>NC_087365.1:44010303-44313333 GCF_030014295.1 Loxodonta africana
GTTCAGCTTCTCAGGTTTACTTCTCAGTCCCCCTCACCATCTTCTTTCCAACTTGTGGAATTTGGTTGAACTCTGTCCTCTACTATTGCCTCTTCATGTGTTCTCTTTGTCCCAGTGAGTAGGTTCAGGGGTGGATTACCCAGTAAGCAAGGTAAGCACAGGCTTACTTGTACTTACTAATTTCACATGGGTTTCATCTTGCCTTGTCTGTTGGATAATCTGTCCCTGAGCCAGGGGCACTTTTCTGTCCTGCCTGCCCAGCCCCATTCCTGCTTCTCAAGGCAGGGGCTTTGCCTCACTCGTCTGTGTGCCTAGACAGGACTGGGCAGGTCTCTAGTATGTGGACCAGGCCCCTGGACAGTGGCATGGCTCGTTCCTGAGAAGTCAGATTTGGGCTTTATGGAGTGAACACTCCAAGATGGAGGTGGGAGCCAGTCCTTTCTAAATTGGAACATCAGAGTAAATCTCCCCCCAAAGTATATTCCTGCTGTATTTATAACGGAGTTCAAAGTCAATGCTCAAGAAGAAGTCCCGGTAGAGCCACACTTGTCCTTGCAAACATCTTAGGAAGGTGCGAGTTGCCAACAGACACCATCTTTCAGTAAATCCATCACAGCCAACGTTCCTTGGAGTCTCCTCTCTGAGTCTTGGTCAAGTGCCTGTTGGAGACACTGGTTTGGATGGAGAAGCTGAGTTGTAGGAACAACGTGCACCTTCAGATCCGAGTATCCCCTTCTGTGGTTCATAACGCTCATAGGAGAAAGAGGCACGTGGTCCCCAAGAACCAAGGTGGCCGGCTATCCCAATTTGCAGGACTTTCAGTGCTGAGACTAGGATAGTCCTGACTCTAAAGCATAGATGAGAAGTGTAGGTGTGCTGTGCAATATATTGCTTTTGTGTGGCCTTTCTCACCAAGGTCTTGTAACTCCCACCCAAGTGATTGGGTCGGTCTGTGCAAATAAGGTAATTGTGGCCCACCAAGGAGATTGATCAGTTTTGCCATCCCACTAGGCTTAAAATGAGCCATCCCAGAAATGGGAAGGGAGGATCTTCTACCACCAAGAAAGAAGAGCCAGGAGTTGAGTGTGTCTTTGGAACCCGGGATCCCTGAGCTAAGAAGCTCCTGGAACCAGGAGACCGAGAGAGAGAGCTGTAACAGAGAAGACCATGAGCAGTGGCAAAGAAACAGCGGCAGCAGAACCAGCAGACCTGCAGGAGACGGCCCAGCTCACAAAGCGAGAAAGCTGAGCATCTTCAGGCAGAGGCTTACTGGCAGAGTGGCGTGCCATGGGGCACTTATTAGCTGAGCTAAAAGAGCTTTGTAACACTTGCCTGAGCGGGACAGAGGCCAAGGGGCCAGGGCAAGGGGTGTCTGCAGGTACAGCTGGGAAGAGACTGTCCTGATGGAAGAACTGTATCCTGAGCACTCCTGAACCTGGATTGTAACCTGTTCCTTCCCTAATAAACCTCATAATTGTGAGTATTGCCTGTGAGTTCTGTGAGACCATTACAGTGAATTATTGAACTCAGTGGAGAAGTAGGGAATGCCATGGGAGGGGAGGTTGGTGTCAGAATTGGTAAAGATGATGGAGAGAGGAGGCATGTCTGATCTTTGCTTCACAGGAATCAGCCTTTGGCTGAATCTGATGGTGATTCTCTCTCCCCCTTCTGAAGTTAGCGGAGGTCAGACGCTGTTCCCACGCCATTTTGTACAAGGGGATAGTGAGCATAAGTCAACGGTGGTGAAAAAATATGGGTAGAGATAGTGAGAACCTTGACACAATGTGAAGAATGTAACCAATGTTATTGAATTGTACATGTAGAAATTGATGAGTGGGTGCATGTTCTCTGTGTATATCTTCACCAAAATTAAAATTAAAAGTCCTGGATAGTCCTGGGGAAACAGGACTGGTCGGTCACCTGTAATGGCAGGTTTGCTCCTCACCCACCCTCCTGGGCATGCACTCATGGCACACACAGCTTAAATGCTGATTCCCAGGTGTTTACCACCCCTACTCCCACCTGTCTAGCACCTCTAAACAAGGCAGATGGCGGAGGCATTAAGGGTGTGAGCTCCATCAAGAGACAGAAAGGGCCACATAAACCAGAGACTCCATCAGCCTGAGACTGGAAGAACTAGATGGTGCCCTGCTACCACCAGTGACCGCCCTGATAGGGAATACAACAAGAGTCCCTGATGAAGCAGGAGAAAAGTGGGATTCTAGTAAAAAGACCAGACTTAATGGTCTGGCTGAGACTGGAGTGACCCCAGAAGACACGGCCTGCAGACTCTCTGTTAGCCCAAAACTAAAACCATTCCTTAAGCCAACTCTTCAGACAAAGATTAGACTGGACTATAAGACATAAAATGATACTGGTGAGCAGTGTGCTTCTTAGCTCAAGTAGACACATGAGACTATGTGGGCAGCTCCTGTCCCGAGGTGAGATGAGAAGGCAGGGGGGACAGGAACTGGTTGGATGGACATGGGAAATACAGGGTAGAGAGGAGGAGTGTGCTGTTACATTGTAGGGAGAGCAACTAGGGTCACAGAACAATGTGTGTACAAGATTTTATATGAGAAACTGACTTGAATCTTAAACTTTCACTTAAAGCACAACACAAGAAAAAAAGAGTGTGGGCTTTGAAACCAGGGTACCTGGAACAAGTTGGGCCCAAACCCCAGCTCTAACACTCACCAGCCATGTGTCTCTGGGCAAGTCACTTCACCTCTCTCTGCCTCAGTTTCTTCATTTATAAAATGGAAAGAAGGAGATGGTGTACTCCGTAGAATTGTTGTAAGAATCAAGTGAATTAATAGCTGTAAAGTACTTAGAATAGTGTCTGTCATGGAACAAGTTATACGGGCCACAATCCCTTATCTGAAACCCTATCCCCAATGTGCTTTGGGATTTGGGGGAGTTTGGGGATTTTGGAAAGCACGCACCGTATGTTATATATATATAAAACGTACCAGTGGTAAAAAAGAAAAAAAAAATTTTTTTTTTTTGGTCTGGGTTAATAGCCCATAATTAAACATACTAATATTTCTACAGACAAAAAGGTGTGTGAATATCCATACATCTGTTTGGGTTAGGGTTTTGCCACTAAATGAAGTGTGGTACTAAAATTCATTTTTTCTAGACTTCTTGGCTCTCAGAATTGCAGGTAAGGGATTGTAAACTTGTGTAAGTGTTTGCTTTTGTTATCGTCTCATGAATGCCAGGTGTAGGTGACACATAATCGCTTCTTGAAGACAATTCAGAGTTTTTGTGCCTAAGGGCCACTTGGACTCTTGGAGTTTTCCACTTGGGCCCTTTTGCACCAACAGCTCTGAACCACCCTGGAGGGCTGGAGGAAAGACTCTTCTTTTTTTATCCAGGCCCACCATTTAGTGTTTTCTTCAGGTTCTTTCCAATGCGGTGGGGGGAGTAGGGAGGACTGGGGTGAGTTGCAAATTCAACTCTCCAAGAGCCTTTCCCAGTGCGAGGCTAGGGATTGAGGTTTCCACCAGTGTGGGAGGCGGTAAGCTCTGCGGAAGTGATGAGCAAGCCGAGTTTCTGGCAAAGCTGCTGGGGGTCCGGGCCATGGTCTGGTCTGGGCAGCTGAGATACTAGAGCCAAAGAAGCATCCGCGGCCCCTCGGCAGCCCCTGGGGGTCCACAAAGGAACATCTCCATGGCAGATGCTTCGGCACTTGCAGAAAAGAGGACTCAGAAGGGAATTCTGAGAGCTTATTCAGTTGGGGTGTGTGTTTGCTCTGAGCACTCCAGGAAATGCCTGCTTCAGTAGGTGCTCATGGGATTTGGGGATTATGGTGGCTATAAAGGGGGAAGGAGAACCCCGTCCCCCGACTGCCTGCAGCATAGCCCTGTGAGAGGCCTCACGTGGAACCCACCTCCCCACAGTTCACGGAGCCCACTTCCAGCCCTCCCCAACCCAGGAATTACTGGCCTAGCTGCCTCAACATAGGATTATTTTGCAAATACATTTCTTTTGAGATTTGACTATTTGAGTTAAAAAATGGTTCTTGATTCTCGTCAGTGAAATTTTAGCAGTTAAAGACATAGGCCCTATAAGTTGTACACCTGTAAAACGTTGAATTGGCAAAAGTTGTGTGATAGATGTACTTACAAAAAAGAAAAAAAAAGAGTAGCTGCTGAGGGTGCTTATGTACAACCAAACACCTCATGGGATTAGGTTCCTTTGGAGATTTAGGGTCATGGTTTCATGGGACATCCCAGTTAACTGGCCTAATAATGTGTTTAGTGCTTCTGTTCTACCTCCTAGTTAGTTGCATAGTGCCTGGGGTCTTAAAAGCTTGCAAGCAGCTATCCAAGGCATAATTGGTCTCTATTCACCTGGGGCAACAGAGGAAGAAGGAGAGTCAGGAATAGGAAGAAGAAATGAAATGTGTGTCTAATTGCTTCCATGAACTGCCCCATTTGCCATGAGACCAGTAGAACTATATGGTGCCTGGCTACCATTACTGAACATTTTGTTCAAAGATTCTATATAAGAATTCTGATCAAAAAGAGGGAAAAGCAGAACAGAATTTCAAATTCTCATGGAATCCAGACTTTCTGGAGCCATGGAGACTGGATGAACCCCTGAAACTATTGCCCTGAGATAATACAAATATCTTCCTGAAGTCTTCTTAAAACCAAACAATAGCTTAGTTTAACTAGTGAAGAATGTCTGCCTTGAGCATTGTGCTCTTTTAAGAACTATCTCTATGGGATCAAAGTGACAACAGCAACTCAAAGAAGTAGATAGGAACAGTAGAGGGCAGTGAGTTTATGTTAATGGGGGAGGAACAACTCAGAAAGAGGGTGAGAATGGTTGCACAACTCAAAGAATGTAATCAATGTCATTAATTGGACATGTAGAAACTGTCGAACTGATGTATGTTTTGCTGTGTATATTCTCAACAACAACAACAACAAAACAAATAAAATTAAAAAAAAAAAAAGAAGACGACGACGACATGGGCCCTCTCTCAGGAGGTGGGGAGAGAAGATGCATTGGCAGTCAGCAAGTCTCACCCCTTGGGGTTGTTGTTGGTGCTGTGGAGTCAATTATAGCAGCCCCATGTGACAGAGTAGAATGGCCCCATGGGGTTTTCTTGACTGTGATCTTTACTGGAGCAGATCATCGGGTCTTTCTCCTGTGGAGCTGCTGGTGGGCTCGCTGCCAACATTTCACTTAGCAGCCGAGCGCTTTACATTGCACCACCAGGGCTCCCTTATTTGGTCTTGTGGGCATTCCCAAACCTTATCTAAACTGTAGGCTCCTAGAGAAGCCATGATTTCACACCTCCTCTTTTAACTCCCTCCACCATCTGGGGAAGGAACCCTGGGGGCACAATTGTTAAGTGCTGGGCTGCTAACTGAAAAGTGGGTGCTTTGAACCCACCAGCTGCTCCACGAGAGAAAAGACCTGGCGATCTGCTCTTGTAAATATTACAGCCTAGGAAACCTTATGAGGCAGTTCTACTCTGGCCTATAGGGTCGTTATGAGTTGGAATAAACTTGACAGCAATGGGAATAGGTTTCAGAATTTTTAAAAGATATAGTATGTATTAAACAGAACCTGTTTGTGGGATATTTGACCCACATGCTACCAGTGTGTGGCTGCTGGGTTATAATACGGTCTCATCTTACCCAAAGGAGCTATGACTCCACAGGGACAGGCCAGTGATTGGTGAGGTGACTATTTATTTCATTTATTCTCACATTCACACAGTCATTCAGCAAATGTCTAATGAACTCCTACTCCGTACCCCCTGTGCCAGGCCCTGTGATAAATACTGTAGACACAAAATTAACAAGACACCATCCCTCCCTTGAAGGACTCACAGGTGTCTTTATCACTGGATAGAAAACAGTGTTAGATTTAAAAATATATAAGTTTTAGAGTTAATTGCTGTAGTGTTATATTTTAAGATAGGAAAATTTCTTAACTCAAAAGAATGACTTCCTATGGGGGAAACTCTAGTCAGAAGGAATAACAGAGTAGTGGACAGAGTCAGAAGCCCTGGTTGGAATATTCTTTCCAAGCTTTTCTACTCAGTATGTGGGTGGCCTCAGGTAAGTGGCTTGTCCTGGCTGAGCCTCAGTCTCCACCTCTGTGAGATGGGATAATGGTACCTATCTTCTAAGGCTATTGGGAAACAGGAGGGAGAAACATGCAGGAAAGCCTAGCACAGTACCTGGTACACAGTAGATGCACAGCAAACTTGCCCACCAACTGCCAATGTAGTGAGCTGGGATGGGGAGGCAGGGGAAGATTACTATGGGACAAAAAGTGTCTCAGCATCTCTCTTAATTCCCAACTAGCATTCAGTGATGTGACCTAGGGTGCTGAGGTCATGGCGATGAGAAAGTTCTGTGCCTGCCTCAAGGAATCGCAGTCCAGGGGCAGCTATCTTCTCACCCCCCTGGGTGTGAGGCTATCTCTCTTCTCTCAAAGCAAGAGGAGAGTGGGAAGGAATGCATACACATTCCAGTTACAGTGACAAACAGGTCCATCTTGGTTGATATCAGCGAAGGATAGAAGAACCAATGGTAGAAGACTTGGAGTGACCCCAAGCACTGGGGCAGGGAGTGGGCGTGTTGAGACAGGCTCAGGCCTTGGAGAGGAGGAGAAGGCTTCATTTTAGGCCCCTGTTCCCAAAGATAAAGCTACCACTTGTGTGTGGTGTCCCTGGGGCTAGAGCACTTCTTCTTATGTAACACTGTCTAGAATATTCTAACTCTGGGGGGTAGGAGGGCCATGGTGATGCAAACGATTTGTGCTCTACTTACTAACCTAAAGTTGGTTGTTCAAAGCCATCCAGTGGCACCAGGAAAGAGAGGCCTGGTGATCTGCCTCCATAAAGTTTACAGTCAAGAAAACACTATAGGGCTCAGTTCTACTCTATAACACATGGGGTTGCCATAAGTCAGGATTGACTTGACAGCAACAGATTTGTAGAGGTAGGTACCATCATTAGACCCACTTTACAGATAAGGAAACTGAGGCCCAGAGAGGTGATGCCAACTTGCCCAAGGCCGTGTGGCTGGCAAGGCATGGCCTGGAGATTCAAACCCAGGCCACATTCTTTTCCACACCCGACAGCATTGTCTGTGGAGGGAGGCTTCTACTGCAGGGCTCAGAAGACCTCATTCCGGGGCCCCTGGTCCAGGAGGGAAGAAGGAAAACAGGCCAGCTAGGGCTCTGAAGGGCTCTGGCAAGAAATGAAGTGTATCTGTCTCAGGTCTGCAGCCCACCTAGGGATATGGGGCCCATTCATTCACTCATTCATTCATGCATGCATTCATGAATTCATTCATGCATTTAGTGCAGGTGGATTCCCAACTTCACCAGTTACTGTCCGGGTGACCCTGGCAGTTCACTTTAGGGTTCTGAGCCTAAATTTCTACTGTGGTCCAGGTACTACTCCAACTATGTGAGGGTACAGAGTGAACTAGTCAGACACTGCTACCAGCCTCATGGGCAGGTAGTTGGGGAGCTGACCTGGTCTGGAGGCTTTCTGGAAGAAACAATGCTTGAGTGGAGGTGGACAGGGTGAGAAGTTGTTAACCAGGTTCTCAGGGGTGACCAGGTAGCGATTTCCTTCTGGGAAGAGGCAGAAGTGGATTTACCAGACTTGCTGTGAAGCTTAAGCTTCAGGGCTCCTCATTTGCCAGCCACCTTCCAGTGACCTGGGAGGGCCCTCACGGTACACACCCAGGGTCACATACTTCTGTCAAGTTTGCAAAAATAAGACATTTCAACTGCAAGTGGTGAAGAATGTTGCCTCTGCCCACTCTGACTTCCTCTCTGTCATACTTCCTCTCATTTTGGGTGTTGCTGGGTGGTTGTGGGCATTTTGGGGGATATTTTTCCACTAGCTAAGGGGAAATTGTCGTGGACTACTGACGTTGATGAAAATAACATAAAGCTGAAAATACACCATTGCAAAGAGGATGTTGACAGCAAACTGATTAATTTGTTGTTGTTAGTTGCCATCGAGTCAGCTCTGACTCATGGTGACTTATGTATAGCAGAATGAAACTGATTAATAAAAAACAACAAACTACTATTCAAATTACTTCAGAGCATAGAAAAGGAAGGAATACTCCCAAATTCATTCTATGAAGCCAGCATAACCCTGATACCAAAGCCAAGACACCACACACACAAAAAAGAAAACCACAGATCAATATCTTTCATGAATATAGATGCAAAAATTCCCAACAAAATTCTAGCCAATAGAATTCAGCATCATATCAAAATAATAGTAATAATACACCATGACTAAGTGAGATTCATACCAGGCATGCAAGGATGGCTCAACATCAGGGAATCAATCAATGTAATCCATCACATAAATAGAACAAAAGAAAAGAATTACATGGTTATCTCAATCGATACAGAAAAGGCATGTGATAAAGTTCAACACCTACTCCTGATAAAAACTCTCAGCGAGACAGGAATAGAAGGGAAACTCCTCAGCATGATAAAGGGTGTCTACACAAAACCATGGAAACCCTGGTGGTTAGTGGTTAAGAGCTATGGCTGCTAACCAAAAGGTCAGCAATTCAAATCCACCAGGCACTCCTTGGAAACTGTATGGGGCAGTTCTACTCTGTCCTATTGGGTCACTACAAGTGGGAATCAACTCGACAGCACCTCACAACAACAATACAAACCCAACAGCCAACATCATTCTTAACAGAGAGAGTTGAAAGCATTCCGCCTGAGAACATGAACAAGACCTAATGTAAAGTCTAAAATGATAAAGATCATGGAAGAAAAAATAGGGACAAAGCTAGAGGCCCTAATGTTGCTGTTAGGTGCTGTCGAGTTGTTTCTGACTCATTGCAATCCTATGCACAACAGAACGAAAGACTGCCCTAATACATGGCATAAATACAATACAGTACAGTACAAATATAACTGATATAACTATAAACATAACTAACAATGCACAAAGACACCAGACTATAAACTAGATAACTGTGAGCTCCTAAAAATTAAAAACTTATGCTCGTCAGGAGACTTCCCCGCAAGAGTGGAAAGAGAACCGACAGACTGGGGAAAAAAACCTTTGGTTATGACATATTCAACAAGGTCTAATCTCTAAAACCTATAGATACTTCAACACCTCAACAACAAAAGCACAAATAATCCAATTAACAAATGGGCAAAGGATATGAACAGACACTTCACCAAAGAAGACATTCAGGCAGCTAACAGACACATGAGGAAATGCTTTCGATCATTAACCATTACAGAAATGCAAATCAAAACTACAATGAGATATCATCTCACTCCAACATTACTGGCACAAATAAAAAAAGCAGAAAATAACAAAGTTGCAGAGGTTGCAGTGAGATTGGAACTCTTAGCACTGCTGGTGGGAATGTAAAATGGTACAACCACTATGGAAAACTCTGTGGTGCCTCCTTAAAAAGCTATAAATAGAAATACCGTATGATCCAACAATCCCACTCCTAGGAATACATCCTAGAGAAATAAGAGATGTCACATGAATAGACATATGCACACCCATGTTCATTGCAGCATTATTCAATAGCAAAAAGATGGAAACAACCTAAGTGCCCATCAACAGATAAATGTATAAACAAATCATGGTCATACACACAACAGAATACTACTCAATGATAAAGAACAATGATGAATCCAAGAAACATCTCATAAAATGGATGGATCTGGAGGGTATTACGCTGAGGGAAATAAGTCAATCACAAATGGGCAAATAGTGTATGAGACCACTATTATTTTTTTAAAAAAAACAACCCCAAGAAAAGGTTTACACACAGAAAAAAAAAAAATTTTTTTTATAGTTACAAGGGAGGGAAAATAATTAGCTAGATAGTAGACAAGTTAACTCTGGTGAAGGGAAAGACAACACACAATATAGGGGAAGGCAGCACAACTTGACCAAGACAGTCATAAAAGCTTCCTAGACACATCCAAACACCTTAAGGGATCAAGCTACTGGGGCTGAGGGCTGGAGACTGTGGGCCTGGGGGATATCTAGGTCAATTGGCATAATATAGTTCATAAAGAAAATGTTCTACATCCTACTTTGGTAGTAGGGCCTGGGGTCTTAAAAGCCTGCAAGCAGCCATCTAAGATACAGCTATTGGTTTCATCCCATCTGGAGAAAGGAAGAATGAAGAAAACCAAAGACACAAGGAAAATACTAGTCCAAAGGACCAATGGACCACATGAACCACAGCCTCCACCAGGCTGAGACCAGAAGAACTAGATGATGCCTGGCTACCACCACCGACTGCTCTGTGATGGAGGGTCCCCTACAGAGCAAGACATTCATTGTAAGGTATGAACAAATCTGTCTTGGAAGAAGTATAGCCAGAATGCTCCTTAGAGATGAGTATGGTGAGACTTTGTCTCACATACTTCGTACATGTCATCAGAAAGTATCAGTCTCTGGAGAAGGACACCAAAAGTAGAGGGTGAGTGAAAAAGAAGAAAACCCTCAATGAGATGGATTGACACAGTGGCTGCAACAATGGGCTCAAGCATAACAACAATCATGAGGATGGCACAGTACCACGCAGTGTTTCGTTCTGTTGTACACGGGGTCATTATGAGCTGAAACTGACATAACAGTACCAAACAACAGCAACAGAAAAGGAGAAAAATGTAGAACAAAATTCAAATTCTAAAAAAAAGACGAAACTTACTTGTCTGACAGAGATTAGAGGAACCCCTGAGACTATGGCCCCCAGACACCCTGCTAACTCAGAACCGAAGCCACTCCCAAAGTCCACCTTTCAGCCAAAGATTAGACAAGCCTATAAAACAAACAGTAATGCACAGGAGAAACGCGCAACACCTGCCCAAAAGCAAAGATGAGAAGGCAGGAAGGGACAGGAAAACTGGACGAATGGACATGGAGAACCCGGGGTGGAGAGGGAAAGGGGGAGAACGCTGACACATTGCAGGGATTGCAACCAATGTGACAAAACAATTTGTATATAAATTTTTGAATGGAAAACTAATTTGTGCTGTAAATTTTCATCTAAAACATAACAAAACTAAACAAAAACAATGACAAACCAAACTCGTTGCTGTCGAGTCAATTCAGACTCGTAACGACCCTATGTAGGACAGAATAGAATGCCCTACAGGGTTGCCAATACTGTAGATCTGTACGGAAGCAGACTGCCAAGTCTTTCTCCTGTAGAGCAGCTAGTGGGTTTGAACCACAAACCTTTCTGTTAGCAGCTGATCGCCTAACCACTCCACCACCAGGGGTCCCCTGGTTAACAACCCGTTGCTGTCCAGTTGATTCCGACTCATAGCGACCCTATAGGATGGAGTAGGAACTGCCCCATAGGGTTTCCAGGGAGTGGGTGGTGGATTTGAACTACTGACTTTTTGGTTAGCAGCCGTAGTTCTTAACGACTGCGCCACCAGGGCTCCCCAACTGGCTGATACACCACCACACCATGTTAATTCAAAGAATTTTTAGGATTAGTAATCACGAAGTCAGGAAATGCTGTGAAATCTTACAGTTCCTATGTGAAAGAAACTTGGTAGAGATTTTTCTAAATTTGACAATAATCCTAAAATTCTATGACACTCACACCTTTGAATTGTGGTGTTGGCGAAGAATATTTAATATACCACGGACTGCCAAAAGAATGAACAAATCTGTCTCGGAAGAAGTACAATCAGAATGCTCCTTAGAAGCAAGGATGGCGAGACTGCGTCTTATATACTTTGGACATGTTGTCAGGAGGAATCAGTCACTGAAGAAGGAATGGAAGGAAGGGCTGGGTACATAGAGAGGACAGGGAAGAGGAGGAGGGAAGGGTGTCGCCCATAATCTTGACTTGACCTCTCACCGTCTGTGTGTCCAAAGAACAGAGGAAATCTTGAGGCCAGGGCCAAAGAAAGCACCTGATAAGTTACATCCCTCAGCCTCTTACTGGTGCTGAAGTCCTCTCCCTGACAGCTGCCCACTGAGTCTTGGCTTTACATACCTCATGGGATGGAGAGTTCACCTCCTACCCCATATTCTGTGCTATCATATGTCAAAACTCTAGTTGCGGGAAGTTCTTCCATCTAGCTGATCACTAACTGTCTGTAGTTCCCCCTGGGTCCTGATGTGCCCTAGGGGCTCCATAAATAGTTGACTTCTTTTTCCCATCTCATTATAGCTCTGTAGAGACTTAAAGCAAGCTTAAGTTTTGTCCTTGCCCAACTTTTCTTCTTCAGGAGACACAATTTTTTCTTCCTTCAGAGTCCTCTCATGACTTGGCTCCCAAAGCCTTCCTCATTTATTACCTCTCAAAGATTTCTCAACTACCCATGGACATATTATAATAATAATAGCTAACAAGCATTAAGTGTTTACTATGTACTAGGCACTTTGCTAAGGAGCCTTGGTGGCAAATGTTTAAGTGCCTTAATGCTAACTGAAAGGTCGGAGGTTCAAACCCATCAGTGGCTCCTCCAGAGAAAAGAACTGGCAATCTTCTCCTGTAAAAATTGCAGCCTAAGAAATCCTATGGGGCAGTTCTACCCTGTCCTATAGGCCTCTTGCTGTCAGTTCTAATCCAGCAGGAAGCTGGGCCCCCAGCTCTCAATGCCATTATAATAACAACCATTCACATCTGCTATGCCCTGCATGGTTCACTTCACCCTGGGCCTCATGGGACCTCACAAGGGCTTACAAGGAAGGGGAAGGGAGGGAGTGGAGAGAAAGAGACTTGGCAGTTGAGCACCTTCATTTTGCAGATGAGTAGACCAGGGTCCAGAGAAGGGACAGTTTAAATGTCTGCCTCCCCCACCAGACTCTGAACTCCTTGAGATGAAGGACTGGGTCTTGACTTTTTATTCATTCATTCCAGGCAGAAGAAACAGCAAATCAAAGATCCTGAGACAGAAATGCATTTGGCCTGTTGAAGAACCCTCTAGAAGGCCAGTGGAGCAGAGTGAGAGAAGAGTTATAGGAGATGAAGTCTGGCACTATCCAGATTATGAGCCTGGCTTTTATTCCAATTACCAAGGAAGTCACCGGAAGATGCCTATTCTGAGAGCAGACACAGAAAAGACAATGGCCAGTAAGATGGACTTGTCCTCATCCTCTGGAGTATAAGTTAAGTAGCCAGTGTCATGATGGGGGGCTCCCAGGGGCTATGAGAGCACAGAGGAGAGCCCTGCCCCAGCCTGAGGGCCTGAGAATATGCCCCAGGGAAGAGACATTTCAGCTGAGCCCTGAAGGCTGATAAGACTCAGCCAGGTTGAAAAAGACTTACATGGGAGGGGATGTGCAGTACAATGGATCGTTTTTTGTGTGGCCTTTCCCACCATTATCTTGTAACTCCCACCCAAGAGGGGGAGTGTGCAAATAAGGTAATTGTGGCCCACCAAGGAGATTGGTCAGTTTTGCCATCCCACTAGGCTTAAAAGGAGCCAATTCCAGAGCAAAGAAAGGATTCTTACCACCACCAAGGAAGAAGGGCCAAGAGCAGAGTTCATCCTTTGGACCTGGGATCCCTGTGCTGAGAAGCTCCTCAAACCAGGAGACAGAGAGAGCGCTACATAACACCGAAGACAGTGAGAAGCCGTGACAGAGAAACAGCGGCAGGAGAGAGAGCAGCAAGAGACTGTGTGATGGGCTTCCCAGCCCCCACAGAACAAGCAAGCTGAGTGTCTTTGGGAAGGAGGCTTGCTAGCGGAGTAGGGTGCCTTGGAGCACTTATCCACAGAGCTAGAAGAGCTTTGTAACACTTGCCTGAGCAGGACAGAGGCCAAAGGCCCAAGAAGGGGCATGCCTGCAGGCAAAAATGGGAAGAGGCTGTCCTGATGGAAGAACTGTATCCTGAGTGTTCCTTTACCCGAATAGTAACCTGTAACTTCCCTAATAAACCCCATAAACATGAGTATTGTCTGTGAGTTCTGTGTGGCCATTGCAATGAATCATTGAACTCAACAGACAAGTAGAGAGTGCCATGGGAGGGACCACTGGTATCAGAATTGGTAAAGATGGTGGACAGAGGAGGTATGTCTGATCTCTGTGTCATAGGAATCAGCCTTGGGCTGTTGATCTTTATTCTCTTTCTCCTTCATGAAGTTAGAGGAGGTCAGAAGTCACCCTCATGCCATTTTTACAGGATGGCAAGTGGCATTTCAGGTAGAGAGAACAGCAAGTGCAAATGTCTGAGGAGAGAAAAAGCTGGGGCATTTGGGACTGTCTTAGTTGTCTAGTGCTGCTATAACAGAAATACCACAAGTGGATGGCTTTAACAAACAGATATTTATTCTGTCACCGTCTAGGAGGCTACAAGTTCGAATTCAGCGTGCCAGCTCTGAAACAGGCTGCTCAGCCATATCTCGAATAGTACCTGAGCCAATTCTTTTTTCCTTCTTCTTTCTTCTTTCTCTCCTTTCCCTTCCCTAGCCCATCCCTGCCTCCAAGTAAGATCCTGATATTAGTTCCCCAAATGGTTAAGTGTTAACCAATGTTTCCTCTAAGACTGTGGAAAACAAGTGATATTGATCTAAGCCTGTCAAATAAGACGAAGAATGGAGCCAACTACCCTGTGAGCCAATGGGATAATGGCAGGAAAAGATCGACATGTTTGAGATACGACCACCGAAACCAAACAGAAGAAAGAGAGTGCACATTCCACAAGTCCCTAAAAGTTATGGTCCCTTTTCCCTTAAAAACGCAAGCTGATCGGTAGTCTGGTGAGACAGATGACTTTAGGAGGAGATCATTCCCCTCTGTCTCCATATACTGGTGTATCTGATAAAGCTCTTGCTACCCACCTCACCCCTGTCTCAAGAATTGGCTATTTGCGGCAGGCGGCTCTAACTCGCGAAATTGCGGTAACAGTTCCAGGGAAAGGCTTTCTCTCTCTGTCGGCCCTGGGGGAAGGTTCTTGTTATCAATCTTCCCCTGGTCTAGAAGCATCTCAGCACAGAGGTCCCGGATTCAAAGGACATGTTCCCCTCCTGATTCTTCATTCTTGGTGGTACAAGTTCCCCCTCCTATCTGCTTGATTTTCTCTTTTTTAGCTCAAAGGAGATTGACTCAAGATACACCCTAATCCTGTAAATTGAGTCCTCCTCATTAACATAACTACCCCTAATCCTGCCTCATTAACATAATAGAGGTAGGATTTACAACACATCAGAAAATCACATCAGATGACAATCACACAGTACTAGGGATCATGGCCTAGCCAAGTTGACACATATTTTTGGAGGACACAATTCAAACCATAACAGGGACCATGTTGTTGCGTGCCACTGAGTTGATTCTGACTCATAGCAACTCTGTAGGACAAAGTAGAAGTGCCCCATAGGGTTTCCTAGGCTGTAATTTTTTCATAGAGTAGCTAAATCTAATAGAAGAAATGATGAAGTAAAAGAGCTGAACAGAAGATTTCAAAGGGCAGCTCAAGAAGACAAAATAATGAAATAGGTAAAGACCTGGAGTTAGAAAACCAGAAGGGAAGGACATACCTGCCATTTCTCAAGCTAAAAGAACTGAAGAAAAAATTCAAGCCTCGAGTTGTATTACTGAAGGATTCTATGGGCAAAATATTGAATGACACAGGAAGCATCAAAAGAAGATGGAGGGAATACACAGAGTAACTGTACCAAAAAGAATTAGTTGAAGTTCAACCATTTCAAAAGGTAGCATATGTCTTAGACTGGGTTCTCTAGAGAAGCAAAACCAATAAAATGTATATATATATATGGAGAGATTTATATCAAGGAAACAGCTCACGCGACTGTAGAGGCTGGAACATCCCAAGTCTGTGGATCAGGATAGAGGCTTCTCCTGATTCACGTAGCCGCATGGGCTGGTGAACCCAAGATCAGCAGGTGGGAGAGCAGGACCCTTGTGAAGATCAACAAATTCCAAGATTGGCAGGTAAACTCCCAAGAACTGGAGGTCAGATGAACAGGAGGCAGCTGCAGGATCCAGAGAGGTCAAAAGCCAGAATGTTCACCTATATTTGGATACAGGCCACATGCCCAAGGAAACTCCCTTTCAACTGATTGGCTACTCACAGCAGATCCCATCATGGGGGTGATCACATATAAACACTGAGAATCATGGCCCAGCCAAGCTGACCCACAATCTTAACCATCACAGCATATAATCAAGAACTGATGGTATTGAAGGAATAAGTCCAAGCTGCACTGAAAGCACTGGCAAAAAACAAGCCTCCAGGAATTGACATAATACCAGCTGAGCTGTTTCAACAAATGGGTGCAATGCTGGAAGCACTCACTTGTCTACGCTGAGAAATTTGGAAGACTGCTACCTGGCCAACCGACTGGAATATATTTGTGCCCATTCCAAAGAAAGGTGATCCAACAGAATGCAGAAACTATCTAACAGTATCATTAATATCATACACGAGTAAAATTTTGCTGAAGATAATTCGAAAACAGTTGCAGTACATCAACGGGGAACGGTCAGAAATTCAACCCAGATTCAGAAGAGGATGTGGAACCCAGGGATATCATTGCTGATGTCAGTTGGATCTTGGCTGAAAGCAGAGAATACCAGAAAGATGTTTACTTGTGTTTTATTGACTATGCAAAGCCATTTGACTCTGTGGATTATAACAAATTATGGATAACATTGCAAAGAATGGGAATTCCAGAAGACTTAATTGTGCTCACGTGGAACCTGTACATAGACCAAGAGGCAGTTGTTCGAACAGAACAAGGGGATACTGCATGGTTTAAAATCAGGAAAGGTGTGTGTCAGAGTTGTATCCTTTCATCATACTTATTCAGTCTGTATGCTGAGCAAATAATTTGAGAAGCCAGACTATATGAAGAAGAATGGGGCAGCAGGATTGGAGGAAGACTCATTAACAACCTGCTACATGCGGATGACACAACCTTGCTTGCTGAAGTGAAGAGGTCTTAAAGCACTTACTGATGAAGATCAAAGACTAAAGCCTTCAGAATGGATTATTCCTCAACACAAAGAAAACAAAATCCTCACAAGTGGACCAATAAGCCACATCATGATAAATGGAGAAAAGATTGAAGTTGTCAAGGATTTCATTTTCCTTGGATCCACAATCAACAGCCATGGAAGCAGCAGTCAAGAAATCAAAGGACACAGCATTGGGCAAATCTGCTGCAAAAGGCCTCTTTGAAGTGTTAAAAAGCGAAGACGTCACCCTGAGGACTAAAGTGTGCCTGACCCAAGCCATGGTATTTTCAATAGCCTTATATGCATGTGAAAGCTGGACAATGAATAAGGAAGATGGAAGAAGAATTGATGCCTCTGAATTATGTTGTTGGCGAGGAATTTTGAATATACCACAGACTTCCAGAAGGACGAAAAATCTGTCTTGAAGGAAGTACAGCCAGAATGCTCCTTACAAGCAAGGGTGGCAAGACTTCGTCCCAGGTACTTCGGACATGTTATCAGGAAGGACCAGTCCCTGGAGAAGGACATGATGCTTGGTAAAGTAGAAAAATAAAACAAAACGAACAAACCGAACCCGTTGCTGTTGAGTTGATCTTGAATCATAGTGACCCTATAGGACTGAGTAGAACTGCCCCATAGAGTTCCAAGGAGCAGCTGGTGGATTTGAACTGCCGACTTCTGGTTAGCAACTCTTAACCACTGCACCACTGGGGCTCCTTGTTAAAGTCGAGGGTCAGTGAAAAAGGAGACCCTAAATGATATGGATGAACACAGTGGCTGCAACAATGGACTCAAACATAGTAACAATTGGGGGGATGGAACTTGACTAGGCATTGTTTCGTTCTGTTACATAGGGTCACTATGAGTTGGAACTGACTTGATGGCACCTAACAACAACAGTCTTTACGGAAGCAGACTGGTAGGTCTTTTCTTCCGTGGAACTGCTGGTGGGTTCGAACCCACAACCTATCAGTTAGCAGCTGAACACAACCATTGTGCCACCAGGGCTCCTTAAGAAGTTTAATATGGCTGGATTCTATGTGGTGTAGTGGTTAAGAGCTTGGCTGCTAACTGAAAGGTCGGCAGTTCAAACCCACCAGCTGCTCCTTGGAAACCCTGTGGGGCAGTTCTACTCTGTCCTATAGGATAGCTAAGAGTTGGCACCTAAAAACAACAGATTCTGGTTACAAGCAGAGCTGGCCTAAGGAGGAGTGGGGGATCTGCTTTTCTCACTTAATATATTGTGAACATTTTCCTATATCGCTAAGCATTCTTCTACTATAGGATTTTTAAGTGCTGCATAGTATTCCATGGTACATTCCATCACATAGTAACCAGTTCCCCAGTGTTGGCCATTCATGATGTTTCCAGTTTTTACTTATTATAAACAATGCTGTGATGAGCATCTTTGTTCATAGATCCTTGTGCACATCTATTATTATTTCCATACAGCAGAGATGGGAAGTTTTGGGGGCTGCTTGGACCGAACAGGCTTGAGCTGTGCCTAGCAGGAACTGAGTCTGAGTTGGATCTCTTTGTCAAACTAGTCACAGGTCCTCTTGGGCAGCTGTTGGCTGGTTTTACACTTGAGGGGCCCTAAACAGGGAGATGCTGGGAGAAGGCTTGAGGGAGAGATAAAGAGCCCTAACTATGGCTGGCTGCCCAGACCAGATAAAGGTGAGAGGAGGGAAGAGTCCCAAAGCTTGGGCCCCGGCATGTCCTGTCACAATTATGGTATTTCTAGTGGTTGTGAAGTTTGTCTGGCTAGCCAGCCTGGTGCCCCATCTCCCACCGGGGAGGCGACAAAAGATCTTCAAATTGAGCATGAACCTGGGTTCCAATCACAACTTTACCACTAAAGACCGAGTGACCTCGGGTCAATTACTCTGTCTGTAAACCTCAGTGCCCTCATCTGTAAAATGGGGAAAATAGCCTAATAGGGTTATTGTGGAAGTTGAACAAGATTAACAAGTGTCTGGCCCATTGACCATGTTCCCAATAACTGATGATGTCTATTTTCGCTGTCATCCTGGGCCTCTATCCTTTTTTTTTTTTTAATGAAATGTTACGGAGACATAATATTCCCATACCATACAAAGTCCTTTTAAATATAATCACAGAATTGTGCAACCATCACCACAATCAATTTTAGAACTTTTCCATCTCCCCCCCAAAAAACCCATGCCCATAACAGTCTCTCCCATTTTTCTCCAACCCCCTTCCCCAGCTCTAGGCAACCATGAATCTACTTTCTATGGATTTGTCTATTCTGGAAATTTCACATAAATGGACTCATCCCATTGTATGACTGGGTTCTTTTACCATGCATAATGTTTTCAAGGAGCTCTGGTGGCACAATGGTTAAGCACTCCCCTGCTGACCAAAAGGTTGTGGTTTGAACACACCTAGTGGCTCCATGGGAGAAAGACCTGGTGATCCACTTCTGTAAAGACTGAAGCCTAGAAAACCTCCCGGAGCAGTTCTATTCTGTCATGTAGGGGTCACTATGAGTTGACACTGATTTGATGGCACATGACACCAACAACAGCATCTGCTATAGCATGTATTAATACTTCATTCCTTTTTGTTGTAGAATAATATTGCATTGTACAGCTATACCATATAATATTTATCCATTCATAGTTGGTGGACATTTGCGTTGTTTCTACTTTTTGGCTACTGAGAATAATGCTGCTATGAACATTTGCATATAAGCTTTTGTGTAGACATATGTTTTCACTTCTGTTGGGTATATGGCTAGGAGTGGAATTGCTGGGTCAAATGGTAACTCTATGTTTAACCGTTTCAGGAACTGCTAAACTTTTCCAAAGTGACTGCACCATTTTACATTTCAACCAGCAATGTCTGAGGGTTCCAGTTTCTCCACATCCTCACCAGTGCTTCTTATCCATTTTGTTTTAATTATAGTCGTCTAGTGGTTGTGAATCTAGGAATCTAGGAATGTATGAATGTACGTATGTGAATGTATGACTCTAGGAAAATTGGAAATAGTCAAAATGAAATGGAATGCATAAACATTGATATCCTAGGCATTAGAGGGCAGAAATGGACTGGTATTGGCCATTTTGAATTGGACAATCATATAGTCTACTACGCCAGGAATGACGACTTGCGGAGGAATGGTGTTGCATTCATCGTCAAAAATACCATTTCAAGATCTATACTGAAGTGCAATGCTGTCAGTGATAGGATAATATCCATACTCCTACAAGGAAGATCAGTTAATACGACTATTACTCAAATTTATGCACCAAACACTAAGGCCAAAGATGGAGAAATTGAAGATTTTTATCAGCTTCTGCAGTCTGAAATTGATTGAGATGCAATCAGGATGCATTGATAATTACTAGTGATTTGAATGTGAAAGTTGGAAACAAAGAAGAAGGATTGGTAGTTGGAAAATATGGCCTTGGAGATAGAAACAATGGTGGAGATCAAATGATAGAATTTTGCAGAAGTCCAATGTCTTCTTCATTGCAAATACCTTTTTTCACCAACATAAGTGGTGACTATACACAGGGACCTCACCAGATGGAATTCACAGGAGTCAGATAGACTATATCTGTGGAAAGAGACAGTGGAAAAGCTCAATATCATCAGTCAGAACAAGGCCAGGGGCCGACTGTGGAACAGACGATCAATTGTTCATATGCAAGTTCAAGCGGAAACTGAAGAAAATCAGAGCCAGTCCACAAGAGCCAAAGTATGACCTTGAGTACATCCCATCTGAATTCAGAGATCATCTGAAGAATAGATTTGACGTGTTGAACACTAAAGACTGAAGACCAGATGAGTTGTGGAAGAACATCAAGGACCTCATCCATGAAGAAAGCAAGAGGCCATTGAAAAGACAGGAAAGAAAGAAAAGGCCAAGATGGATGTCAGAGAAGACTCCGACTTGTTCTCAAACGTCAAGCATCTAAAGCAAAAGGAAGAAATGATGAAGTAAAAGAGCTGGACAGAAGATTTCAAAGGGCAGCTCAAGAAGACAAAGTAAAGTATTATAATGACATGTGCAAAGAGCTGGAGATAGAAAACCAAAAGGGAAGAACACACTCAGCGTTTCTCAAGCTGAAAGATCTGAAGAAAAAATTCAAGCCTCGAGTTGCAATAGTGAAGGGTTCTATGGGGAAAATATTAAACGATGCAGGAAGCATCAAAAGAAGATGGAAACAAGACACAGAGTCATTATACCAAAAAGAATTAGTAGATGTTCGACCATTTCAAGAGGTAGCATATGATCAGGAACCGATGGTACTGAAGGAAGAAGTCCAAGCTGTACTAAAGGCATTGGCGAAAAACAAGACTCCAGGAATTGACGGAATATCAATTGAGATGTTCAACAAAGAGATGCAGTGCTGGAGGTGCTCATTCGTCTATGCCAAGAAATATGGAAGACAGCTTCCTGGCCAACTGACTGGAAGAGATCCATATTTATGCCTATTCCCAAGAAAGGTGATCCACCTGAATGATACTGAACAATATCATTAATATCACATGCAAGCAAAATTTTGCTGAAGATCATTCAAAAGCGGCTGCTGCAGTATATCGACAGGGAACAGCCAGAAATTCAGGCCGGCTTCAGAAGAGGATGTGGAACCAGGGATATCATTGTTGATGTCAGATTGATCCTGGCTGAAAGCAGAGAATACCAGAAGGATGTTTACCTGTGTTTTATTGACTATGCAAAGACATTCGACTGTGTGGATCATAACAAACTATGGATAACATTGCTAAGAATGGGAATTCCAGAACACTTAATTGTGCTCATGAGGAACCTGTACATAGATCAAGAGGCAGTTGTCTGCACAGAACAAGGGGATTAAAGTCAGGAAAGGTGTGTGTCAGGGTTGTATCTTTTCATCATACTTTTTCAATCCATATGCTGAGCAACTAATCCGAGAAGTTAGACTATATGAAGAACGGGGCATCGGGATTGGAGGAAGACTCATTAACAATCTGCGTTATGCAGATGACACAACCTTGCTTGCTGAAAGTGAAGAGGACTTGAAGCACTTACTAATGAAGATCAAAGACCTCAGCCTTCAGTATGGATTACATCTCAACATAAAGAAAACAAAAACGCTCACAACTGGACCAATAAGCCACATCATGATAAATGGAGAAAAGATCGAAGTTGTCAAGGATTTCATTTTATTTGGATCCACAATCAACACCCATGGAAGCAGCAATCAAGAAATCAAAAGATGCACTGCATCGGGCAAATCTGCTGCTAAGGACCTCTTTAAAGTGTTGAAGAGCAAAGATGTCACCTTGAAGACCAAGGTGCGCCTGACCCAAGCCATGGTATTTTCCATCGCATCATATGCATGTGAAAGCTGGACAATGAATAAGGAAGACTGAAGAAGAACTGACGCCTTCGAATTGTGGTGTTGGCGAAGAATATTGAATATACCATGGACTGTCAAAAGAACAAACAGATCTATCTTGGAGGAAGTACAACCAGAATGCACCTTAGAAGCAAGGATGGCGAGATTGCGTCTTACATATTTTGGACAAGTTATCAGAAGGGATCAGTCCCTGGAGAAGGGCGTCATGCTTGGTAAAGTACAGGGCCAGCAGAAAAGAGGAAGACCCTCAACAAGATGGATTGGCACAGTAGCTGCAACAACGGGCTTAAGCATAACCATGATTGTAAGGATGGCGCAGGACTGGGCAGTGTTGCGTTCTGTGGTACATAGGGTCACTAGGAGTCAGAGCTGACTCGACAGCACCTAACAACACAACAGTGCTTGTGAAGTGCTATCTCATTGTGGCTTTGATTTGAGTTTCCCTGATGGCTAATGTCTCTGGGCTTTTTGATGGGAATCCAGGTCATGTCTGGAAGCAGATAAATCCTGAGACGCCCCCTTTCCAATGCAGGATTACTAACCTGTTCCAAATAAAGGAAAATAAATCTTATATGAAAAAAAAAATCATTGTTGCTACATAACACTCCTTAAAGTGGTTCTAAGAAGCCCTGGTAGTGCAATGTTAACCAAAAAGTCAGTGGTTCGAACCCACCAGTTGCTCCACAGGAGAAAAGACCTGGCAATCTGCTCCCATAAAGATTAAAAACCAAACCCTTTGCCATCGAGTGAATTTCAACTCATAGAGACCCTATAGGACAGAGAACTGCCCCCTAGGTTTTCCAAGGAGCACCTGGTGGATTCGAACTGCCAACATTTTGCTTAAAAGCCGTAGCTCTTAAACCACTACACCATAAAGATTAAGAAAAAAAAAAATTTTTTTTTTTTTTAAAGATTACAGCCTAGGAAATCCTATAGAGCAGTTCTACTCTGTCACATTGGGTGGCTGTGAGTCAGAATTGATGGCACACAACAACAACAACAACAAAGTGGCTCTACCATAAATTAATTAACTATTCCTCCACTTGGGGATATTGAGTAATTTCTAAGTTTCTGTTACCTCTAATAATTATGAAGACTTGGTTGTCACATGGAAAATGCCCTTGATAAGTTAACGAAAGCAAAAAAAAAGTTCAGTCTGATTATAGCTGAAAAATATATATTTGTTTGTTCATCCAAACGTTTTTTTTGAGTACCATACTATGTACCAAGTCCTGTGCTGGCTTATGGATAGGAATTAAAAAAAATGAAAATACTACGTGCGTTAGGGTTGGTGGTGTTCTGGGTGATAGCTTCCCCTACCCTATCCCACCTCTATTTCCAAAC
The DNA here is from genome assembly GCF_030014295.1 of Loxodonta africana. Lineage (NCBI taxonomy): Eukaryota > Metazoa > Chordata > Mammalia > Proboscidea > Elephantidae > Loxodonta > Loxodonta africana. Next base: position 44,033,977 of record NC_087365.1, read on the forward strand.
CCTCTGCTGTTGTTCTATTGCCTTCGAGATGGCAAAAGTAGAGGGAGAAAAAACATATATATATTGACCTAGGAATGAAAAGAGAAACATTTTTTGTGGCAGATTCTTTTGCAGCTATTATTTCATTTAATCTCTCCCTAATCCCTGGAGAGATAATAGTAATAAATACTATTGTGGCACTTAACTGTGTGCCTGATGCTACTACACGATTTAGAAACTGGAAACTGAGGCTAGGGAAGATGTCCTTCCACTCAGGTGGTCTATTCTTCCATGTTGCCCACCCATGCGCAAAGCTGAATATAAGCTCATGTACACAGGTCTAGAACACAAACAGTAATACACGTGAGGAACGTGCTTCTTAGCTCAGCCATGTAAATGAGACCAAATGAGCAACACGTGCCCAAAAGCAAAGACAAGAAGACAGGAAGCGACAGGAAAACGGGACAAATGGAATCAGGGAAACCAGGGTAGAGAAGGGGACAGTGTTAACACATCATGGGATTTTAACCAATGTCGCAAAACAACTTGTGTATAAATTGTTGAATGAGAAACTAATCTGCTCTGTAAACTTTTACCTAAAGCACTATAAAAAATTAAAAAAAAAAAAGGAAAAAGAAAAAGCTCACGTACACACTCAGGTCCACATTTGCACCCACAGGCACGCACAGAACCACACCTGGCACACCCAGACACACACGTGCACTCACATACAGGACTGCTCATATACACAGGTGTGCACACAGTATTATTTGCATGGGAACACACATGTATATGTGGGCTCACCCATGTACCCTTCGGATGCACACCTGCCTAAGAATGCAGAAGCGGTGCAGATAAAGGGGCCAGAGTCCAACTTTTGCCTCCTCTCTGCACCCTCAAGGCACCGTCTGCTGCTGGCAGGTGTGTGCAGGACTGGGTGAGGCGCAGGCAGGTGGCTAGGGGCTCAAAGGGCAGAGATGGCTGCTCTATAAACCCAGGGCCTCCTGCCAAACTTCTAAATGGGCTTCAGTGGCTGAGGAGTTTCACCTGCCAGGCAAACCCCCAGCCAGAGGGCCTGACCTGAGGGGCTACAGTGTGCCCAGCCCTGTTCCAGAGTCTCCAGGGGCTGTTCAAAGACGGCATGATCTGGTCCACCCCAGGTGCTCAAGAAGACAAGGTCCACACCCAGCAGTGGCAGCGTGGCAGAGCCGTTAAAGACGAGTGCTTTAGCAGCAGGCTGCCTGGATCGGAATTCTGCCTCTACGACTGACTGGCTGTGTGACCTGTGCAAGCTACTGAAAATTCACTGACCTCTGCTTCAATTTTCCCATCTGTAAAACAGGGCCAACGCTAACACTTACCTCCTGGGGTTGTTGTTTAGCAAGTACTCTACCATACAACAAGCATGTATTTGTAAAAGAAACTGTTTGGGGCAGAGTGGGTGGAGAGGAGGAGGAGCAGGCACTGAGTAGAAAGAACTTCTTCAGGACCTGGAGTCCCCTGAGCTTGGACCTGCATCCCATTAGCTGGGTGACCTTGCGCAAGTCACATAACTTCTCTGAACCTCAGTTTCCTCATTTGTAAAATTTCCTTCTTTTGATTACTAAACAAGTATTTATTAAAGACCTACTACTACATGCCAGGTACAGTGCCAGGCATAAGAATACAGTGGGAGCCTGCAGGGAGCCCACAGACTTAGGGGAAGAGTGAGATGAAAACATCCGGCACACACTAGGTGCTCGATCAATGTCCCTTCCTCCCTTCCTGTTCTGTCATTGGAAAGACAAGACAACATAAAGAAAGCTTGAAGAATAGAAGGGGCTGAGGTAGAGAACTCTATCCCGCAGAATCCCACCAACCCTAACACAACTACTACATTTCTGCCAATCCCATAAGCTCCTGCAGGGATTGGCACATGGTGAGAGGCAGGATAAAACATTTGAATTACTTACCACCTTACATGGAGTTCCTGGGTGGTACAAATTGTTAAGTGCTCAACTACTAACTGAAAGGTTGGTAGTTCAAACCCACACAGATAAGCCAGAACCCACACGGCGCTGTACTAAAAAAATCCTGTTTTTTTCGCTTGGCTTCCTCCCCCACAGTGTTATATTAAAACTCCTGTTTCCTTTGCTGGGCTCCCCTCCCCAGCCTTGCATTTGAATCCTGCTTTTGCTGGGAGGTGATATGTAAACCCCATTGCGCCTGCGGGGTATGATTAAGAATGTTGCTGACCTAGCTCGCTTGAACTCCCTACTTGTAAGCCTCTTAAAGGTAACTTGCCTGCCCGCCCTTGGGGAGCAGTCTTGGCGGCAGCAGCTCCAACTGACTCCCTTTCCTTGTCCATTGAAATAAAGGTGTCTTTCCTGTCCTTTCACCTCAGTCTCTCCTTTATTGGCCAATACGAGCCGCGCGGAGCAAGAACCTCAGGTTTCCACCTGGTAACACGGGGGCACCTCAGGAGAAAGTCCTGGTGACCTGCTTCTGAAAGGTCACAGCCATGAAAACCCTACGGAATAAAGTTCTACCCTTAACTACATGGGATCGCCATGAGTTGAAACCAAGTTGACCGCAACTGGTTTGTTCTTTTGAGAATATATTAAAGGCGTGATTCGACCATAATAGTCCTCTGAATCACATTTTTTTGTAACTTAACTATGTATCATAAACATTTTCCATGATACAAAATAGTCTTTATAATGATTAGAAACAGTAGAGGAATATCAGAATGCCTATCAAGAGGAAAAAGTTAATTACATTGTAGCATATTTACTTGATGGAAAGCAGCACAAGTAATCATGGCCATCCCTCTGCATATAAGGCTTTTCCTTTCTTTGGGACCAGGAAGGTTTCCATTTTATCAAAAAGGAAACTGAGATGCAGAGAGGTCGAGGGACCTGCCCAAGGTCACGCAGAAAGAAATGCGAAAAGCTGGTTCCAGAGCCAGAAGTCTTTTGCCCACAATGTTCTGGACACATCGAGGGTGGACATTGATCAGGAGTTAGGGAGCTTATGATCCTTCCTGTGAGCCATGTGCAGCCTGCCCTCACCCCTGACAGCAAGACTTAGGGATATAGGAGACCTGCTAGGCTCTTGGTTCTCCTGGGGGTCTCTTTTGAGCTGGAGAAACCCCTTCTCCCACTTGCAGCTTGGGAAGCCTTCTTAGCCAAGGTGCTGAGCTCTGGACCTCAAGTTTGAGATTTCTGGTGCTCTCTAGTGGCCAAAGAGAGCAAACCTCTGGATTTCTCAGAGAGCTGGGGAGCCAGCGCAGACTCCCAATGACGATAATGATGGTGGTGGCACTGCTGGTGGTGATGGTGATGGTGATGATGATGATGATGGTGGTGGTAGTGATGGTGACTATGATGATGATGGTGATGATGGTGGTGGTGGTGATGGTGATGAAGATGATGGTGATGATGACAGTGGTGGTGGTGATGATGATGGTGACCATGATGATGATGGTGATGATGATGGCGATGGTGATGGTGGTGGTGATGATGATGATGATGGTGGTGGTGGTGGTGGTAGTGATAGTGGAGATCATGATGATGTTTGCCACTCGAAGAGTACTTACCATGGGCAGACACTGTGTTAGGTGCAATGCCCCAGGCATTGCAGTACATCTGAGTCACCTTGTTGTGAAGTGAGTTCGCCTTTCCACAGAAGGGGAAACTGAGGTCTGGAAACTGGCTAGGCAGTGGTGGACCCACAAAAATCTAGATGCACTAGCTGCCTCCTTTACTGGCCATCCTTTCTCCCCCCTGGGTCTTTATGAATGTCAGGAATGCCAACTTGTTTTGTGCCAGACCCTCTGCTAAGCACTTTCATGTCCAATCACCCAAGTATGCCTCCAAGAAGGATGGTCATTATTTCCATTTCTTGGATGAGCAGGTGGCAGGTCCACAGAGGTGAAGTGGCTTACCTAAGGTCACAGAGCCAGTGAGTAGCGGAGATTCAAACCCAAACCCTAGAGGCTGCTCCCTTGGTTCGGTAGCTGGCAGGCCTCCTCTCCTGGTCCTAGTTGGGGAGGAAGAGAGGGATGAAATCCCAGCTTGGTCAGCAGGGGGTGGTATGCCCTCAAAGATAAGCCCTGCTTCCTAGTTCCAGGTCCAACAGGACTCTCCTTGCTGGGAACAGCACGACAGATACGGCAGGATTCTCAAATACTGACCTGGAGTCTCCACTTGGTCTGAGGCTCTGATGTGACGTAGGGAGAGGGAGAGATGTACAGAGAAGGGCAAAACACAGCCCTCAAATGAGGTGAGCCAATAGTTCACAAAAAAAGGATATGAAATGGCTTTTAACATAGGAAAAGACGCTTAATTTCACTCTGGATAAGAGAACCCTGCATTAGTGTACACTGAGTGGCCACTTTTGATCTGTCAGATTGCAAAAGTGCACAGTCAGCACGAGACTGGGGAAACTGGCACACTCACATTGCAGGTAAGATTTAAACCTGGTTTGGCACCTATGGAAGGCAATCTGGTAATATCTTTCAAAATTCAACATGCATATATATCTCCAAAAGAAATGCGTAGTACATTCACCAAAAGACTTGTAATCAACCTGTGCTGTCAATGTATTAGCCTCTAGCCACAAGTGGCTCCTGAGCACTAGAAATGTGGCTAGTTCAAACTGCGATGTGCTCTAAGTATAAAATACATACTGGATTCTGTTAGTATTACAAAATGTAAAATAACTACTTAATATATATTTTTTAAATATTGATGATGTGTTGGAATGATAATATTTTGGATATCTTGGGCTAAGTACTTTTTTTTAATTGTACTTTGGATGAAGGTTTACAGAACAGACTAATTTCTAGTTTCTCATTAAACAGTTAGTACACGTATTGTTTTATGACATTGATTAACAACCCCAAGACTTGTCAACCCTCTCCCTTCTCAGCCCGGGGTTCCCTATTACCAGCTTTCCTATTCCCTCCTGCCTTCTAGTCCTTGCCCCTGGGCTGTGTGCCCCTTTAGTCTCGTTTGTTTTATGGGCCTGCCCAGTCTTTGGCTGAAAACTGAACCTCAGGAATGACTTCATTACTGAGCTGAAAGGGTGTCCAGGGGTCACACTCTCAGGGTTTCTTCAGTCTCTGTCAGGCCAGCAAGCCTGGTCTTTCTTTTGGAGTTAGAGCTTTGTTCTACATTTTTTTCCAGCTCTGTCTGGGACCCTCTATTGTGATCCCTGTCAGAGCAGTCACTGGTGGTAGCCAGGCACCATCTAGTTGTACTGGACTCAGTCTGGTGGAGGCCGTGGTAGATGTGGTCCGTTAGTCCTTTGGACAAATCTTTTCCTTGTGTCTTTGGTTTTCTTCATTATTCCTTGCTTCCAAAGGGGTGAGACCAGTGAAGTATCCTCACAGGCTTTTAAAACCCCGGACGCTACTCACCAAAGTAGAATGTAGAATATTTTCTTTATAAACTGTTATGCCAGTTGAGCTAGATGTTCCCCAAGATTATGGTCCCCACAGCCCTCAGCCCAGCAATTCAATCCCTCAGGGAGTTTGGATGTGTCTATGGAGCTTCCATGACCTTGCCTTGTACAAGTTGTGCTGGCTTCTCCAGCATTGTGTACTGTCATAATTATCCTTCACCAAAGTTACCACTTATCTGTTGTTTATTTACTGTTTTTCCATCCCACCTCTCCCCTGCCCCACAACCATCAAAGATTCTTTTTTTTTTTTTTTTGCATAACCTATGTTTCATTTATTTAAAAGAGTAATATCACCACATGGTTTCAGTTTTGGTGGCACATTGATGGTTTTGCTGTCAGTTTAAATGATTCAAGGGTCCTTGATAACTGTCGATGTACTCGAAAGGAAATTGTTTCTTTTTGTATGTAAACCTTTTCATGAGTTTTTACAGTAGTGGTCTCATACAGTATTTGTCTTTTTGTGATTGACTTATTTCACTCAGCATAATGCCCTCCAGATTCATCCATGTTATGAGATGCTTCACAGATTCATTGCTGTTCTTTAGCATTGTGTAATGCTCCATTGTGTGTATGTACCATAGTTTGTTTATCCATTCCTCTGTTGATGGGCATCTAGGTTGTTTCTATCTTTTTGCTATTGTGAACAATACTGCAGTAAACATGGGTGTGCGTATGTCTATTCGTGCGATGACTCTTATTTCTCTAGGATATAGTCCTAGGAGTGGAATTACTGGATCAAATGGTATTTCTATTTCTAGCTTTCTAAGGAAGTGCCATATCGTTTTCCAAAAGGGTTGTATCATTTTGCATTCCCACCAGCAGTGCATAAGAGTTCCGATCTCCCTGCAGCCTCTCCAACATTTGTTATTTCCTGTTTTACTAATTCGTGCCAGGTGCCAGTAATGCCGGGGTGAGATGGTATCTCATTGTGGTTTTAATTTGCATTTCTCTAATGGTTAGTGAACTTGAGCATTTCCTCATGTGTCTGTTGGCCACTTGAATATCTTCTTTGGTGAAGTGTCCATTCATTTCCTTTGCCTGTTTTTTAATCGGATTATTTGTCTTTTTGTTGTAGAGGTGTTGAGTTTTCTTGTAGGTTTTAGAGATTAGACCTTTGTTGTAATAGCCAAAAAAATTTTCCCGGTCTGTGGGTTCTGTTTTTACTCTTTTAGTGTAGTCTTTTGATAAGCGTGTTTAATTTTTAGAAGATTCTAGTTATCTAACTTATCTTCTGGAGTTTGTGTGTTGTTGGTAGTGGTTTGTATTCTGTTAATGCCACGTATTAGGGCCTCTAGCGTTGAAGCTGTCTTTTCTTTTATGAACTTCATAGTTTTAGTCTTTATATTTAGGTTTTTGATTGATTTTGGTTTAGTTTTTGTATATTGAGTGAGATATGGGTCCTTTTTTTCATTGTACTTTAGATGAAGGTTTATAGAACAAACTACCTTCTCATTGAATAGTTAGTACACATACTGTTTTTATGACATTGGTTAATAACCCCACGACATGTCAACACTCTCCCTTCTCAACCTTGGGTTCCCTATTACCAGCTTTCCTGTCTCCTCCTACCTTCTAGTCCTTGCCCCTGGGCTGATGTCCCCTTTAGTCTTGTTTTGTTTTACAGGCCTGTCTAATCTTTGGCTAAAGGGTGAAACTCAGGAGTGACTTCATTACTGAGCTAAAAGGGTGTCTGGGGGCCATACTCTAACGGTTTGTTCAATCTCTGTCAGGCAGTAAGTCTGGTCTTTTTTGTGTGTGGGGGTTAGAATTTTGTTCTACATTTTTCTCCAGCTCTGTCCGGGACCCTTCTATTGTGATCCCTGTCAGAGCAGTCAGTGGTGGTAGCCAGGCACCATCTAGTTGTACTGGACTCAGACTGGTGGAGGCCATGGTAGATGTGGTCCATTAGTCCTGTGGACTAATCTTTTTGGGTTAAATATTTTTAAAAATTAATTCCTTCAGTTTCTTTTTACTTTTTTTAATGTGACTGTAGGAAAAGTTAAATTACATATTTGCTTGCATTTGTGGCTCACACTGTATTTTACTGGACAACATTATACTAGTGTTCTCCATAGCAGCGCTATTTGAAATATGCTCAAGCTAGGAACTACCCATCCCCTGTAAACTGTGGTGTGTTCATACAATGGAATACTACCTAACAGGGAGAATGAAAGAACAATAGCAGTGTGGATGAAGCTCGCAAACACCACATACAAGCTCACACACATACACAAAATCATACATATTGTCTGATTCCACTTACAGAGACTTCGAAAGAGGCAAAACTAATCTGTGGTAGTATAAATCAGAGAGGTGGTTACTTTGTGGGGAGTAAGCAGGTGCTGGCTTCAGGGGTGTGTTCATTTTCTGAAAATTCATCAAGCTAAGCATTTATAATTTATGCTCAGTTTTGTGTATATGTTAAAGAAAAAAAAAAAAAAAAAACTTGTTACCATAGAGTCGAATCCAAATGTTAGACTTCAGTAAAAAAAAGTTCCAGAAAATATATATGCCCTTTGATTCTGCAATTCCAATTATGGGACTTAAACTGCAGATATATTTTCACTGTGTGAAATGAAGTGTGTACAAGGTTATCCATTGCAGTTTTTTTTTTTTTTTTTAATTACAACAAAAGATTGGGAACAACCTAAATGTTTATCAATGGGGAGAAAGGTAGAAAAAATTCAGGTATGTGTACTGAAAGAGTTATTTTATCTTTCTTTTTTTTTTTAATACTAAGGAAATCCAGTGTGCATTTTACGCTTAAGTGAGGCACCCATAAGGAAAGGTGAGAAAGAATATCCAAGTATAATGGGTCAAAAGAACCCAGGGGAGAACAGTGTATAAGGTATGTTTCTGTTTGTTTAAAGACATTGAAATGTTAAGCAGATAACACCAAGATAGAAAAAAAAAATTTTTTTTTTTGGAGAGATGTGAAATTCCAGGCCGGATCACCATGTACAGAATTTACAAAAGAAGTTATCATGACCTTTCTCAAAAGTCTACGCCTCTCACCTACTTTGAGAATATAAAGGAAAAAAGAGAGCGGGGAGAGGGAGGGGACTAGGTGAGGAATGTTGCTTTGAAGAGAGCAGCAGCTCTCAGCTGTGAGCCCTCTCCGGCTCTCCACTGAGACAGAACACCTATGGGCTCCTGCCTGAGAAAGCAAAGGCTACTGTGGGCCATTTCCGGATGCAGGGAACCTAGGAAGGTCTCTGGATCAGATGTGCTGTGTGTGTTTTGGGGGGAGCTAACAGGGGTTATCTTGGGTCCCATCTCGTAGGACCTCTTGGAGGGACAGAGTGGTCTTAGCAGCAAAAAGCTGGAGCTGATGTCAGATCTTAAGGGCTGATGAAGGAGTTGCAGGGACTGCTAGGAAGAACATCCACCAAGGTCAAAGGACTTTGTGGTTGCAGCCGTCTCCGTAGAGCCCACAACAGTGTCTCTCAACAGAAAGGGGGAGCATTAAATGTTTGCTGGGTCCAGAAAGCTCAAGGACAGGCAGAATGGTGGCAGCTCAAGTAAGACTCTTCTATTCCCTCACCTGCTCCACCCCAGCCCCCTCAGTCCCACCTGGGGGGAAAGGGAGGAGAAACAGGGAAGGAGCAACCACAAGGGCTTCCCATCTTTGGGCTGCCAGCCGGGGAGAGGGAAAATGTTGAAACCTAAATCGAGCTGGGAGTTTTGATTAGGAATATGAGTGGACATTTTAAATTTGAATTGAGACCGCGTTAGTGACTTAAAGTGACAGTAGAACTCTTTAATATCTTATGAGTTGACTTGGACAGCATGGCTGCATTCCATGGCCTCCCACATTCTCCAGCAGGCTGGCCTGGGCTTGTCTTGCAGCAAAGGCAGAGGAGAAGGCCAGGGAGAGAGTGACAGAATGGGGAGAGGATGGGAGGAGGTAGTTTAGAGAGAGTAAGGACCTCAGGGTTAGAGGCCCTGGTTTCCCTGCTGTATGGTGTTGGTGAAGAATATTGAATATACCATGGACATCCAGAAGAACAAACAAGCTGTCTTGGAAGAAGTACAGCTAGAATGCTCCTTAGAAGCAAGGATGGTGAGACTTTGTCTCACATACTTTGGATATGTTATCAGGAGGGACCAGTCCCTGGAGAAGGACATCATGCTTGGTCAGCAAAAAAAAAAGAGGAAGACCTTCAATGAGGTGGATTGACACAGTGCCTGCAACAATGGGCTCAAACATAGAAACAACTGTGAGGATGGCTCAGTACCAAGCAGAGTTTCTTTCTGTCTATACGGGGTTGCTATGAGTTGGAACCTTCCTGACGGCACCCAACAATAACAACATGTCCTTTGCCGCTTTTGTTTTCAGGACCTCAGTTTCCTCATCTGTAAAATGGGGAATCATCATCATCTCCCATTGATACGATGATGATGAAAGCACTTTATCAATACACGAAAGCCTCACACTTTGTAAAGAAGTAGGTGACACTATCCCTGCCCTCCAAGGTTAAGTAACCAGAGGAGATAAGAACTCAAGAGATGGCCCCAGACCTGGTTGGTTTGGCCCTCACCCATACGTGGTAGGGGAGCTGTGGTCAGCAGGGGAGTGAGGAGGCCCATAGAGGCTGCCGGTAGGAGAGGAGCAGACGCTGTGGCTGAGCCTTGAAAGAGGATGAGCAGGATCAGGAGGGACAAAGGAGACAGGGCATAATGTGCCCGGGAAGGGACACAGCACGTGCAGAGGTGTGGCGGTTGGAACACTCGTGATGTAATGAAGGGTCCCTGACCCCACTATTTAAAGCAAATTCCCAGAGGGTGGGACCTTGGCTGGGCTGGGAGCTGACGTGCACTTGAATGCTTAATCCTTGGCAGGATAGGTTTTAAAAAAAGAATGAGATATTGCAAACAGATTATTGGGGAGGAAAATATTCCAGGCGCGAGACGACTGTCTCTGCAGCCTCTGGCTCCCGTCCCACCCATTCCCCAGCCCTGACACAAGGCTGACTGGAAGAAGGTGTTTCTCCCAGGATCGTTCAAGCTGAGGGCTAGGCTGAAGCCTACTCTATTCCTGCCCAGGCATCAAACTCTGCACGAGGCTTAAATACACCCACAGCCTGACAACATGCCATAGACCACGCTAAACACTTTCCATGCTCCTGGAATCTTCTCATCAAGGTACATTCTGTTATTGTCCCCATTTCCCAGATGAGTAAACTGAGGCTTAGAGAAGTTGACTGGCTTGCCCATAGTCACACAGCCAGCCATGAGTGAATCTGTCTGATTCCATTGCCTTATCCCAGGCCTGGGCTGCAGGCAGAGCAGAGAAGGGTTTAGCGCAGCAAGGAAGAATGTTCTAGGAGATACAGGGTTAGTGTGAGAGGCAGTATGGTGCAGTGGTTAAGTGCCTGATTCTGGAGTCAGATTTTGGGGTTGTTTGTTACAGCAGCATGACCTAGAGTATCCTGACAGATACAAATCATGGTAAACTAAGTTACATGTCCCTTAAATATGTTAAGAACTTACCATCTTCCTCTCAGGGGCAGCCTTTTTAAATAAAGTTGTGGGAGGCATTGGTACTGGCCAAAAAGCCAGGAGACCAGGACTCTAGGCTTAGCCACTAACTTGCTGTGTAGCTTTGGGCAAGTCACTCCTCACCTCTGGTCCTACCTTTCCTCACCTTCACTGCCTACTTCACAGCAGTCAGCTGAGGACCAAGTGAGACCCTGGATCTGGAAAACTCTCAGCAAAGGAAAGCCACGAGGGATTGTTATTGTTATTACTCAGTGGGGTGAGGGCAGTGATTTCCCAAAGGTATGAGTCACTCATGGTGGAATTCCAGGCATCAGGGTGGGAGGGGTGGTTCTGGGCAGCCAAGGCCAGATTCCACACACAGCACAGGGACCCTGACCCTGAGCCCTCCAGGGGACCACACCCTCTCTGGCTGCTGGCTGTGTGAAGAAGGAGTTGTGAATGTCATAGTCATCTGGGCCCTTAGGAGCACAGCCTGAAGTCCCACTGCCTCATATGGTTTGCAAGGAGGCCCAGAAAGGTCGATGTACTTGCCCAGAGTCACACAGTCAGAGAGCAGTGCAAGCTGGACTAGAACTTGAAACTTCAGACTCCCAGCCCCGTGTCACACTGCCTTCCACATGTTCCAATTCTAGGAAGAGGATAGCAGACGTTCACAGTAAATTCCAGAACAGCAACGTGGGGTAGGGAGAGTCTGTGGGATGCTCGCATATCCTCAAGGTGAGGACAGAACTTTCCTTTTCTGTATCTCACGGAGGCTGACCTAAGAGCAGTTCCACTTATAGCCCTCTCTATGCTTGCCAAATCTTGATAATGTTGAGACCACTAGTGATCACTGTAATTGTGCTTATTCACTGAGCGCTCCCCAGTCCCAGGCATAGAGCTGAGGACTTTACAGGCCTGGTCACATTTCATCGTTCCTTTAAGGTGGAAACCAGTGTTATCTCAAAATTCAAAGGCCCAAAAACCTTAGCTCAGTGGCATCTGCAATGTCACAAAGTGAGAGAAGGCCAGAGCTGGGATGCAAGCCCAAGCCCAGGTGCCTGGAGCATCTGTCTACTAAACCATGACGCTCTATCACTTCAGTTGAGTTTTGTTACAGCTCTGTGAGTAGTGGCAGTTGGGAGCTGATTGTGCCCATTGTCCAGATGTGAAAACTGAGACATGGAGCAGATTGGTGGCATGCTGGGCAGGACAGAGTTCTACTTGGTATGTCTCCTCTGAGGACAAAAATGCTTTATCCAGGAGTGCACTGGCTCCTACCAAACCTGAGTTTGGCCAAGCAGGATGGGGAAAGGGGTGGAATCTGAAAGTGGACCCTCCCCTCCCCATGATGATGACAGAAGCTGGCACTTAAGGAGCACTTACTGGGTGCAAGGTCTTTGGTTAACACTTTATATCTGTTATTTCATTCATCTTCACCCATGCTGAAGGGATTAATTTTCCTCACCCATTTTGCAGATGAGAAAACTTCAGCTCAGGGAGGTGAGCTAGCTTGTCTAGGTCTCTGGGCTAGAAAGGTGAGATGGAATCGAGGTGATAAAGTCTGGCCTCTTAACCACCATGTAAATCTGCTTCCCAAGGGGAAGTGGGGAGAAGCTGCCTGGACAGCCCCCTTCATGGCCCACTAGGCCCCAAGGATCTAGGCCCCCAAGAGCCCCTGGTGGTAAGACTCTATGAACACGTGGTTCTAAGAACCCAAAATTCCTCCCGTGGAGATACCAATATGTTATGATTCAACAGTTCCCCAATTCTCTGCCACCCACTAGATGACACATGGGATGCAGACCAGGGGGCTGAGCCAAGAAGGGCCCTGGGGTATCCTAAGGAGCTACTGACCCCTTTGACAGCAGGATTGGTCAGCCCAAATTTGGCATCTACAGAAGTCTTCTCCTTCCTGTTCGAGCTCCTCTCAGCTCCAACAGTACTTACCAAATTTGGCAGAAGAAAAATGGAGTGCCCTGTCAGCCCTTCCAAGCTTTCAGCTATGTACCCACAGATGCAATTCTGTCTCCCCACTCCCCTGAAGGATCAGAGTGGCAGTTTGGGAATGGAATCTCTCTGAGGCTTGCCTGCGAGTTCATGGGGTCCAGCGTGGGAGGTCAGAACAGTCCCTTAGACCTAAGACCTTAGCAGCTGTCTCCTTAAGCCCCATCCTCCTCTGGCCTTCAATCCAGCTCACGTCTAGAACCACTCACTCATTCTCTCTCCTGCTTCATCCTTGCCTATAAAAACTTGATTTGTTCTGGAATAGGGGATGCTCAAGGAAGGAAACCCTTCCCCCTACCCAGGGGCTAAGCCATTCAAGGTTATTACGGCTGGGCATGTGTACTGACTAGGTTAAGTTACTCTGGCTGCTGTAACAAATAACTCCACAATTTCTGTGGCTTTACACCATAAGTGTTTATTTCTTTCTCACTTCATAGTACAGTGAGCCTCAGCAGGAAGGCTGTGCTCCATGCAGTCATTTAGGGACAGAGACTCTTCTTATTTTGTGGCTCTGCCTTCATCCTCAGAGTCCTCTGCATTCAGTGGGAAGATGAAGAAAAAGAGCAAGGATTGTGGGCAGGAGACTTTTATAGGCCAGTCCTGAAAGTGATGCAATTAGTTTTGCTCACATTTCATTGGCCAGAATTCAGTTGTATGACCACAACTAACTACAAAGGAGGCTAGGAAATGTAGCCTCGCTGTGTGCCCAGAATGAAGAGAAGAAGACGGTATTAGTGGGCACTAGTTGCCAATGAGACATTAAAGAAAGTCTGCTGGGAGTTTCTGCGAAGGGCTGGTCTCAAGGATAAGAAGACATGTGAAGAACAGCCTCATCTACCCTGAGACCAGAAGAACTAGATGGTGCCTGGCTACAACTACCGACCATTCTGATCAGGGCCACAATAGATGGATCTGGATAGGATGGAAGAAAAACAAAACAGAACTCAAATTCTTAAAAAGTCCAGAGTTACTGGACCAGTTGAGACTAGAGGACTCCTTGAGACTATCAGCCTGAAATACTCTTTAAACTCTGAATCCAAATTGTCCCCTGAGATTACCTTTTAGCAAAATAACAGAGTGGCACCAAAATAAAGGATATTACCTGTGAGTAAGATGCTCCATTAAAAAACCATTTATATGAGACCAAAACGTCAACAATTACTCTAAAGCAAAGATGAGAAGGTAAGGGGGCAGGAAAACTAGATCACTGGAAATGGAACAACCAGAACACAGTTAAAGAGAATGTTGACAGATTGTGAAAAATGTAATTAATGTCGCTGAACAATTTGTATAGAAATTGACAAATGAGAACCTAATTTGCGTTGTAAACTTTTACTGAAAGCATAATAGAATGTTATATACACAAAAAAAGATATGTGGAGAGAACCTCCCGAAGTGGTGTGAGGATGTGACGCCTCATACTTTGGCAGCCATTTTGAGACCATGAGTGGTCAAGCTTGAGGGCTAAAGTCAACACCCTGAGGATGATAGAGCCGAAATATGGATCCTGGATGACCTCTCTGAGCCCCTGAATTAACCAATACTGGAATCACCCATGGGGAATCACCCAACCTCCAGATTTCATGCTACAAAAAAACCACAAAAGTCCTTATTATTGAAGTCATAAGTAGCCGGGTATTCCGTTACTTGCAGCCTAAAACCTCCTAACTGATTGACACTCAGGCGTGAATGCTGAAAAGAGCTAAGAGGCAAGACTACTCTGGACATTGTGCTTTTCTGTGGTGGGGGTAGTATCAGTTCAAACACAAAATGAGCAATTCCTGTGTACCCACACATTTGCTGCACTAGTGCTCTCTAGCTGCTTGGCAATTTCAACTGGGTGCTCATTCTTCTTCTGTCTACCTGTTCCACCAAGACTGCATTCACAGAGGAGACCCAGAGGGGAAGGAGGGACTCTTGGGCTGTCCAGAAGCAGGTCATCCCCATCTGGGCACCTGGGTGGTCTCCTAAAACTCTGGGGCCCTCTGTCCTACACCACGGTGGAGACAGAACACTCCTTCCCAGACAAATGACCTTTGGGGTTTGTTTTGAGTAGAGATTCCTTCTAGGGAACGTGATGGCTGATGCTGGGAGCCTGGGTCCCCAGACTTAACCCCCAGGAATGTAGAGAGGAATCTCTGGCCTCTGTTCTAGGGGTCAGCCCTCCTAGCCACCCACCAGCCAGAAGAAGCCAGTTTCAGACAACTCTCCTGGTTGCTGGGCTTTCTGGGGTGTGGATTGGGACCTTCCATCCCCAGGCTAGGAGGCAGCCCAGCAGGGTAGAAAGAGCTCCAGGCTTCAAAATTAAGGAAACCTGGGGCCCCATCTCCTTCCTAACCATGTGAGTTTAGGCAGGTGCCCAGCCTGGGGAAGCCTCAGTTTTCAGATCTATCAAATGGGGGATAGTTATTCTATCAAACTCACAGCAGGTCTCGGACTAGGGTGAGGCAAGCCAACTGCCCTGGACGAACATTTAAGGTGGCACTGGCAGTCAGATGCCTACCCTGCTTGTGCACCAGCCTGAGAGCAAGTGCCTCCTTAAATTGTTATTCTGTTGTTGTTTTAATGTTCACAATAGCCCCATGAGATTGTTGTTATTAGTTGCCATTGTGTTTATTCTGACTCATGGAAGAGTAGAACCGCTCCATAGGGTTTTCTTGGCTGTAATCTTAAAGGAAGCAGATCCCCAGGCCTTTTCTTCTGCAATACCGCCGGTGGGTTTGAACTGCCAACTTTTAGGATAGCAGTCAAGCACAAACCTTTTGAGCCACCGTTGAGTTCTTTTTCTTCTTTTTTTTAATTGAGGTGAAATTCACGTAACATAAAATTAACCATTTTAAAGTTTACAATTCAGTGGCACTTGGTGTATTCACAATCTTGTGTAACTACCACCTTTCTTTAGTTTCAAAACATTTTAATCACTCCAGAAAAATACTCCATACCCATTAAGTAATCACTTCCCATTCCCCTTCCCTGCCAGGCCCTGTGTCTATGGATTTGCCTGTTCTGGATAGAGCATAAGAAAAGCACCACACAGTATGTGACGTTTTGTGTCTGGCTTCTTTCACTCAGCATGTTTCCAAGGTTCATCAGAGTTATAGCAGATATCAGCACTTTGTTCCTTTTTATAGCTAAACGATAGTCCATTCTGTGCATGTATCACGTTTTGTGTATCCATTCATCAGCTGATGGACACTTTTTTTTCCCGAAATTTGTTGTTAAAAATGTTCCTACAAACATTCTTGCACAAATATTTTTTGGATACGTGTTTTCAATTCTTTTGGGTATATGGTTAAGAGTGAAATTGCTTGGTGATAGGGTAATTTTATGTTTAACATTTTTAGGAGGGGCAGTTAAGTTTTGATTTGGGGAGAGAGTTCACCATGAATAATAATACTGAAGTTTGTTATTTGTAGAAAGTTGTTTTGTTTTGTTTTCTGCCTCCGGCCTTCTTCCTTTGTAATTCATCTTCCATCCTGGCCACTAGAATGGTCATACATCTGGCCATTTGCAGGGCCTGCTTGGGACTCTCCAGAGGCTCCAATCCACCTCATGTTGTTGTTTTGTTAGGTGTTGTTGAGTCGCTTCCGACCCACAGCGACCCTATGTACAACAGAACGAGACACTGCCCGGTCCTGTGCCATCCTCGCAATCATTGCTGTACTTGAGCCCATTGTTGCAGCCACTGTGTCAGTCCATCTCATTGAGGGTCTTCCTATTTTTCACTGACCCTCTACCTTACCAAGCATGACATCCTTCTCCAGGGACTGGTCCCTCCTGATAACACGTCCAAAGTACTTGAGAAGTCTCACCATCCTCACTTCCAAGGAGCACCCTGACTATACTTCTTCCAAGACAGACTTGTTCGTTCTTCTAACAGTCCATGCCCATTGCCACGGAGTCACTTCCGACTCATAGCGACCGTACAGGACAGAATAGAACTGCCCCATAGGGTTTCCAAGGAGCAGCTGGTAGATTCAAACTGCCAAGCTTTTGGTTAGCAGCCGAGCTCTTAACCACTGAGCCACCAGGGCAGTCCATGGTATATTCAATATTCTTTACCAACACCATAATTCAAAGGTATCAATTCTTCTTCGGTCTTCCTCATTCATTGTTCAGTTTTCAGATGCATATGAAGTGATTGAAAATATCATGGTTTCAGTCAGGTGCGCCTTAGTCCCAAAAGTCATCAAGAATTTCGTTTTACTTGGATCCACAATCAATGCCCATGGAAGCAGCAGCCAAAAAGTCAAACGACATATTGCACTGGGCAAATCTGCTGCAAAAGACCTCTTTAAAGAAAGATGTCAATTTGAGGATTAAGGTGCTCCTGACCGAAGCCTACCCCATAAAAACCAAAAGCCTTTTCCTGGCACTCAAGGTTGTTTGCAGACATCCCTCAGCCTTCTCACCTGTTGCTGCCACCATTCACATACCTCAGCCCTAAAAAAAAAAAACATAAAAAACATGTTGCTATCAAGTTGATCTAGACTCATAGAGGCCTTATAGGACAGAGTAGAACTGCCTCATTGGGTTTCTAAGGCTGCAAATCTTTATACGAGCATACTGCCACATCTTTCTCCCACGGAGCAGCTGGTGGGTTCAAACTGCTGAACTTTTGGTTAGCAGCCAAGCGCTAACCACTGTACCACCAGGGCTCCTTCTTCACACCATAGCTCTTGCTATTCCACAAACACATTGTGCCGCAGAGTTGTACAGCAAGGTGGCTCTGCCTCTTTGCCTTCCCACAAGCGGTTCCCTCTGCCTACAATACCCCATGCCTTGGATCCGACTGCTCTTATCTCAGAAGCCTCCAGTCAGGCTGGGCAGTGCTCTCTGAACTCCTGGCCTGAGGGGTGCTGTGCTCTTTGATAGCACACCAGCATTTCAGGAAGACAATTAGGTTAAACATGCAGGCTTTGAACTTAGACTTGGGTTCAGGTCCCAGCTCTGCCGTTTATCGACTGTAGGACCTTGGGCAAGTCACTTGACCTCTCGGAGCCTCAGTTTGCATCTCTGAGCACAGAAAGAGTAATACAACCTACCCCATGAGGTTGCTGAAGGGGCTGGAGGTGGCTATGGGCACGAAGCTCCCAGCACAGGGCCTGCAACACGGGCTCAAACAGCATCGGATGTTCATTGGTTCACTCCACAGTCAAGGCCTGAACGCCGACTCGGTGCCAGGCTCTGGGCTGGGCCTGGGTGTTGGGTTAGAGCCTGGAACGAACTGGGTGGCCCCTGCTCATACAAACATACAGGCTGGAGGGCGGGTAGTAAACTCACAATTACACCAATTAGTTGCCAATTGTTGTTGTTAAGGAGCTTCTCAAGCACTTTGGACATGTTCCCTGGAGAAAGACATTATGCTTGGTAAAGTAGGGGGTCCCTGAATAAGAGGAAGATCCTCAATGAGATGGGCTGACACCGTGGCTGCAACAGTGGGCTGCAACATACCTCCTATTCTGGGGATGGTGCAGGATTGGGCAATGTTTCCTTCTGTTATCCACAAGGTTGCTATGAGTCGGAGATGACTCAACTGCACCTAATAACAACAGTAGCCAAGTACAGGGTGACTATAATGGGTGTGGGGGGGGGGAGGTTTATCACCACCCCCGACTCTACCCTCCAGCCCCCATCCTTTGACTTTGAAGCTGCCTGGGAAGGATCTAAGTCTGACTTATCTCCACAACCTCAGCCCCTGATTCATGGAACCAATGATCAGCAATATTCCTTAAGTTGGAAGACTTCTGTAACACCCATTTATAGGAATTAGTATTCAACAGGGACTGTTCTAAACACTTTACAAATATTAAATCATTTGATCATTTTGAACAACCTAGAAAGTAGGTACTATTATCATTGCCCCATTTTACAGATGGGAAAACCAAGGTACAGGGAAGTTAAGCAAACTGTCCAGAGTTACATAGCCAGTATGGGGCATTGCCTGGATTTAAACCAAGGAAGCCTGAGTCCTTGGGTGATACAAAGGGTTAACGTACTCAGCTGCTAACTGAAAGTTTAGAAGTTTGAGTCCACCCAGAGGCATGTGGAAGAAAGCCCTGGTGATCTACTTCCAAAAAATCAGCCATTGAAGACCCTATGGAGCACAATTCTACTCTGACACACACATGGTCAGCATGAGTCAGAGCTGACTGGAGGGCAACTGGCAGCCTGATTCAGAGCGCATTACACGCCTCTCCCCAGGTAAGGCTGCATTCCAGGGAGTATATGGAAAGGGCCTCGCCCCCCATCCCAGCTCAGACACCTGGACCAGGAGGCCCAGGGGTGGCTGGAAGGCTTTGACCCTTCTCTGCCACCCGCCAGGCTCCTTGGCCCTTCACTCCCCATGCGGGCCGTGGAGGAAAACAAGGCCCAGCTGCAGCCTTTGATGTCCCCTGCCAAGCTGACATTTTGAGGACTGAGGGTGCCCAGGGGATCCCAGCCCAGCAGCTGGACCAGCCTTGGGGCCAACTTTTCCATAAACATCCAGCGAGCCAGCCCCTCGTGGTCAGTCCATGGGCCACTGGGCCGCTGGCCGAGAGCAGCCGTGGTTTGGCTGACCCAGCATGGTATCTTCTAATGTGGCCCCTTCCATCCCCCTCTGCCTGGCTGGGCTTCCAGTAATGAAGTGTTTGTTCTGGGGCTGGTGGAACTGGTGGGACAGAGCAGCAGGGCCTTACCGTCCAACTTGTTCCCACTGGCCTGGAAGCTGATTCAGACACCCCCTCATAGCAGCCTGGGCACCCCATATGTCCCCTGCCTCCCAGCCAGGTCTCCGCGAGGGTGAATTGACCTCCAAGGGAGCAGGGTTTAGGCTCTGAGGGTGAGGCAGGGGCTGTGCTCAGAGGGAGAGTGGGGCTGGACCCCACCCTGCTGATCCTTTCTGAGGGGAGGGGGGAAAGAGAACAGCTTCTCCTGGAGACAGACCCCGGAGGCTTGGAGATGGGAGGAAAAGTCTTCCTGTCTCACTTCTGGCCTCCACCCCCTCCCCACGCAAAGAGAGTGGCAGCAGGGGCTTGAGGGGCAGGGGTGGAGACTGAAGGAAGAATGATGGTGAGTGCTACCATCTCTTGACACCACTCTGGCTTGCCACTTAATTTGCACAATAAGCTGGCCTGGAAACTGAGGCCCAGAGAGGGGAAGCAACTCATTCAAGGTCACACAGCAAGTAGGTGATGGAGCCAGGACTGAATTCCCATCCCATCCCTCCCATCCCTCTGAACCACCTCTATCTTACTGTCCAGATCTCAGACAATGAAACCAGAAAGAGCTTTCAGGCCTTCTGATAAGAGGTGATAGAGCACAGTGGGTAAGAGCAGGGCCTCAGGGACCAGCCAAACCAAAAAAACTAAACCCGTTGCCATCGAGGTGATTCCTACTCATAGTGACCCCATAGAACAGAGTAGAACTGTCCCGTAGGGCCTCCAAAGAGCAGCTGGTGGATTTGAACTGTTGACCTTTTGGTTAGCAGGCAAGCTTTTAACCACTGTGCCACCAGGGACCAGCCATCTGGGTTCAAATTCCAGCTCTGTCCCTTATTGGCTATGTGATCTTGGGCAAGTTAATGAACTTCTTGGTGCCTCAGTTTCCCCATCTGTAAAGTAAGGGTAATAAAGATGCATGCCTTAGAGGGCCTCAGGGCAGATTAAGTTCTCCTGCCACTGCCAGACCTTTGTTCTTACCTATCCCTCTGTTTGAATTCCTCTTACCTGGACAACTCCTACTCTTGCTTCAAGACTCAGCTCAGGTGTCACCTCCTCCAAGAAGCCTTCCAAGGCCACCTCCCCCATAGTAAGTCCTCCATGAGTTCTAGCTGTTTCTGGTCTCTCACCTTCTCTTTCCATTGTACAGATGGGGAAACAGCTCCAGAGACGAGGATCAACATGCTTTGCAGAGTGCAGCTTTAGTCCTCACTTCTTGGGGTGCCCTGAGAAGCTAAGGTTTACATGAGGTGAGCAGAACTGCGTGGCCCTGGAAACTCAGTTTTCTTTAGGGGAAGTGAGGGCCTGCAGAGAGAGGGGGAAGATTTTTATCCTGCATCCTCTAGGCCTGGGGGAGGGCAGTGTCAGGGCCAGAAGAGGAGAGAAGCAGATGCTTGTGCCATGTAACCTGGGCCAGTCCCTTCCACCCTCTGGATCTCAGTCTCTCCTCCCAAGACCAAAGATTTTCCAACTGGAATCTGTGGACTTGGAGGGGCTCGGGGCTGCTGTGGGGTGGCAAAGTGCCCAGAGCCTACCACCTCCTTTGCCTAAAGAGTTTTCCTTGGCCCGGTTTTAAATACTAGAGTTTGGTGGGGATCTGTTCTGAACAAAGGGCCTGCTGCTAATAAACATTTGAAAACCACTGGGTACCCTCAGGAAATGGGGCTCCCCTCCCCCACCTGGGGACCCTGGGGGCCAAGTTGATGAGTGGTGGGTGACTCACCCCTTCTCAGTATATCCCATGACTGGGAGCCCTGCAGGGGTGGCCCCTAACGAATGCCTCCCCTTCCCCACCTCCACTTGCACCTAACACACACAGAGACTGGGAACAATTAACTCCCTCCTCAAGCCAGGCCAGATGTTCACATGGCACTGGTTTTGCTGACGACACGTGACTCAGGGGCTCCCTCAGAGCTGGAGGATCCCAAGACACCACAAAGGGCAGCCCTGCCATGGTACTGCTAGGGAAACTGAGGCCCAGAGAGGCTAAGTGACTTGCCTATGGTTGTTCAGGGGTAGAGATAAGAAAGGAACTTGGGGTTCTGATGCCTGGCCCAGAGACTTCCTCCCTCTCTAGAGATCCCCAAGGCCTCAGTCCCTATTCCCACCCCAGTCACAAATGCCCCAAGGCCAAGCCCCCTGGTTCACTCACACAGGACCCTCTATCACTAGGCTTTTCCAGCTTCATCTCACCCCAACTCCCGTCTGACTCTCAAGGCTTCATCCAGACTCAGCTATTCACAGCTCCCCAAAGAGCTCATGCCTCCGCCAGGTCTTTGTTCTTGCCTGTTTGTCTGTTTGAATTTCCTCTTCACCTGGACAACTCCTACTCTTGCTTCAGGGCTCAGATCAGATATCACCTCCTCCAGGAAGCTTTCCAAGGCCATCTCCCCCACCAGCTGGGTTAGCCCTCAGCACCAGTACTTACCCACTTACGATACTGTGCTGTGATCGTCTCTTCGCTTGTCTCTCTCTTCCCTTCCAGTCTGTGAGCTTATGAGAATACCTGTTCGAACCTGCTGCTGTTGAGTCGATTCTGACTCATAGCGACCCTATAGGACAGAGTTTCCAAGGAGCAGTCGGTGGATTTGAACTGCCGGCCTTTTGGTTAACAGCTGAGCTCTTAACCACTATGCACCAGGGCTCCTACTGAGAATAGACTTTATTTCTTATTTCTTTATTTAATAGTAGGGCATAAACACTACGTGCCAAATGGATGCATGGATGGATGTACAGACAGATGGATAGAAGATGACAGGTGGGTGGATGAATGGATGATGGATCGATGGACAAATGGATGGATAGATGGATCAATAGATTAATGGACAAATGGACGGATGGATGAACAAATGGATTGGTGGATAAATGGATGAGACAGATAATGGAACCTATAGGAGCTCAAGAGTGACAAGTAAGTGTCCGGAGACTGGACATTTTGACTGGCGGAGAGGCTCTTAGATGGTAAGAGGGTAACGTAACCTGCTATCTACCTCCTCCAAAGGATGTCTGGCCAAGGGCAGAGCCCCTCTTCTCTGCCGCCTGATCCCTCCTGACAAACTGGTTCCAACTTAATGTGATCTCCTGAACTCTGGTAATTAATCAGACATCAGAGAACCTAGAGGAGCACCTCTGTCTCTGATGTCCTGGCACTCTGCATTCCTGAGCCCCTCCCTCCATGCTTCCCTCTGGATCAGGACTGCCACCCCTAGAAATGATTTCAGCCATAGAAGCATAGACCCCCTAGCACCAAGAAGCCCTAGAAAAATGGAGTTCACCCCTTCCTCGTACTGCAGATGAGAAAACTGTGGCCAAGGAACTTGCCCAAGAGTGCACAGCAATTGAGCTGCAATTAGAGCTTGCGCCTCCCAATTCATTCTTTTTTTCCCCCAAATTTTATTTTGTTGTTGAGAACATACACAGCAAAACATACAATTCAACAGTTTCTATATGTGCAATTTAGTTACACTGATTATATTCTTGGAGTTGTGCAACCTTTCTCACCCTCCTTTTCTGTGTTGTTCCTCCCTCATTAACATAAGGTTCTTACATAATCTTTCAAGTTGCTTTTGTCAGTTTGATAGCATATAGATAGTTCTTAAAAGAGCATAATGCTCAAGGAAGGCCTTTTTCACTAGGAAGCTAAAATTTTGTTCAGTTTTTGCATGACTAAAGGGGATATTTTTGGTTTAAGGTTTAAAGATTATCTCAGGGCAATAGTTTCAGGGGTTCATCCAGCCTCCATGGCTCCAGAAAGTCTAGAGTCCATGAAAATTTGAAATTCTGTTCTGCATTTTATCCCTTTTGATGGTGATCCTTCTACAGAACCTTTGATCAAAATGTGCAGTAACTTGGTCTCACGGCAAAGGAGCCAGTTGTTCATGGAGGCAATTAGGCACACATTCCATATCCTCCTCCTGTCCCTGACTCTCCTCCTTCCTCTGTTGCTCCAGGTGAATAGAGACCAGCTGTGCCTTGGATGGCCACTTGCAGGCTTTGAAGACCCCAGGCACTACGCAATGAACTAGGAAGTAGAACAGAAGCACTAAACACGCCATTAGGCCAATTAACTGGGACGCCCCATGAAAACCATGACCCTAAACCTCTAAACCAAGGAACCAAATCCCATGAAGTGTTTGATTGTACATAAGCAGGCTCAGTAAGCTATTCTTTAAATCATTGTTATAAATATATCACACAACTTTTGCCAATTCAACTCTTTACAGGTGTACAACTTATTGATAGCAATTACAATAATTGGCTGTACAACCCTACCCTTAATCAATGCAACTTTCCACCACTGTTAATCCCCCTTTTCCCCTTCCCTCCCACACCTGGTAACCACTAATAAACTTTGGTCTGTAAACACTTGCCTTTTCTTGTCTTTTTATATAAGTGATGTCATACAGTATTTGTCCTTTTGTGATTGGCTTATTTCACTCAACATAATATCTTCCAGCTCCATCCATATTGTAGCATGTATCAAGCTTCATTTCTCCTACTGGCTGAGTAGTATTCCGTTGTATGTATGTACCACGCTTTGTTTATCCATTCATCTGTTAACAGGCATTTAGTTTGTTTCCACCTTTTGGTTGTTGTGAATAGTGCTGCAGTGAACATTGGTGCACAATTCTCTGTTCGAGCCTCTTTTCAAGTCTTTTGGGTATAGACCTAGAAGTGGAATTGCTGGGTCATATGGTAGTTCTATTTTTAAGTTTTTGAGGAACCACCATAGTTTTCCACAACAGCTGGACCATTTCGCATTCCCACTAGCAATGGACGAGGGTTCCAATTTCCCCACATCCTCACCAACGTTTGTTATTTTCTTTTAAGCCATCCTAGTGGGAGTGAAATGGTATCTCATTGTGGTTTCGAATTGCATCTCTCTGATGGCTAATGACGCTGAGCATCTTTTCATGTGTTTGGTGGTCATTTGAATGTCCTCCTTGGTGAAATGTCTATTCAAGTCCTTTGTCCATTTTATGATTGGGTTATTTGTCTTTTTGTTGTTAAATTGTTTTTTTGTTATTAGATTCTCGTTGGATATATGATTTCGGAAGATATTCTCCAAGTTGGTAGCTTGTCTTTTCACTTTTTTGGTAAAGTCTTTTGATGAAAACAAGTTGTAAAGTTTTATGATGTCCCACTTATTTAGTTTCTCTTTTGCCATTTGTGCTTTTGTTAATACTTTAGATAATCCATTGTTGAAAGCTAGGCCTGACAGCATTGCCCCTGCGTGTTCTCCTAAGCATTTTATGGTTTTAGTTTGCACATTTAGGCCTTTAATCCATTTTGAGTTTGTTTTTTTCTATGGTGTGCCTTCAATTCATTCTTTCATTCAACAAATACATATTTAGCTCCTAACATGTGCCAGGCTCAGTGCCTTCTCCCTGGCACACTAGGCCTGCAAATAAGCTCTCATGCCAATTTCTGGAGCCCTTTCCAGGGTCCACTCATGACCTGCCCCAGCTCCCCTGCAGGCTTATCTCTGGCCCATCAGCTGTACTCTTGAAACATCCCTGATGCCAAGCCCCTTGCCTAGCAAACGAGGACCACTTACTGCCAGGAGCCCCCAGCTCACACTGGTCTGTGCAGCCATGTGGCGAGCAGTCACATGCGTGTGCTGGGAACACCACATTCCACCCGTTGGTGGGACCATGTTGCTCTCTACAAGCTCATCCTTGCCAGCTCAGACTGAAGCCAAATGTTAAGCTGTTCAAGCCCCACAGCTGTCCCAGAAGAGGCCTTCATGGCACCTGGGATCTCAGGGCCAGGAGCCAACCTCTGACCTCCTGCCCATCTCAGGGAGTGGGTGGCAAGAAGAAGCCAAAGAGGGGTACCTAGGGTCTGGATGTTTACTGACCAGCTAAGCAGGCAGCAGCCAGCAGTCCCCATGAGTCCCTCCCAGCCAGGCCAGGGGCAGGGTAAGTGTGGAGGCAGCCAGTCTGGAGATATGGAGCCTCGTGTTTCTGGGCTGGAGCCCAGACTCGGCCAGCCATGGCCATTTGCTGGGCCCTTTATGGCTTACAAGATGGATGTGACCTTGCTGCAGACGTAACAGCTCAGAGTACTTGTTTCTGTCGAGTTGACTCCCATGGCACCCTGTGTAGGTCAGAGTAGAAATGTGCTCCTTAGGGTTTTCAGTGGCTGATTTTTTGGAAGCAAATCTCCAGGAGCCACTGGGTGGCCTTGAACCCGGGGACTCAGGGTATTGTTGTTGTTGTTGGATGCCATCGAATCCATTCCTACTCACAGCACCTTTATAGGGTAGCATAGAACTGCCCCACAGGATTTCCTAGGCTGTAATCTTTACAGAACCAGATTGCCAGGCCTTTTCCCTTGAGGAGTAGCTGGTGGGCTTGAACTGCTGACCTTTCAGTTAGCAGGCAAGCACTTAACCATTGTGCCACCAGGGCTCCTTGAACTTGGGGTTGTAAGGACCAAAATAAAGGCCAAAATATAACAGAAAAATTTCTGGGAACAAATCAATGAACTAGAGAAAAATGAACGTGGAAGATTAACAGAACCAAAAGCTAGCTCTAGGACAGAATCAATACAAGAGACAGACTCCTGACAAGATAGTCCATGACAAAAGAGAGACGATACAAGCAAGTACAATAAAATCCAACAGAAAGAAGGGAAATAACATGGACTTAACTGAGATTAAAAGTAACTTAAAAACTATTATAAACAATTATGTGCTGACAAATCTGAAACCTTAGAGAAAATGGGTAAGTTCCCAGAAAATTATAAAATGCCAAAAGATTGGTCCAAGAAGGACTAGAGAGCTTGAATAGGTCAATTAGCATTACAAACATTGAAATGATAGTCAAAGCCCTCTCACCACCCACCCGCCAAAAAAATCAGACCCAGATGGTCTTATGGGTGAATTCCGCTGCCTTTTAAACAAGCGGTTCGTTCCTATCTTACATAAGTTGCTCCAAAACAAATAAAAGAAGACAGCTGACCTAGCTTTGTGAGACAAGTGTAATCTTCATTCCAAAATGTAGATAAGACAACATAGAAAAAAAAAATTACAGGCCCATTTCATTGATGAACATGGACGAAAAAAAGACTAAATAAAATATTCTCTGACCGAAGGCAGCTGTGTGTTAAAATAACAACCATACAGCACGATCAGGTTTATCCCAGCAATGCATCAGCGTCAGCAAACCCACCAGTGTAATTCACGGCATCATTAGATCAAAGGGGAAAAAAAGGAACGCTTATGTCAATTGATGCAAAACGCTTTTGATAAGGCCCTTGGTTATTTATGATTATAAATATAGTCACTCTCAGCAAACTACAAACATAAAGAAGTTCCTTAACTTGGTTTTTATACCGAAAACTCACCTAAAATACTGTTCCTAACATGGTAAAGATGCCCGTTATCACGGCTACTATCGAATACGTAGGGCTGGAAAGCCAGGCTAAAGCTGTAAGGGAAGAGAATAAGAGGTGTAAGGGCTGGAAGGGAAGAGATAAAACTGTTATTGTACATGCTATGATCATCCACCTTGAAAAACCAACAGAATTAGCTGATAAAGTATTAGAACAAATAAGAGAGTTTAGCAAGATTGCCAGGTACACCATCCACAACAAAAACCAACAACATTTTTACGCCAGCAATAACCAACCAGAAAAACTGAAAATAATGTTGACAAGCAAAAGTGTGTATATATATATCTATATGTATACCTATACATGTATATAGATACATATATACACACATGTTACTGTTGAGTTGATTCCAACTCATATTGACCCTGTGTAACAGATCAGAACTGCCCATGGTTTTTTTTTAATATTTTATTTTTGCTGTTGTTGTTGAGAATATACACAGCAGAACATATGCTAATCCAACAATTTCTACATACGCGATTCAGGGACATTGATTATATTCTTCGAGTTGTGCAACCATTCTCACCCTCCTTTTCTGAGTTGCTCCACCCCCATTAACATAAATTCACTGCTCCCTAAGTTTCCCATCTCATCTTTCGAGTTGCTCTTGTCAATTTGATCCCTTATAAAAAACCAAACCTGTTGCTGTCGAATCAATTCCAACTCATAGCAACTCTGTCGGACAGAGGGTTTCCAAAGAGCGGCTGGTGGATTTGAACTGCCAACATTTTTTTTTACTTTATTTATTGTGCTTTAAGTGAAAGTTTACAAATCAAGTCAGCCTCTCATACAAAAAGTTATACACACCTTGCTGTGTACTCCTGGCTGCTCTCGCCCTAATGAGACAGCACACTCCTCCTCTCCACCGTGTATTCCCTGAATCCATTCAGCCAGCTCCTGTCCCCTCTGCCTTCTCATCTCCCCTCCAGACAGGAGCTGCCCACATAGTCTCACGTGTCTACTTGAGCCAAGAAGCTCACTCCTCACCAGTATTATTATCTATCTTATAGTCCAGTCCAATCCCTGTCTGAAGACTTGGCTTCAGGAATGGTTCCAGTCTTGAGCTAACAAAGGGTCGGGGGATCATAACCTCCAGGGTCCCTCTAATCTTAGTCAGACCATTAAGTCTTGTCTTTTTTATGAGAATTTGAGGTCTGCATCCCACTGCTCTCCTACTCCATCAGGGGTTCTCTGTTGTGTTCCCTGTCAGGGCAGTGATTGGTGGTAGCCAGGCACCATCTAGTTCTTCCAGTCTGTAGTCTACAGTTTATGTGGCCCTTTCTGTCTTTTGGGCTCATATTTATCATATGTCTTTGGTGTTCTTCGTTCTCCTTTGCTCCAGGTGGGCTGAGACCAACTGATGCATCTCAGATGGCCGCTTGCTAGCATTTAAGACCCCAGAGCCTCTCACCAAAGTGGGATACAGAACATTTTCTTAATACATTTTGTTATGTCAATTGACCTAAATGTCCCCTGAAACCATGGTCCCCAAACCCCCGTCCTTGCTACTCTGGCCTTCGAAGCTGAACTGCCAACCTTTTGTTTAGCAGCTGAGTTCTTAACCACTGTGCTAGCAGGGCTGCATTTGATTCCCTATAGATAGTTCTTAAAATAACAAAATGCTCAAGGCAGACATTCTCTACTCTTAAGCTAAACTACTGTGTTTGATTTTAAGGAGACTTCAGAGGATATTTCTGGTTTAAAGTTAAAGATTATCTCAGGGTAATAGTTTTGGGGGTTCATCCATCCTCAATGCCTCCATCCATAGAGATTTTTTGGCTGTAACCTTAATGGAAGCAGACTGCCGGGTCTTTCTTCTGTGGAGTGGCTGGATAAGTTTGAACCACCAACCTTACGGTTAGCAACCGAGCACTTAAACATTTTGCCACTAGGGCTCCTTATACACATATATACATACATGTAAGTATATGAATAGTACCAGCTGTTAACCAAAAGCCCACCCAGAGGCACCTCAGAAGAAAGGCCTGGCAATCTACTTCCAAAAGATCAGACCCTGAAAACCCTATGCAGCAAAGTTCTACTCTGACCCACATGGCGCGGCCATAAGCCAGAATTGCCTCGACGCCAACTGCTTTAGCAGCAGCCCGAAGACTCATTAAGATTTTCGGGGCTGTCATATCCGTCCAGTACCAAACTCGGCACTTTGGGGAACTGAGCCGTAAATAACCAACCAGCAAAGTGGCAGTTCCTGCCAGTCTTTCCACACTTTGAACTGTGTATGGAAGACTCATCACACTTTCATTCAACAAACACCCTTGATGCCAGCCCCAAGCGCCTCCTGATCTGGCCTGGCCTCAAGACCTTCCACTGTCTACACTCTCCCATCCTCAGTCATCAGGGAGAAAAAAGTCCAGGAAAAGTCCATGCTCCGGCTCAGAGGAGTCCTCACAGGCAGGTGGTAATACTTCCACTCATCTCTTGCCACCTCCCTGGGCAGCTGCTGATCCGTGCCTTCTTCCCCCTTCGCACCTGCCTCCCCTCCTCACTGTCAGCAGAGGGCCTCACTTCCTCTGTGACCATTCACGCCTCTCTCCAGCTCTCCCCTCAGACTTCCAAATCTCTCCTGACTCCCTTCTTGCCTCAGAGAAAGAAGTGGTTTTAAACCATTCCTCCCAGAAAAACTGATCGGTGGTGACAGAGGTCAGAAGAGTGTTCACCTGACAGGCAGAGGGTATATATAGCCTTGGAAGGGGCATGAAGGAAACTTCTGGAAATGGTTCTCGATCTGGGTGGTGGTTATATGGGTGTATACAAATGCGAAGAGTCATTGAGCTGTACACTTAGTATTAGCACATGTTAAGCACGTTTCTGTATAAATAAATCACAAACGTAGGATTTGGAGTCATAGGAACCTGTGCTGTGTGAACTTGGGCAAATTACTTAACTTCTCTGAAAACCCTGGTGGCATAGTGGCTAAGCGCCATGGTTGCCAGCCAGAAGGTTGGCAGTTTGAATCCACCGGGCACTTCTTGAAAACTCTATGGGGCAGTTCTACTCTGACCTATAGGGTCCCTATGAGTCAGAATCAACTCGATGGCAATGATTTTTTTTCTGAACCTCACCAGTCTTCTTAAGAAAGTAAAACTATGGATGCCTGATTGTGAGAATTAGAAACACCACTTTTTATGAAGCAGGCTTAGCACCATGGCTGGCTCCTGCAGGGTGCTCAATACATGATCACTTTCATTGTTACTGAAGTTAGAGCTCCTAAACCCCAGGACCTATGAAAATGGCAAAAGAGACTTCGCAGGTGTGATTAAATGGAGGATCCTGAGATGGGGAGATTGTCCTGGATTATCCAGGTGGGCCCAGGGTAATTTCAAGTGTCTTTACAAGAGGGAGGCAGGAGCGTCAGAGTCAGAAAAAGGAGAAGCTTTGAAGATGGAGGAAGGGGCCAGGAGCCAAGGAATGTAGGCAGTCTCTAGAAGCTGGAAAAGGCAAAAAACAGATTCTCCCCTGGGGCTTCTGGAAGGAAACAGCCCTGCCAGGACTTGATTTTGGCCCTGGAAGGCTCATGTTGGACTTCTGACTCCAGAATGGTGAGGTAATAAATTTGTGTTGTTTTAAACCACTAAATTTGTAGTAATTTGTTACAGCAACAATAGGAAACCAATTCAGGTGCCCATTCACTGAAATACTGTATGCAAAACGCATGCAATGAGTGCTCAACTAGTAGCAGCCAACCACTTCACCACCACACCACCAGGGCTCCTTCGAGCCGCTCAAATAGCAAGGCTTCAACGATGCTTAGTGATGTTTTATAAAAGATTGAAGCAGGGGCAGATGACCCAGTAAGGAAAGTAAGCACAAGTAAGCCCTTGCTTACTGGGTCAGCCGCCCCTGTCAGGGATTGCAAATTTTAAAAAAGGCTCTGATTCTGTAGGAAACTGCTGTG
This sequence comes from Loxodonta africana, assembly GCF_030014295.1. Taxonomy (NCBI): domain Eukaryota; kingdom Metazoa; phylum Chordata; class Mammalia; order Proboscidea; family Elephantidae; genus Loxodonta; species Loxodonta africana. Next base: position 44,064,904 of record NC_087365.1, read on the forward strand.
GGGTTGGGAGAGAGACAGATGCCAGCCATACCTGGAAGCAGAGTCTTTGACGTGGTGAAAAAATGTGGAATTGTTCACTATGGATGATCTGGTAAGCACTGTGCTTACCTTGACTATTGGATAATCCACCCCTGGGACGGAGGTATTCCCATCCATATCCAGGTTTGTTATTACTATGTTTGAGGTTTGGGGTGCTGATGGAGATGATGGGGGCTAAAACCTTCCTTCCCCAGCCACCCCATGACATCACCTCTGTTATTCAAAGGCCATATCTTTACACCCATTTGGCCACCCCCCGACCACCTACCCTGTGGCTGAAATGCTGTAGCTGCTCCCAAAATATTGGTGGTATGAATTTGTGTGTGTCTTTGTTGCTGCTGTTAGCTGCCATCGAGTCAGCCCCCATCTCTTGGCAACCCCATGTGTTACAGAGTAGAACTACTCCATAGGGTTTTCTTGGCTGTAGTCTTTACAGAAGCATATCGCCAGGCCTTTCTTTTGCAGAGCAACTGATATGTTCGAACTGCCAACCTTTCATTTAGCCAGCCAATCACAAACCACTTGTGCCACCCAGGCTCCCATATGTGTCTTACTGCCCCACAGAAACAGATATTTTTGAGGGTGTCAGGGACATGGCTTTACAGATAAACTTGGGCCCAAATGTTGGTTTAAGTTCAGGAGCTCAGCTTTTGTGAAAGAGAGAGGTCTGGGGTAAGGATCTCAAGCTCCTAGAGCTTGGGTTTCTCATCTCTCGGAAGGAGACGGGGATCCTACCCCGATGCCCTATGTGCACCATCCCCTGCCCCCACCCCAGTAAGTTCCAGCCACACTGGCACCTTCTGCTTCCAGAATAGGCATTGCTATCTGCCTTCTCCAGACGTTTGTACGTGCTCTTCCCTCTGCCTGGAATACTCCACCCTCTCTAGCCCCCTCTTTCCTTGGCCCTCTGAAACAGCACCTCCTTCAGAAAGTGGTCCTTCACCCTCAGTGTTCCCAGGAATTCCCCCAGCTGTTTTCAGGCTGTCACCCTCTTCAAGATGTTGTCTCTGGGTCAGTGATCAGTGTTGTATCTCCAGCCCTGACAAAGGAGGCTTCAGAGTTTGCAGAACTAAGCTCAATGGATTTGGCTCAACCAGATCACCTACCTAATGGTGCCCAACAAGAGCTGGGCACACAGTAGGCCCAACCGGCTCAGGCTCACCCACCAGGGTCTGAAAAGCAGACCACAGGGAGGCCCCATGCTGCCAAGAGCCCGCAGGCAGTCCAGGGAACTTTTGCTCTGGGTCACACCCACCTCTGGGTGGCTGCCAAGCTTCCTGCCAGAAACCGCAGGCTGGGCCGTGGCAGCCCAGAGTCCGGTCATGGGGCTCAGAGGACTTGTGTCAGATCCGCAAAGGGGGGCCCCCCGAGCACTGCCTGGGTCAACAACTCCCTTCTGGGGTTGGGCAGAGCTGGGGGCAGGGCTGAACCAGTCATAGCGGTGGCTTATGCCAAGGCCCTCAGAGGCTGGGCAGAGCTAGAGGGGCCCCTACCAGCCTGTCACAGGCTCCTGGCACTGGTACTTGCTCTGGCTTTTACACACTCACACACACACTCTCTCTCTCTACACACACACACACACACACACACACGCACACAGATACACAGACACACCGGTAGGCGCCCCCTTGGTGGCTTCCACTATCTCACCTTCAGGTAAATGGGCTTGTCAGAGGAACATGAAGATGGGGAGAGGAGGAAGGAGTGAAAAGGCCAGTCTGCGTGTGTGTGTGTGTGTGTGTGTGTGTGAGAGAGAGTGTTTGCCTGGAGTGACCTCACAGCTGCCGGAACATAAAGACTCATGGGTCCTGCCTCCCAGGCTCAAAGCTGGCTCTGCGGGGGACGCAGTGACATGAGAGGCAGATCACAGACCCATCTCCTCACCTTCTTCCTCCTCTTCCTCCTCTCAAAGGTAAGGAGGGCCTGGGCCCCAAAATGCACCATTGACTTCTTTGGTGTGGTGGGAGGGGGCTGGGAGATTGTGAAATCACAGCCAAGGACGCCGTGGCAGAACACTCCCCACCCCCGGCTGCATTCAGCACAGCCCACCCAAGCCAGGCTTCCCTTCCTGCACCCAGACAGCTGCTCTGGCCAGCTCTGCTGTGTGACCTCAGGCAAGTCCCTGCACCTCTCTGATCCTCAACTTCTTCCTCTGTGGAATGGGCACAGTGATTAAGAGGCCTCTGCAGCACTCATTCTTGATAATGCACCTGAAGTGTTCAGCACAGGGCCCGGAATGTGCTAAATGTTCAGAAAAGGACTTTTATGCTTATTACCAATCCCTACAGCCCCTCTACAAAGCAGGTACACATTACCCTCATTATATGTGGGGAAACTGAGACTCAGATGGGACCTGCTTTGTCCACCCAAGCCAGGCTTTGAATGGACATGGGGTCTGATTAGAAAGGTCACCCCGCAAGGGCATCAATGCTTTTGGGCCCTCAGGCTGTGACAGGTGGCCCGGCTCCGGGGGTCAGAGAGACACCTTGGTGGAAAACGAGCTACATGAGAAAATTATCAAAGGGCTTGTGGCACATCCACCTTGCCTAACACATACAACAACTCCATAAGGAATTGTTATCCTTAATTCTCAGTCATAAGGCTCAGAGAGTGTAAGCAACTTGCCCAAAGTCTCACAGCCAAGAAACATCAGAGCAATAGAGAAGGAGCATGGTAGAGGCCAGATGGGCATGTGTGTGTTGGTGGGAGGCCTCTAGTCTGTGTCTCTCCCCACCTTCAACCTAGACCAAGACCACAGCTGCTGAGCCCTGTCATGACTTCAGGAACTACTGGGTTTCTGGTGCCATGGGGATTGGCCCCACCATGAGCCGTGATCATACTGTATTTCATACTCCTTTGGGGAGCATGGGGCAAGGGCTTCTCCCTCCACCCCCCAGCCTCTAGGTCCCAATCAGGGGGCAAGGGAAGACTGAGAGCCCTGTTAGCATTAATCTGGCTGCCTGTACTCCCAAATGGGACAGAAAAGACATGGTGCTACGTTGGGTGGCTTGGGTATTTGGAGCAGGGGACTTGGGGTTCTGGAGGGGGGGAAGGGGGCTGGGATTAAATGAACAATCAAAATTAAGCTGTCCTTAACATATTGTTCACCCCCTCCATTCTTCCTGAGTCTCAGGAAAATGGGGACTTAGTCATGGCAAACACAGAAAGCCACAACAATCCTCAGAGAGAGAATTCCAAGTCTTCCAGGCAGGCTGTGGGCTCCTGGGCTCAAGGCTGTGCAGAGGGGCAGGAGCAGAGACCCGGAAACAATGAAGGATCCTTTGTTGGCTGTGGCCTCATTTAGTCCCTTTTATCCCTCTGAGATGGGTAGTCTTCGTCCCCATTTACACAGCAGTTAAGTAATATGTTCAAAGTCAGTGGTAGAACTTAACTCTCAGCTCTTGCCCAGAAGACTCCATGTCCAGTGCTCTTACCACAGAGTCTCACTGCCTAGTGACCACAGCCAGACTCTGAGGAAACTGAGTGTTGATGGGACAACTTGAACATAGGGATGGGGTGGTTAGGAAGGGTGTGGAGTAAAGGGAGGCCAGGAGAGGGCATATCCTTCCTTGGCTATACCAAAACACCCTCAATAACTTGTCATTATTCCTCTTGAACAAATGGGAAATTGAGGCAGAAGCTAAGCTGGGATCAGAGCTCCCAAGGACAAAAGATAGGCACAGTGATTAAGAGCTCGGCCCTTGGGTTCACATGAACTTGGATTTCAATCCTGACTCTACCCCTTACTAGCTGTCACTACACTGCTTTGAGCCTTAGTTTCCTTACCTTTAAAATGGGGATAATGATGGTACCTCACATTGAAGGGTTAAGTTAGACAACACGTTAAAGCACTTGGCTCATAGTGTGACTGTGGCAATTGTGAGTTATCATCATTAATATTATTAATAGCCTCTCCTGGGTGTCAGGACCTGCAGAATCCAGCCTCTTCCAAACTTGCCAGGTAAAAGGAGTCCAACTTGGGAACCCAAGTACAAGGCAGAGGGCCTATTACCTGGCCCTCCTGTGTTCAGGTGGGGAGGGACTGGAGGGCCCGTTTTGGTCAGAGTTCCTACCCCCACCCTCCACCCCTCAACTAACCAAAGGAGCTGAATCCCTGGTTTGGAAGGGAACTCAAAGCCCGCCTATTGCTTTTCAAATCAATTCCATGAGAGTCACCCGGGGATTTGTTTAACTCAGATTTCGGGTTCAGAAGGTGGGGCCCGAAATGCTGAATTTCTAACAAGCTCCAGGTGATGCAAGTGATGCTGGCATGGACCACACTTTGAGGGCGAGGCTAGGCCATCTTCTCTAGAATCACTTCAGCATTGTCCAGTCCCCTGCTTGAAATACCTCCAGAGAGGGGGACTTCCTCCCTTGTGAGGCTGCTAGACACACCCGCCCATCACCCAGTGCTGCCTTAGATGGGAGCCTGGTGCTTGGTGACTGCCTCCTTCTCTGTGATCCTGTCAGAACTGCTAGGACAGTTTGGAGTGGCCCCTGGTGGCCAGGATGGGCGCTGCGGGCCACTGAAAGGTTTGCTGAATTGGGGGCTATTGGGGTGGGGCAGGGTGGGAGCAAAGGCATCATTGCCTGCTTGGGGGCCACACAGGACATATGAAGTAATTAAGTTTATCCTCCTAGACTGCAAATCGTCCCTCCTCTAGATAGAACTCTTCAGTCCCCAAAGGATCCTACCAATTTAAAGATCCGGAAACACCCCTAAACCAAACCAGTTACCAAAGAGTCTATTCCGACTCATGGCAACACCATACATATGTTTCAGAGTAGAACTGCACTCCATAGGGGTTTTCTTTCCATAAATTTTATTTATTTTGTTGTTGTTGTTGAGAATATACACAGCAAAACATACACCAATTCAACATTTTCTACAAGTACAATTTAGTGACATTGATTACATTCTTCGAGTTGTGTGACCATTCTCACCTTCCTTTTCTGAATTGTTTCTCCCTCGTTAACATAAACTCACTGCCCCCTAAGTTTCCTATCTAATCTTTCAAGTTGCTGTTGTCAGTTTGATCCCATATAGATAATTCTTAAAAGAACATAATGCTTGAGGCAAAAATTTTTTACTAGTTAAGCTAAACTATTATTGGTTTTAAGACTTCAGGGGATATTTTTGGTTTAAGGTTTAAAGATTATCTCAGGGCAATAGTTTCAGGGGTTTATTCAGCCTCCATGGCTCCAGAAAGTCTAGAGTCCATGAGAATTTGAAATTCTGCGTTTTTCTCCCCTTTTGATCAGAATTCTTCTATGGAATCTTTGATCGCAATGTTCAATACTGGTAGCCAGGCACCATCCAGTTCTTCTGCTCTCATGGAAAAGTGGGCAGTTGTTCATGGAGGCAATTAGCCACACATTCCATTTTCTCCTCTTATTCTTGACTCTTGTTCTTTCTCTTTGCCCCAGGTGAATAGTGCCTTGGAAGACTGCTTGCAAGCTTTTCAGACCCCGGGGACTATGCAATGAACTAGGAGATAGAACAGAAGCACAAAACACATTATTAGTCCATTTAACTGGGATGTCCCATGAAACCATGACCCTAAACCTCCAAAGAAAGGAATTAAATCACATGAGGTGTTTGGTTGTACATAAGCAGCCTCAACAGCTAGTCTTTCATTGTTGTAAATGTATCTATCACACAACTTTTGCCATTTCAACTTTTTACAGGCATACAACTTATTGACAGCAATTACAATAATTGGCTGTGCAACCCCACCTTTAATCAATGCAATTTGTCCATCACTGTTAATCCCCTTTTTCCTTCTCCCTCCCATCCCTGGAACAAGAAACAAACTCATTGCCATTGAGTTGATTCCGACTCACAGTGACCCTATAAGACAGAGTAGAACTGCCCCAAAGGGTTTCCAAGGCTGTAAATCCTCAAGGAAGCAGACTGCCACATCTTTCTCCCACTGGGCAGCTGATGGGTTCAAATCGCCGACCCTTCAGTTAGCAGCTGAGTGCTTTAACCATCGGTCCACCAGGGCTCCTTCTGCCCCTGGTAACCGCTAACAAACTTTCATCTCTATATATTTGCCTTTTCTTGTCTTTTCATTTAAGTGAGATTACACAATATTTGTCCTTTTGTAACTGGCTTATTTCACTCAGCATAGTGTCTTCAAGCTACATCTCCATGGGGCTTTTAATGGCTGTGATCTTTAGGGGAAACTCTGGTGGCATAGGGATTAAGTGCTACAGCTGGTAACCAAAGGGTCGGCAGTTCAAATCCAGCAGGCGCTCCTTGGAAACTCTATGGGGCAGTTCTACTCTGTCCTATAGGGTCACTATGAGTTGGAATCTACTTGACGGCACCGGGTTTGGTTTTTTTGTGTGTGTGATCTTTAGGAAGCAGATTGCCAGGCCTTTCTTCTGAGGTGCCTTTGGGTGGATTTGAACCATCAATCTTTCAGTTAGTAGCCAACCACTTAACTGTTCGTGGCACCCAGGGGCTCCTAAACTAAAGATCAGTCCCCCACAAATGTGGCCACTGGGAACATCTTGAATTATGCCTATCTCTTGGTCCCCACCTGCAAAGAACATGCAGGAGCCCATGTTTCTCCTTAGTTTGCCACGTGGTGGGGCCCTCTGCCTAAGTGACATCTGCCTCACAGTTTGGTTGTTTCTTGTCCTGGGTGGGCAGTCAGGACACTTGGGCTGACGTCTTGACTCTGCCACTGGGGGCTGGGTGCCTGGCTCAGGTGCCCATTACAAGAAAAGTCTGTCCCTGGGTCCTCATTGGGGAAGCAGACACTTGCAGTTGCAGCCAACACACTGTGACTTTTGGCAAGGCCCTTCCTCTTCTCGGACCTCAGTGTCCCCATCTGTACATGGAGGTGTTGGACTGGATCAGAGGTGCTGAAAACCTAGCTGTGCACCAAAAGCCTCCCGACAGCTTGTTAAAAATACAGATTCCAGGGCCCCACCTCTGGGAGTTCAGACTTGGTAAGTCTCAGCGAGGGCCTTGAGATCTGTATTTTACCAATCTTCCTGGTTGATTTGAATGCCCAACACAGGGTTCGTAAACATATTCTTGATTGTGCCAAAGATTAAAAATGCCCACGATACTGTTTAATTTGTTCAGTCCTCAGGATAAGTATCCAGAGTCCACAAGCTGGAAAAGGCTGCTTTAATCCATCACGTCGTTGCATTTGCCTTTCTGGGAGCTCCCAGAGGGTAGGGCCTACCTAAGCCATTTCCTGTTGTTAATAATGCTGATGGCCATAGATAAACGCACTGAGCATCTAGCTACTAAGGGCTCAACATGCCCAATTTCATGTATTCCTCAAAATAATCCTCTGAGCTACGTATTATTATTGTCCTCATTTTACAGATGAAGAAACTGAGGCTCAGAGAGGTTAAGTAGCTTGCCCAAGGCCACACAGCTAATAAGAAGCAGAGCCAGGACTGGAATACATGTCCAGCATCCTTGCTCATGGCCACAATGCAATGAAGGGCCATAGGACAGCCAGGGCTCGAAGCCAGGTCTGTATGACTCTCAGCTAATTTGTGGACCCCACATTGGCCAGCCTGGCAGAGAAGTGGCCAGCTGTGGGGGCTGGGGGGGTGTCTCACCACTTGTCTTCAAAGTCAGTGGCTGAGTGAGGTCTTTGTCTTGGCAGGTGTGTGCCCAGCTGTGCCCAACACCGTGTGCCTGCCCCTGGCCGCCTCCCCGATGCCCACTGGGGGTGCCCCTGGTGCTGGACGGCTGTGGGTGCTGCCGGGTATGTGCACGGCGGCTGGGGGAGCCCTGCGACCACCTCCACGTCTGCGACTCCAGCCAGGGCCTGGTTTGCCAACTCGGGGCGGGCCCTGGCGGCCGGGGGGCGCTATGCCTCTGTAAGCAGGTTTGCGGGACTGATGGAGGGGGCTGGGCAAGGCCAGGGCTTCTCAGTCCAACAGCAGCCTCCTCTCTCTGCCTCTCTCCCCCTTGCTTCATGTACACCATCCACTCCAGCCAAACCTGGTGGCCCCTTGCCCCCTAAAGGCCACCCCCCACTTCTCCCCTCTTGGCCTTTGCCAGGACCATGCCTACCACCCGAATAGTCTTCCCCCCCACACCTGCTTGTCCAAATCACAGCCAACTTCCAAAGGCTTAAACACCTCCAAACTGGAAGCATCATCCCCTTCTCAGCACCTTCACACACTTTTGGGGGAAAAAAAGTACAAGCCCTCATTCAGGGAATGATCCGTGCCAGGCCCTGTGCTAAGCACTTACTACACAATCCTCACAACAACACTATGAGGCAAGTACTTTCAGACCCATTTTATAGATGAGGAAACTGAGGCTCAGTTTCCATCATGCTTAATGTTGCACGTCTTGCACGTCCTGGTCAAGCAGGTTCTAAAGGCAGCATTGCAGTCTGTCTTCCTCCTGGATTGGGAGCCCTGGGACCACAGTGTGAGTCCTGGATCTGCTATTTATTAGCATGACCTTGGGCAAGTTCCATCTTTCACCACTCTTCCAGGCCTCGCTGTCCTCTGACACTTCAGGGCAAGGTTTCTCCACCTCACTCTGGTGCCACTGGGGCAGGGTCATTCTTTGTTGTGGCGGCTGTCCTGTGCATTGTAGGTTGTTTAGTAATATCCCTGGCCTCTACGTACTAGATGTCAGTACCAACCCTTCACGTTGTGACAACCAAAACTGTCTCCGGATAGACTCAACTGTCTCCTGGGGGCAAAATCCTTCCCAGCTGAGAACCACTGCTTTAGGGAAACAGAAGAGCATGGGGATACTCTCAAAATAATAATAATAAGCCTTGTAGAGCAATTACCTCTTTCTTCGATGTATATGTCCCTTTTATAAAAATAACAACTAGAGAGAGAGAGAGAGAGAGGGGCCCATGAATCAATAAAAACGAGTCCATTTATAGGGGGGAAAAAAACTGTAAAAAAAAATCTGTTAAAAAATTTATACAGTAGACAGAAAATTAGCAATAGCAAGGTCTGGTAAAATGCTTTATTTGATCAGGGGCATATTGTAGTGAGAAAGGAGTGAGTTGTTATATAAGCTCACAGATGATTGCTATTAAAAATGTGTCTAAAAAACAGTTGCCTCCAGGAAGCCCTCCGTCACTGTTCCTTCCGTGTTCTGCTTGGAGAATGTGACTTTCACATCTATCTCCCCACTGGCCCAGATTCCCTGGAGGAAAGGACTGTGTCTTACTCCTGTCCGGGAGCGTGGTGGTTGGCACACAGGAGGTGCAGAAGAAATCTCTCTTGAATTACAAGGAGTGAGAGCTAATTTATCCAGTGTTTTCTATATGCTATGCTGGTGCCAGGCATTTACTCAAGGGGCATTTCTTGAGGTTCTGTATGTCCAACGGGGGGTGGGGGGATGCCATGATGACACAGCCCCACCCTCAAGGAGTTCTCTTTCTTGAGACTTCATTCTTGAGGGCTTCATTCAAAGAGTATTTCCTGAGCACCTACTATATGCTAATACTGTGCTAGGGGCTAGGTACGTATTACCCACCATGTAACTGAAGGCACAGATTTAGCGTTAAGGTGACTCAGAGAAGTTAGGTAACTCACTCAAAGCCACACAGCCAGCAAGTTAAGCCCTGGCCTAACAGTAATGACTACGACCCAGCAGGTGAACAATGAACTTTTGCTTCGTGAAATCTCAGTGCATATAAATTGTAATAACAGCAACACAGTAGTTAGGATTGATTGAAGGTCTTTTTGTGGTGTGTGTTACCTGTATCAGTTTATAACCATTGAAATAAGTACCATTATATCCCCATTTTGCAGTTGAGGAAACTGAGGCAAGAAGTGAAATCACTTGGCCAAGGTGCACAGTTAATAAAGGGCAGAGCTGGGGCTTAAACCCAGGCAGACCTCCTGTAAACTCTGTGCCAGTGTCCAGGCTTCCTGCAGGGCCGGGGCAGGTTGGCCATGGGATGGGGCCACAAAGCACTGGGCTGGAGCCCCTGACAGAGCTCAGGCACTGGGAGGGCGCTGTCTTCCTCTGCCGGATCTGCCTGGGCTCTGCCAGGAGGCTATGCACAGGATGTGGCCAGCACGGCCTCAGCTGGCCTTTCCCAGGGAAGGGTCAGGGTGACCAGTGGGGGTCTGGTTTCTCCCCTGCAGTGGGAGAGGATGACGGGACCTGTGAGGTGAATGGCCGCCTGTACCAGGATGGAGAGACCTTCCAGCCCCACTGCAGGATTCGCTGCCGCTGCGAGGATGGTGGCTTCACCTGTGTGTCGCTGTGCAGCGAAGACGTCCTGCTGCCCAGCCGAGACTGCCCCCAGCCCAGGAGGGTGGAGGTCCCAGGCAAGTGCTGCCCCGAGTGGGTCTGCACGGACACCCTGGGGGTGCAGACTCTTCCAGCCCGAGGTGAGTGTCTGCTGGACCCCACCCTGGGGTGAGACCTCGGGGGCATGGGGGGCCTAGAGGGGTGAGGACATCTGGAGACAGGAAAGTAAAGGTTTCAACGACAGACGGATGACAGACACTGGGCAGTGGGAGGCTGAGGAGAGACACAGGAAAGGGGAGTGAGCGGAGGGTCACCAGCCAGATCCTTTAACACTGACAGAACAAGAAGCCTTGGTTTAAGTGCAGAATTTTAACTCACATTGTTGTTAGGTGCTATCAAGTTGATTTCAACTCATAGTGACTCCATGTGACAGAGTTGAACTGTCCCTTTTTAAATTTTAATTTCTTTTGTTGTTGTTGAGAATATACACAGCCAAACACACACCAGTTCAACAGTGTGTACACGTATGGTTCCGTGACATTGATTACATTCTTCGAGTTATGCAACCATTCCCGCCCTCCTTTTCCGAGTTATCCCTCCCTTGTTAACATAAACTCACTGTCCCCTATGTTCTAGGCTGTAATCTTTATGGGAGTGGGTTGCCAGGTCTTTCTCCTGCAGCACTGCTAAGTGGGTTCCAACTACCAACCTTTGAGTTAGCAGCTGAGTGCTTAACCATCATCCCACCAGGGCTCCTATAATTTTAAGTCATAATTAACTAAAAAGAAAAATTGGGTGGCAAAGTGACAAGGGGAGAATTAGGGTACTTGAACCAAATTCTTGCATTTCATAGCAAAAAGTCCACAGAAGCTAAGATCGATCAATACATAGTATTATCATCTGGACTTATCAAAAGAGGAACTCAAAACTGAACGAGGCAAAATTGTTGCCTCTGGGATGTGGCCTAGAGGTGGGCAGAGGTGGGGGAAAGACAGTTACCTTCCAGTCAACTCTTCAGGTTTAGAGCTTCTGTTGTTCTTATGTTGCTGGGTTTTGTTTGTTTTGTTTTGATCACATGACTGTAATTAAAAAAAAAAAAAAAAAAGACAACCAAAAGGGGATTGGTTACAGAAATAACTGTGCCACTTGAGAGGCAGTGAAGCATGGTGGGTGACAAGTGTTAGGACTCTGCATGGGTGCTAATCCTAGCTCTGCCACTTACTAGCTGTGTGACTCTGGGCAAGTTGCTTAACTTCTCTGTGTCTCAGTGTCTCCATCTGTAAAATGAGGGTGATAAGCACATCTACTTCATAGAGTTATTGTGAGGACTAAATGAGTTAATACAAATAAATCAGAACAGAGCCTGGTACATATCCTTTCATCAGTGGTAGCTATTATTATCCTTATGATGGACTATGATAAAAAAAAATATGATACCCACATTTAAATAGAAATGCATACAGGAATGCCAAGGAGTTCAACTTCAATATAAAAAGTATATAAGTATATTAACCTTTTTTTTTGTACTAAGTATAAAAAAGAAACAGTATGTCAATGTGATCTACATTATGTGTGCGCTTGTGTGTGTATACACAGGTATATGCAACACACGTACACACACAGGTGCGTATAAAGAGGGTTTCTTGACCTCGGTTCAGAGAGGTTAAGCAACTTGACCAATTAGGTGGGTTGATTTGGCTGCCAAGCCCTGACCTCTCGGCGCTGACCCCTCTTTCTTCCCCCACAGAACCCCAGTTTTTTGGCCTTGTAGCTCCCCAGCCCATGCCATGCCCAGAGTGGAGCACGGCCTGGAGCGCCTGCTCGACCACCTGTGGCCTGGGCGTGGCCACGCGGGTGTCCAACCAGAACCGCTTCTGCCGACTGGAGACCCAGCGCCGCCTGTGCTTTCCCGGGCTCTGCCCGCCCGCCAGGGGGCGCAGCCCACCGTACAGAGCCTTTTAGAGCCAGGCCTGGGAACCGAGACGCAGCGCCCATGGTCCCCAGCAGGCAGCCCTGTGCCTGAGCCCGGGGCAGATGGCAGAGGGCCCTTCCCCACGCCCTGGGCTGCAGGTAACGATCCAGCTTGAATCCGCAGAACAGGCTCTGGAGGACAAGAATATTCGCAAGCTGCCTGGTCGGTCTGGACCCTGATATAATAGCTCGGCAGTGAGAGGGAGCATGACCTTGTCCCCCTCCTCTAGTTCACGGCCTGGGAGGATGGCCAAGGTTTCTAGGACCTTCTGGTCCATTCCTTGCCTATTCCCATCCTTTATGCTCATGGAGGAACTTTCTCTCCAGTTTCCCCTTGGAGGATATAGTACAACCAACTGGGTCCCTTAATAATTAGGCAGAGGTGGGTGCTGGGCTGGACCAGCCATTTTCCTGGGGCTCTGGTAAAAAACACACACAGACATTCTGAATCTCCTGCTACCTTTCCTAGAGTTAAGTAGAAAGTCCCTGAATACTGACTTATGCAGGAACTTGTGTGTCAGGCTTGTGCTCAAATGAGAAAGCCCTTGCCATGGGGGGCTAAATTCTTTGTGACAACCACAAGATGAAATCACACTGCTTAATAGAAAGTCAGAAAACAGGCCTTAAAGAAATCCATTAGACACAATTTGTATGAACATGAATGAACCTTTCTTGTGCACCTACCATGTGCCAGGCACTGAGCAAGACAGTCTATATAGATCAGAGCTTCTCAACATTTTTGAGAGGAGAAAACCAGGGGAGCGAGAAGGTTACCTCCAGGGACTGGGGGACATAGCCTGAAAGAAACAAGCCCAAGTGAGAAATTCTGTTTAAAGTTCATGTTTTATTGTAAGAAAAAAAAAATGTTGAAACTTTGCATCCTCCTCCATGGTCTACTTTGCATTTGTTTAAAAATAAAAACCATGTTTCCATCAGGATCCAGCAGCCAGGAAATGAGAAGGCACTATCAGTATTGACACAGAGTACATGTCTTCTGCTGGATACCATACACCGTCCTGTGGGGTATATATCCACAAGTGGAATTGTGGGGTCGCAGCCTATGCTCTTTCTGCTGGGTCAGACTATCTATCTCTCAGTATAATGGAGGTCTCTGCATACAACAAGCGCTCAATAAATACTTGTTGCATAAATAATAACCACATGCTAGGCTCTGTTCTAAGCATCTTATATGTAATAACTCACTTGACCCTCACAATAACCCTTTGGAGTTACTTTTGCTATTATCCCCATTTCACAGATGAAGAAACGGAGGTACAGAGAAATTAAGAAAGAGTCCAAGTTCACACAACTCAAAGTTAACAGAATCAGGATGCAAACTCAGGAAGTCCTGCTCCAGAGCCCATGCTCTCACCCACCAGGCTACTGAGTGAGGTTCCCACACTGGTTCAGGGATAAGGTGCCAGGGCCTGGATGTGTAGCCGTGAGGATGGGAAAGAAAGAATGGATGGAAGAATCAGCAGGGCCTGGCCCATGCCTGTGAGGTCTTATTTGAGTGTCCGATGTGAGGAGCAGGGGAAATAAGAAGTCAAAAAGTCCCTGGGCTGTCTGCTGGAGGATGGGGAGAATGATGGGGCACTGAGAGAAAGTGGGAAAGAGGAGGTGAGCCCTTTTAGGTGGCAGATATGGAGAAGGAGCTGTCCTAGATGTTTTGAGTTTGAGGAGACCACTGTCATCCAGGAGACTGGGGCTGGAAGCAGTTGGAGATCAAGGATGGGTCAGGTTTAAATGTAGAGAAGAGTTCAGGTCTGGGCAATAATGGTGTGAGTCAGCTGCACAGAGGAGAAGAGGAGACAGTCAGAGGGACTGGGCAGGTTCAGTTATGGAAACAGCAAACAGGTACATGTGTACGTTTGCCTGGATAACCTCTGACCACCTCTCCTTCTCCACTGCTCCCCACTGTGGCCAGGGCCACCATCATCTCTGCCCAGATGATTGCGGTGGCCTCCTCCACTCTTGCTCAACACAGCAGCCAGAGGGATCCTTTTAAAAGCTGAGTCCCCTCACATCACTTCTTTCCACTCCAAGAAAAGCTACAGGCCTTCCTTTGACCTACAGCCTTTCCCCTCTACCGTGACCTGCCCCCAGTCACCTCTCTGCCCTTATCCTCAATTACTCTCCCCCTTGCTCATGCTGCTCTGGCCTCATTGGTTTCCTTGCTGGTCCTCAAATCCTCCAGACACGCCCCTACCCCAGGACCTTTGCACTGACTATCCCTCTGTCTGATGTCACCTTCCTCCAGATACCACACGGCTAATTCCCTTAATCTCTTTCAAGTTTTGACTCACATTTTGAGTCACCATTTCACTGGCAACCCACCTTGGCCACTCCCTTCCGACTCCCCTTACACTGCTGTGCTTGTTCTTTTTGCCGTAACACGTATCGCCTTTTAACGCACTATCTAATTTACTTGTTTATTATTTATTGCCCAACTCCCCAAACACAGTCATGAGAGCTCCACAAGGGCTGAGGTTTTTAGTCTGTTTTCTTCACTGCTGGCTCTCCAGGACCTAGAACAGTGCCTGGCACAGAACCAGGCTCAGAATGAATGAAAAGAATCAATCTTGCTTTTTAAGGATTTATTTAATGAGGCTTAGAAAAGTAACATGTAGCCAACAAACTGGAGTGGCTGCTCTGTGGTCAAGGATTCCCCATGGCCATATCTAGGTGGCCAGAACTAACCTGCCCCCTGCCCCCTATCCTCAACCTCAGGAGTTCTCAAACTGTGGCCCCTGGACCAGCAGCCTCCGCAGCACCCGGGAACATGTTGGAAATGTACAGCTCTTGGGCCCCACCCCCAGAATCTCTGTAGGTCTTGGAGTAGGGCCCAGCAATCTGTGTTTTAATCAGCAGGAACCCTGGTGCCATAGTGGTTAAGTGCTATGGCTGCTAACCAAAGGGTCAGCAGTTTGAATCCACCAGGCACTCCTTGGAAACTCTATGGGCCAGTTCTACTCTGTCCTATAGGGTTGCTATGAGTTGGAATCGACTGGATGGCACTGGGTTTGGTTTTTGTGTGTGTGTGTGTGTGTGTGGTTTCCATGCTACAGTATGAGAAGAACCCCTCAACTCCATTAAAATCTGTGTAAGATTATAACGGACCCCCTCAACTCCACCTTCAGAGGGCAGTCACGGGAGAAGACAAACGTGATTGCCACTGCCCCCTATTGGCATTTTAGTGTATGAACAACGGAGAGGCGACCTGTGGGAGGATGGTGAGCCCAACGGCCTCCTGTTTCACATTTGTGGAGACGGAGTCTCAGGAAAGGGAATGGACTTCCCCAATGCTTTGGGGGTGAGGCAGCCATAGAGCTAGGCCTAGGATTCTTTTCTATTTGTACCAGATAGAGCAACTTTCCTCTCTTTAAGTCCCTGGGTGGCACAAACGATTTGCGCTGGGCAAACACGAAAGGTGGCTGCCACCAGTGCCTGGCAATCTGCTTCTGTAAAGATTACAGCCAAGAAAACCCTGTGGAGCAATTCTACTCTGTAACATATGGGGTTGCCACAAGTCGGAATCAGCTCGACGGCAGTGAGTTTGGTTTTGGTTTTCACCCGCAGGACTCCTAGGGATGACACAAGGACAGACAGAACAGTTCTGGCTATGAAACTTCTCCCCTGGTTTGTCTTCCAGCACCCAGAAAATTCTGAGGGACTTCGAAATCCTACCGTATTCACTTGTTAGGGCTGCTATAACAAGCTACCAAACTGGGTAGCTTATAACAAAAGGAAGTTATTCACTCATAGTTCTGTTGGTTAAAGTCCAAAATCAAGGTGTCAGCAGAGCCTTGCTGTCCCTCTGACGCTCAAGGGCAGAGCCTTCCTTGCCACTTCCCAGCTTCCAGTGGTTGCCTGACTGGTAGGTGTGTCTTTCCGGTTTCTGCCATCTTCTCTCTGTGTGTGCCTCTCTCTGGGTGCCCTCACCTCTTTTTATAAAGACACCAGTCAGATTGGATTTAGAGCCCACCTTCTTCCAGTATGATCTCATTTTAACTAATTACATCTGCAAAGACCCCATTTCCAAATAAGGTCACATTTTGAGGTTCTGAGTGGACATTAATTTTGGGGGAATTCTGCCTTAGTTATCTAGTGCTGCTGTGACAAATACCACAGTGGGTAGCTTTAACAAACAGAAGAAATTTTATTTTCTCACGATTTAGGAGGCTAAAAGTCCGAATCCAGGGCATTGTCTCTAGGGGAAGGCTATCTCTGTCTGCTCTGGGAGAAGGTCCTTGTCTCTTTGCAGCTACTGTTCCTTGGCTCCTTGGTGATCTTCATGTGGCATGTGTCTTCCCCCATCTGTGCTTCCTTGCTTGGCCGCTTGTTCAATCTGTTCTTTTTATATCTCAAAAGAGATTGACTCAAGATACACCCTATACTAGTACTGCCTCATTCACATAACAAAGATAACCACAGGTATAGAAACCAAAACCCATTGCCATCAAATCGATTCTGATTCATAGCGACCCTATAGGGCAGAGAAGAACTGTCCCATAGGGTTTCCAAGGAGCGGCTGGTAGATTCAAACATGCTGACCTTTTGGTTAGTAGCCGAGCTCTTAACCACTGCACCATCAGGGCTCCGGAACCACAGGTATAAGGGTTAGAATTTACAATACATATTTTGGGGGGGGGATACAATTCAATCCATAACATACACTATCAACCCCGCACATCTACCAATGTTGTTGTTCTTAGCTGCTGACAAGTCGAATCCAACTCATGGCGCCCCCATGTGCGCAGAGTAGAACTGCACTCCATAGAGGTTTAAGGCTGTGATCTTTCAGAAACATATCACCAGGCCTGTCTTCCAAGGCACTCTGACTGCCAGCCTTTCAACTAGTGTCAAGCGTTTAACCGTTTGCACCACCCAAGGACTCCCATCCACCAATAATATTCTTTAAATTACCAAAAGGCACCTTTTAATTTCTTGAAACTGAGGTCCCTACAGGATACTCAGACTGCAGAAAGGCCACAGCTGCCACCTCCAAATTGCTGGTACTCCCTGTCCCCTGAGGTTAAATAATCCATTCTTTTAGGAGAGACATCTTATCAGGGAAAACGCCTGGGCTCTCTGGCCTTCTGGAAAACTACTAAACTATATTCTAACTATAAAAATCACTCCCTTAAGATCTCAATAGGCCTGAGGAATAAGCAGTGTGGAAAAGGGAAGAGAAGAAATTAATTGGGTGGAGGGAGAAACTCACTTTTACTGGATACCTACAGGCACAGTGGTTGAAGAGCTTGGCTGCTAACCAAAAGGTCGGCAGTTTGAATCCACCAGCCGCTCCTTGCAAACCCTATGGGGCAGTTCTACTCTGTCCTATAGAGTTGCTATGAATTGGAATCAACTCAACAGCAATGGGTTACTCTGTACTAAAGAAACTCTGGGTGCTGCAAACTGTTAAGCACTCAACTACTAGCCAAAAGGCTGGCAGTTCAAACCCACCTAGAGGTGCCTTGGAAGACAGACCTGGTGATCTGCTTCTAAAAGGTCCATCCTTGAAAACGCCATGGAGCAGTCCTACTTTGCAAACATGAGGTCGCCATGAGTTGGAACAGACTCAACAGCAGCTAAGAGCAGCTCTGTGCTGACTGCTGCTTCATACACACTTTCATTCAGTCTTCACAAGAATCCCGTTAGGCAGGTATTTTTACCCCCACGTTACAGATAAGGAAACCGAGACTAGAAAAGTGAAGTCACTTGCCCAAGACGGAATGGGGGTCTGGCTCACTCGGAATCCCATTTTCTTCCTTAGCCATGAGGAGTCCCAGCGGCACAATGGTTAAGCACTTGGCTGCTAACCCAAAGGTTGGCAGTTCAAACCCACCCAGCAGCCCTGCAGGAGAAAAATCTGGCAATCTGCTTTTGTAAAGATTGTTAGGTGCTGTCAAGTCAGGTCCAACTCATAGCGATCCCATGTACAACAGAACGAAACACGGCCCAGTCCTGCGCCATCCTCACAATCCTTGTTATGCTTGAGCCCATTGTTGCAGACACTGTGTCAGTCCATTTTATTGAGAGTCTTCCTCTCTTTCACTGACCTTCTACTTTACCAAGCATGATGTTCTACTCCAGGGACTGGTCCCTCCTGATAACATGTCCAAAGCACGTGAGACGAAGTCTCACCATCCTTGCTTCTAAGGAGAATTCTGGCTATACTTCTGGTCCTGCCAGGCTGGTGCCAGATTACAGCCTAGGAGGCCCTGTGGGGCAGTTTAATTACACTCTGTCACATGGGGTCACTAAGAGTCAGAATCAACTCAACAGCACCTAACACTACCACCCTAACACATGTGGTCTTAGAAGAGTCTTCTCTCTCTCTCTCTCTCTGAGCCTCAGTTTCCTTACACTGACATGCGAATGGCAAGGCCAGCCTGACTCACAAAGCTTTCAGAAGAATCTAGAGTCTTAAGGATGGGAAGTGCTTTGAAAAGCACCCAGGGTCCCACCTGGGATGAC
The DNA here is from genome assembly GCF_030014295.1 of Loxodonta africana. Classification (NCBI taxonomy): domain Eukaryota; kingdom Metazoa; phylum Chordata; class Mammalia; order Proboscidea; family Elephantidae; genus Loxodonta; species Loxodonta africana. The sequence continues at coordinate 44,083,613 of NC_087365.1, forward strand.
CCTCCTTTTCTTGTCCTCAAAGCAGCTAACCTTAGAGCTCTGAAAGAAGCAAGTCCGAGGCCCTGAGTGTAACTCGGGGAACAACCGGACAGAGGAAAATCACTAGGTCCCCTCAGGCCCCCAAGGGAGGAAGGAGGGGAGAAGCAGCGGGAGGGGGGGCTGCAGGGGGTGCCCTGGGGTGTTGCTGTTTTTGGTGACTGCTCAGCTGACAGCTTCCCAAGCTGAGAAACACAGATACACAAACTCTAACCTCTCCTGGCTTAAAATAGAGCCGCTGAACCAAAAATGCCAAGCACAGGGCAGAGTCACCTGCCTGGCAGGGCTAGACAGCTCCCTCATGGCCCAAATAACCCCCACCCCCACCGGGCGCATTCGACAAAGCACCTCTCAGCTGCATGTCACAGGATCGGCACAGTGCGCACGAGCACAGCCAGTCAAGTATCCTCTAGAGATGAGCAAAATGAGGTCCAGGGAGGTCCTGGCAGTGTGGCACAGCCAGCAGCAACTTGCCTGCCAGAGCAGTGTAATAGAAGGAGCATGACCTGGGGAGCCAGGCAGCCCTGAGTTCAAGTCCTGGCCAGGCAGCCCTGAGTTCAAGTCCTGGCAATGCCACTTCCTGGCTGTGAGGGCGTTCCCTTTCCCTGAGGGCCCCCCTTCCCCTAAAAACAAGCCTCCATCCCACTGCCCCAACAAGCTCTTTCCAGGCCCTTCTCAGCTGAAGTGACTTGGCTGCTCTGAGACTCTGTTTCCTAAACTATAAAGGGAGGATTCCAGCAGTCCTGTCTGTGAATATGCCCAGCACAGACAGGTGCTTGATCGTTTTAGCTTTCTCCTGCTTCTGGAAAAAGACTTACTGACATCTGCAGGCAGACAGTGAACTGTAAAAAGCGAGGAAAAACAGCTATCAGCTTCTGCGCCCTGGAAAGTGACACGTAATATCTTTTGTAATCCTCGACACAGTCCTACGAGATGGGCACCATTATCATCCCGATTTCTCAGATGGAAAAACTGAGGCAGAGAGAAGTAGAAGTATTCTGTCCCAGACCACCCAGTTAGAAAGTGAGGGAGCAGGGATTTGAACTCAGTCTCACTGGCTCCAGAGCCACCATGCTTGGCAGCTGTGTTTAGCTGTGTTCAAAACCAGGACCTCGTTATTGCTCCCCTGACTAGGGGCCCACCCTGCTCCTGAAAACAAGCCTCCCCCAATCCCCAACTGGCCCAACAAGCTGTCCTCAGGCCCTTCTCTGGCTGCAGGTCATGGGTGCCCCCTCCCAGTCTCCAACAGCCACCCCACCCCCCACTCTGAGACTTATCCTAGGTTCTGCTCCTCTGAAGTCCAAGCAGGAATCAGAAAATCAAACTTGCTTTGCTGTGGCCGTTGCTGAAAATAAGGCTGAGACAGCAGAGCACCCACCTTGGCCACCGCGCCTGCTTCTGGGCCACTGAGCTGCCTCTAGCTCTCGAGGAAGGCAGGACCCAAGGCCCCTTTACCAGGCACTGGGCCCTGGTCCCACCTGGGAAGTGAATTGGGGCACGTCCCTACAGGCCTGGGCACTCACTCACTATGACCAAGTCCCCAGGGCCAGGCCTTGCTCTCGGCCATCATATGTCTTGACTCATTAAATTCTCACAACCCCTGCATCAGTTTCCTATGGCAGCTGTAACAAACTCCCATTAACTGAGTGGATTAAACAATACATATTTATCTTCTTCCAGTTCTGTAGGATGGAAGTCTGATGCAGATCTCATTGGCTAAAATCAAGGTGTTGACAGGGCTGCATGGCTTTCTGGACGCTCTAGGGGAGAATCCATTTCCTTGCTTTTTCCAGATTCTAGAGATGGTTCACTTTCCTTTACTCAAGGCCCCCTTCCTCCATCTCTGATTCTCCCTCTTCTGCCCCACTCTTCTACTTTTAGTGGCCCTTATAACGGTCTCTGGGTGGTGCAGATGGTTCACGGTCGACTACCAACCTAAAATAAATTGGCAGTTCAAACCCGCCCAGTGGTGCTGTGGAAGAAAGTCCTGGGGATCTGTTTCTGTAAAGATTCCCAAACAAAACCCAAACCCACTGCTCTCAAGTTTATCCTAACTCATGGCCCCACAGGACAGAGCAGAACTGCCCCCACAGGACAGAGCAGAACTGCCCCCACAGGACAGAGCAGAACTGCCCCTACAGGACAGAGCAGAACTGCCCCCACAGGACAGAGCAGAACTGCCCCACAGGGTTTCCAAGGCTGTAAATCTTTACAAAAGCAGACTGCCACATCTTTCTCCAGAGGAGCAGCTAGTGGGTTCGAACCACTGACCTTCTGGTTAGGAGCCAAGTGCTTTAACCACTGTGCTACCAGGTCTCCTCTGTAAAGATTCCAGCCAAGAAAACCCTATGGTGAAGCTCTATTCTATAACACAGGGGGTCGCCACGAGTCGGAATTGACTAGACGGCAACAGGTTCGGTGGGGGCAGTTGGTGGTTACATGGGACCCACCTGGATAATCCAGGATAATCTTTTAACTGAAAGTCAGTTGACTGTAGTTGTGTGCTGTCGAGTCGATTCTGACTCATGGTGACCCTATAGGACAGGGTAGACTGCCCCACAGGATTTCCTAGGCTGTAACTTTTTTTTTTTTTTAATTTTTATGGAAGCAGATCGCCAGGTCTTTTCTCCTGTGGAGCCGCTGCTGGGTTCGAACAGCCAACCTTTCGGTCAGCAACTGCGAGTTTAACCATTGTGCCACCAGGGCTTCTAGTCACTTGATTTGCAGCTTTAATTCCGTCTGCAAACTTAATCCCCCTTTGCCACATAACAGGACATACTCAGAGGTCTGAGGGATCAGGATGTGGACAATTTGAGGGGGCGATTAGGAGCACTGGTGGCACAGTGGTTAAGCACTCAGCTGCTAACCAAAAGGTCAGTGATTTGAACTCATCAGCTTCTCCAAAGGAGAAAGATGTGGCAGTCTGCTTTTGTAAAGATTACAGCCTCGGAAACCCTATAGGGCAGTTCTACTCTGTCTATAGGGTCGCTATGAGTCAGAACTGGCTCTATGGCAATGAGTTTGGTTTATTTTTTTATTCTGCCTACCACAACCACTTTATAAAGTAGAAATGGTCTTCAGCCCCATTTTACTCATGGGGACACTGAGGCATCCCAAGCACACACAGCTGGTAAGCAATAGAAGTGGAATATGAGCCCAGGCAATCTGGGTGCAGAGCCCACGCTCTTAACCTTGACACACTACTGCTTCTTCTTTGTCACAAACGGTCACTGGGTGTGTGGTCTGTGCCAGTCCAGGTGCTGGGGTCAGAGAAGTGGCCAAGATTGGATCCCTGTATTCAGGCAGCTCACAGACACACGGGGGGCCCAGTCAGGGAATGTGACAGCTACAAAGCAGTGGGGGGAGAACAAGATGGCAGGTGCCCAGAGGCCCCCAGGAGCAAGAGGAGGGCCACTGAGGAAGGGGGGGGGCCAGGAAAGGAGATGTCCCAGTAAACTGAGAGCTGAAAATGAACAGTGTACCACCCAGACACACCTACTGCAAAAGGGTCCTTTGATGACTAAAAGTATTCACACACGTGATGCACTTACTTTAGCTGGTGCTGGCCCCGGCAGACACTCAGCGTTGTCGTTGTTAGTTGCTGTGTGGATTCCAACTCATGGCAACCCCATGTGTTGCAGAATAGAAGTGCTCCATAGGGTTTTCAAGGCTGGGACCTTTCAGAAACAGATTGCCAGGACTGTCTTCTGAGGCACTTCTGGGTGGGTTCAAATCACCAACCTTTCAGCTAGTAGTTGAGTGCTTAACCATTCGCGCCACTCAGGGATTCCAGGATACTCAATACTGTTGACTATTTAATCCCTGGGTGGTACAGTTAATGCACTTGGCTGCTAACTAAAAGGCTGGAGGTTTAAGTCCATCCAGGGGCATGTAAGAAGAAAGGCCTGGCTATCTATTTCCAAAAACTCAGCCACTAAAAACCCTCTGTAGCACAGTTTTACTCTGACACACATGGGGTCACCATGAGTCAGAATCAATTTGACGACAACTAGTTGGTGGTATTGAGTGCGATGTAACAGGACTGTTGCAGCAAAGTGAGAGTTTATGCCAGAAACTGAAAGTTGAGTGTACCTGGAGCAAAAAAAAAAAAAAACATGCAGAGGGCTTTAGGGAGGGTGACTGGAGCAGTCGTTGGGGGGCAGATGATGCAAGCAAGGCTGCAGCAGAGACATAGAAGGCTGGGGGCTCCAGGCAGTTGCAGAAGGAGGGTAACTCTAGAGAGAGGCTGCCTGTTGCTCTGCCCAGTCTCCACCCAGGCCTTCCCAGGACTTGAAAAGAGCATCCCTTTTCTAACACTGGGGCAGGGGATGGATTCCTCTGGGGAGGAGGTCAGTGGAAATTGTCCCCAGGCACCCAGCTGCTCAGGCCTGACACCCAGAAGTCATCCTTGAGTCTTCTCCTTGGCCCTCACGTTCAATCCACCAGCAAGTGCTGTCGCTCCGTGTATTAGGGTAATGCTAGCTGCTGTAACAGATGACACCTCTATCTCAGTGGCTTAAGACAACATAAGTTCCACAGGGGTGGCCTCGCATGTGTCATTGCGGTTCCCGGGCACCTTCCACTTTATGGCTCGTCCCTTTTTAAAAAACTTCAGGTGTGTCTCTGCATTCAGCCTAGTGCTGGGAAAAAGAGGCAGAGGATAGCGTGTGGCAGGTTTTCTGCACCAGGCCTGGAAGGGACACGCACCTTTCCGCCCACATTCCATTGGCTAGAGCTCATCACGTGGGCATCCTATGTGCAAGAGGGGCTGGGAAACGTGGTCCAGCTGCGGACCCAGCTTCCCCTCCCGCCAGTATCTCAGATCCACCCACTCCTGTCCATCTCCAATGCCACGCCTCCCTTCAGGCCACCCTCAGCATGCACTCAGAAACAATAGTCTCCAAACTGGCCTCACCCCTCCACTCTGAGCTACATCCCTGTGAGAGCCAGAATGCTCTTTTGAAAAATGTGAACCAGATCCGTGTTTTTTGTCCGTTTGCAAACTTTTCACGGCCTTCAATTTTACTGAAGAATAAAACCTCTGGCCTGTGAGACCCTGTGTGAGGTAGCCCCTGCCTAACGCTGCCTCTCCCCACCCCCCATCGCAATTCTCTGGGCCCCAGCCACACTGCTTCCTTGCTGCTCCTGGCTGCCAGTCAAACTCGCTTCTGCCCAAAGGATTTGCACCTGCTGCTGGATGCCCTCTCTCCTCGAAGTCACTCCTTGGAGAGGCTTTCTGGTCACATCAGCTGGCTGTACTTCGCCTTCCCCCCAAGAATCTGTTTTTCTTCTTCATCACTCCCGTCTTAAATTTTATTTTTTGTTTGTTCAGGAGTCACTGGCCAACCCTCCTGACTAGGACATCAGCGTATTTACACGAGGGACCTCCCCAGTAGATGATTGGGAAATATTTATTGGCTGACTGACTGACTGACCAAATGAATGAATGACTTACCCCAAGTCACAGGGCGAACCATTGGTAGGGACAGGACTTCTGTAGACCTGGGCTTTGGGCGCTGCACTCCAGATGTCACTGTTTGCTGACACATTAGCCCCAGGGCGCCACCCGGTAAACAAAGGCAGATGTGAGAGGGCATGAGGCCGGCAGGGAAGCAGCCAGCCGCTGGGAGCCCCCTCCGCTCTCCTCTCAGCCACCCCGAGCTGGTCCCCCCCGAGGCCCCGCCTCTGGGTCCCCGATGCCCTGCCACCCCAGCCCTCGCAGCCCTCACACTCCTCCGCGTGGTCCCGCCGGCCGTCGGGGCGCATGGACGGGGCTGGAGCCCGGGGGACCCCCGCGGTCGCCAACAGGGGAGCGGGGCGCGGGGCGCCGCCATGAGGAAGCAGAGCGTGCGTACGGCCGCACTCATCCTGTGCATTTTGTCGTACCTGCTGGTGGGCGCCGCCGTCTTCGACGCGCTCGAGTCCGAGGCGGAGAGCAGCCGCAAGCTGCTGCTGGCCCAGAAGCAGAGCGAGTTCCGGAGGAAGTACGGCTTCTCGGCCGAGGACTACCGGGAGCTGGAGCGCCTGGCGCTGCAGGCCGAGCCGCACCGCGCCGGTCGCCAATGGAAGTTCGCCGGCTCCTTCTACTTCGCCATCACAGTCATCACTACCATCGGTGAGCGGCCCCGCGCGCCTCCCAGCTGCGCTCGCTCGGTCCTGAGCCGGTCCGGGCGCCTCTGGGTTTGAATCCCATCTCTGCCCCTCCCCAGCTGAGTGACCTTGGACAAGACGTTTCAGCTCACCGATCCTCACTTGCCCCCCCTCTGCGGATTGGGGATCTCATTTCCCGCAGGCAGGGCTGAGAGGAGTCAGTCACTCACGCTTGCCAAGAGGCTGGCATTCAGTAGTGGCTCAGAAAACGCCCCCAAGGGCTGGGAGATGAAGTGCGACTGGAAGCCCAAGTGGCTGGAGTTGCTTCCTTGCCTGGCTGCATTACACTTGCTGTGTGACCTTAGGCAAGTTGCTTAACCTCTCTGAGCCTCAGTGTTCTCCATAAAATAGGGGTGCTAATAGGTGCTATCCCAGGGCAGTGGTGAGGACCAAAGAGATAATATATGCAGAAGGTTAAGCACAGGCCTGACGCACAGAAAAAAAGTTTTTAAAAAAAGATTGATTTTTGTGTCATAATTATTGTTACTCCATGAGAGCAGTCCGTCTTAGTCACTGCTGTGTGGCCAATGCCTAGCACACAGTAGATGTTCAATAAATATTTGCAGGAGGAATGACATTACCACAAGCTTTGGACCTCGCCCTCCGGGATCCAGAGCAGTTCCTCTGCAGCATCTGGCCTGCCAGCTGTTCCCATGGCTACTGTCTGGCTGGTACCTGGGAGCCTAAGCCCAGGAAGCAGGAAGGGGAAGAAGCAGGCCCTGCAGGGTGCCAAGCTGGTGCCAGCCAGCTTCAGATGTCCAGGTGCCCCACTGGGCTCAGACGACACCCCTCTGAGCCCGTGCCTTAGAGAAAGTTTCTTGCAGTGAACGTGAACTGTGGGGTTAGCCGTGGAGTTAAAAGCTCAAGCTGTGCAGTTACAGAGACCTGAGCTGTGTTCTCACCTCTGCACCTCCTGCCTTCTCAGGCCACCACTTGTACCTTTCTGAGCTCTGGTTCCTTAACTTTAAAATGCAATTTTTCCTACATCACCGGTAGTTGCTAGGTTTAAATGAGGTCATGCATGTAAAATGTTTGGCACAGTGCCTGAGACTGCATAGGCACTATTATAATTATTAATTAGTAATAATGATAATTCATTATTTGCCAGCTGTGGGCCCAGCTCCCATTCAGCCCTTTTGCTGCCTCCTATTTTTTTTTATGGGGGCAGCCCTGCTTGTCTATCTTGGCTCAGCAGGACCCCTTTGCTCCCTTAAGCCTGAGACCCTCCCTGTCCCTGTGCCCAGTAGCGTGAGACTCCAACCCATCCCTTCTGTCTTCCCCCACAGTCTTTGGGGGATTCTTAGCTGGGTTTGGCCTCCCCTCCTGGCTGTTCCCCTCTGACATGCATCTGGGAGCCTTGGGAAAGGAACTAAGAGTGGGAACAGGAGGAGTTTTGCCTTTTCTGGCCTCCTGTGGGAGCCAGCTCTTGCTCTGTGGTCTCAGCTGGCTAAACCAGCCTTGCAGAGAGCCAGGCACCAGGGCCCCAGAGCCTGAGCTCTGCATGGACAGAAAAGTGGCGCTGGCGTTGCGGGGGGGGCGGGGGGTCGAGTTGACTCGGATTCATGGGGACTCCATGTGCGTCAGAGTAGAACTGTGCTCTGTAGGGTTTCCAATGGCTGATTTCTTGGAAGTAGATTGCCCGGCCTTTCTTTTGCAGTGTCTCTGGGTGGATTTGAACCTGCCAACCTTTTGGTTAGCAAAAAGCACATTACCCATTTACACCACCCAGGGACTCCAGGCATAATTTACAGAAAAATTAAAATTCACCCATTTTCGGGCTTCATTTATGCAAGTTCTATCAAACGCACCTTCCACGAAACCACCTCCTAGATCAAGACAGAACGTTTCCATCACTCTCCCAGATTCTGCCATGCCCCTTTGTAGGGCCAGCCCCAACAACTGGCAGTCACAGATCTGTTCTGTGTGGTTTCCAGAATGCCATCTAAATGGATTCACGAAGCATATAATATAGCCTTTTGAGAATGGCTTCTTTCACTCAGCCTAGTGCACTTGAGACTCGTCTTTTGTTGCCGGCCCTAACAGTAGTCCGTTCCTTTTTATTGCTGGAAAGAATTCCACGTATGGATGTGCCATAGGTTCGTTATCCATTCCCCAGTTGTTTCCACTTTGGGGCGATTCCGAGTAACCATGCGAGGTTTTAAAGCCAGGGAATGGCCTGGTTAGAACTAGGTTTTTAGGAAGGTCTCTGGGGGATGGAGAGGGGACCAGGCAGGAAGGCTGCAGAAGACCGTTGTTGAATGGAGCTGAGCGCTCACAACCCTCCCCTCCACTCTCCCTGCACAGGGTACGGCCACGCCGCGCCGGGCACTGACTCGGGCAAGGTCTTCTGCATGTTCTATGCGCTCCTGGGCATCCCGCTGACCCTGGTCACCTTCCAGAGCCTGGGCGAGCGGCTGAATGCGCTGGTGCGGCGCCTCCTGCTGGCGGCCAAGCGCGGCCTGGGCCTGCGGCGGCCGCGCGTGTCCACCGAGAACATGGTGGTGGCCGGGTTCCTGGTGTGCGCGGCCACCCTGGCGCTCGGGGCCGCCGCCTTCGCGCACTTTGAGGGCTGGACCTTCTTCCACGCCTACTACTACTGCTTCATCACCCTCACCACCATAGGCTTCGGCGACTTCGTGGCGCTGCAGAGCGATGAGGCGCTCCAGAGGAAGCCGCCCTACGTGGCCTTCAGTTTCCTCTACATCCTCTTGGGGCTTACGGTCATCGGCGCCTTCCTCAACCTGGTGGTCCTGCGTTTCCTCGCGGCCAGCACCGACGCACCGGAGCGCGCAGCCCATTGCGCCAGCCCGCTCCGCCCGGGGGCGCTGGAGACCCGCGGCCCCTCCCTGGCCCGCCGCCCACCCCGCACCCGGGGCCCCACCTCCATCTCTTATCGCATCCACCAGCTGGAGATGTCTGCCCGCGACAATCTGGGTTTCTCGCCCCCCTCGAGTCCCAGAGCCATGAGCAGCAGGCCCGGCAGGCCCCTGGTCAGGCGGAAGTCCATATGACAGCCCCACCTGGTGGGAGGTCCAGCCCGGAATGGGAGGGTCTGGGTTCTCCTACCAGTGCACCCTCCCCAGCTTGGAGAGGGGTGAGGGGCCGCGGCCTCCATGCTGTCTTCTGCCACCTCATTCCCTTCTGTGGCTGGCCCCCTCCCTCCTCTCCAAAAATACATTAAAGTTGCATCATCAGCACAAACGGGACTCTAAAGCCACCCTGTAGGTGCAGGTCCCTGTAGCCCAAATTGTTTGGGGTGGGGGGCGCATGAGCACTAGGAGAGGCTCTGCACAGGCCCACACGGCCCTCGAGCTGGCCCTCCCCAGCGGAAACAGATGGCTGCTTCTCTGTTGTGGGAAGAGGCTACTTTCCACATTGCAGGGGAAATGTACAGCTTTAAACAGTGGAATCTTATCAATGAGGCCAGATGCTCACACCGTTTGCAAAACCCAGGGATCAGAGCCTGGAGGGGACAGTCTACAGTCCAGGTGGGCAAGTCCCCACACTATTGAAATGGTCTACCATTCTCCTTGCCTGTCGAGTAGTGTGGAATCGGCCAGTGTAGAACCCTGTCCCTTCCACCCTTAAAACTGATGCCAGCCCCAACTAAGGACAGTAATGAGGGGGACCTTGCTGACACCCACCATCAGGGGACTTGGGCCAGCTGGACGCAGCCCAAGGCTGTAGGACAAGCCCTCTATTGGCAGCCATGAGATCTGGGTTCTATTGCCAGCCCCAATCACCAGCAGCATGGCCTTGGGGGACGCACCCCTCTCCCTGGGCCTCAGTCTCCACATGTGTGAAATGACTGGGCCTGCAGGTTCATCCAGAGCCCTGCTTCCTGCTGGGCATCTCTGGCAGTGCTCCCTGGGATGAACTCCAGCCCATAAAGAGATAATAATAAAGCCATGGCAGACACCTGGCATTCTAGCACTCAGACCCTTAAAGACCAACTGCCCGTAGCTTCCTAGGTAGAAATGTGTCAACACAAAGCCAGAGCAAGCCAGGTTAGAAAAGCCAAAAACTTTAATTTTCAACATGAGCTACATGGTCATGAACATAATGCAACGTGACCCACTCCAACCCAGGGGCCCGGAAACCCTCCCTCCCCAAAGGCCCCGGGCACACCTGCTCCTGGAGAGGGAACAAGGGAAAGGTGGAAGGATGGAGAGACCCCAGCCTGGGGACCCGGGTCCTGCCCTCCTGCCGCCCCCGAGGAGGCAGTCGTAGTGAAAGGATTCCAGATGTGATGCCTAAGGCCCCGGGTTCAAGTCCTCACCTCACCCTCACAGAAGCTCCGAGTAAAACGGGCACTGTCAGCCTACCTCACGGAGCGGGGAGTCAGATGAGCTCACGGACATGGAAGCTTCCCATCCGCTCTGAGGTGCTGTTCTGCAGATACGGCCCTCTCAGAGGAGTCACTACGGATGGGGGAGGGAGTGTTTGTCCCCTGGGCGTGGCACAGTGCTGCTACTCAATAAATAAATGCAGGTGACCTTGCTTGACGCAACAGCTGTGCCTCCAAGGGGAGTGGGCCTCTGGTGTTTCGAGCACTGGAACGAGCCCAGGAGCTCCCTGGTTGAAGGAGATGGATGATGAAGCAGCTTGTAAAGTGCATAACCACTCCCTAAATAATCCAGTCTAGGAGCCCTGGTGGCACACGGGTTAAGCGCTTAGCTGCTACCCGAAAGGTCGGTGGTTCAAGCCCACGCAGCCACTCCATGGAAGAAATTCCTAGTGATCTGCTCCCATAAAGATGACAGCCTAGAAAACCCAACTGGGCAGTTCTGCTCTGTCACATGGAGTCGCTATGAGTCGAAATTGACTCGGCACCTAACAACAAACTATCTGCTCTACTTCCTCACGATGGAGCTCTGCACCAACTTAAAGCAGGGTCTTAGGAAGGCGCCTTCCCCTCCCAGGGCCTCAGCTTCCTCCTCTTTAAAATGGAGGCGGTGACACCCCACCCCCTCCTACTGCCCAGGGGCTCTTGTGAGGGTCAAATGGTCCACTTGAGGTACAAGCACTTTGAAAACAAAACATTTGAGAAGCACTACAGGAAGGTCAGACGTTACTATATCTGAAGGTTTGTGCATGGATTTCCTTTAGATAAGGGGTTCTACAGCCGCCCCCACCCTCTCACAGCCTGGGCAGAAACTCTCCCTCCAGTTGGAGGGGCTACAGCCCACCTGCGGGAGCCCCCACCCAGGCAGCAAGGCCTAGACCAGATCCTGTGCCTCCTCAGTCAGTGAGGCCAGACCCCCATGTGAACTAAGTCTCTATGCCAACCTCCTCCCACAAACCCTAGCCCAGAAAGTGAGCTACTGACCCACCTAGATGGAACCAACCAGGGTTGTGCACCCAGGGCTAATATCATGGCAGATATTCCCTGGAGAAATGGTCTCCTGACTGTTAAGGGGAGACACACAACGCAACGTAGGCCCTGGTTCTGCCCCCATCACTTACTTACTTGCTGAGGGGTGTCTGACAAGTCACTTCCTGCTTCTGGACCTAAATTCTCAGATGGGCTACAACTTGCCCTCCCCATCTTCAGCCACTAGGAGGCTCCAAAGAGAAAGGAGGAAGAAGTGCTGAGGAAAGTGGGGGGCCCACTTTGCTCCAGCTGCTGGGAGGAGACCCAGCTGAGGGTGACACGGAACTCACAGGTGATCCCAAGGGCACCTTTGCACTGGGCCTCCGTCTTCTGTCTGCAAAATGAAAGTGGACTTCACTAGATAGTCTCAAAGACACTTCCCCTTTAGAATGAAGAGAATTCTGGAAAAGGAAAATGGAGCTGTCTCCCTCCCACAGTACCCCTGCCTGTGACTGCTGGGATTGAAAAAAGCCTCATCCCCTAGAGACCCAACCCCCCAAAAGGCCCTCAGACTCCACCCTGTCTGCTCCTCCCCCATGGTGGTGTTCAAGGGCTGCTGGAGAAGGGTCAGTCAGCAGCAGGAGCAGGCTGGGTTTGAAGATTTCCCAAAGCTAATAATGAAAAGAGTCACTCCCCAGCCCCAGACCCCCGTCCTTTGGTGAGGGCAGACAGTGGTTCCCATGCCAAATGGTCAGAGCCCCTTTGAAGAGGGCACGTGCTCACAACGATGATACAAAGAAACAGGGCTCCAGCCCCCACCCCAGCCCACCCCTCCAGGAGGTGAACAGAGATTTCACAAAACAAACAAGAAAACCACCGAGGGGGCCCCTGGTGACCACCCCCAGGGTGTTGTTATTGCTTCGGAGCTCTCACCCTCTTTGTAAAGGTGATACAGTCACCAGAGGGGGCTCAGGCTGGAGGGGAGGCCAAGTCAGCTCCAAGCCCCTCTCCCGCTGGCTGGGACAGCTAGGCCTAGCCCGTCTTCCAAAAGCTGCCCCTAAACAACCAGAGCAGCAATGGTTGGAGAGAAAAGGCGCTCTCCTGGCTCAAAATATTCTAAATGGTAATAAACAAACAGCAGAGAAATCATACTGGTTAAAAAAATGGGGGAGGGGCTGGTCTGAGCCTTGGCTGTGAGTCCCCCAGAGCCTTGCTCCTTCCTGGCATCTCCACTGGGCTTCCCAGGGGCCCTCGCATAACTGGTCTGTCTCCAGGCCTCATCCTGGGAGAACACAGACATCTGTGCTCCTTGTTTTACCTTCCAGACAGATCCAGAGCCCAGCCTTGGGATTTGACCTGCCACAATGCCAAGAAGCTCTGAAGACCCCCTGGACAAAGGGGGCACCCCATCTCCCCTTCCAATGCAGTGTGAGAAACTCCATGAGGGTGATAAAGCTCAACCAGAACTTTAAAAGACATCCAGGCTGAGGGGAGCCCAGAATGTCTAGGTGGAAGGAACAGCCCAGTCAACCACATAGCCTGGGCATCACCCGGAGAAACTATGCCCTCCAATGGCGTCCAGGCCCCTCCACCAAGGCCCAGCCGCCCCCAGAAGTGCTTCATAAATAAAATCGGTACTGAGGATAATAAATCAGAGTGTTTGAGTATAATGGGCAGCCCCAGCTATGACCCCACAGGGGGAGAGGGCGGGGACAAGGAGGGGCTGGCCTCCATGAACCAGGCTGCCCATCTGGGCCCCAGCCGGTGAAGAAACTGCCTCTCCTGGAATGTATTTGTGTCTCTTCCCGCCCTGTCCTGGGACTGTGTTAGGACTATGTATGAGCTAAGGGCAGGCCCCAGGGCTGGGGACACTAACTCTACCCAGCTAACCGGGACTACGCCCTACACAGCAGGGACTGGGTCAAGAGGGGTGGTGGGCTGCTGGGTGCCTCCCAGGGGAGGTGGCAGGAATGTGCTTCTATAAAGAAGGGCCAGCCTTCGTCCTCCCCAGCATGCAAAAGGGTTCCCGCAGGCCCTAGGGAGGGCCAGGGCGGGAAGGCAGCTACCCAGGGCTGCCTGAGGGCCAGCCCCCGATTCCTGCACTCATATCTGCTCCAGCCTTTCTCTCCTACAACCGTCTTGCCTTGAGCCAAGGTCAATGAGGCCAGGATAGCAGGTCCTGCCCTTAGTACTGGATGGTTTGTTGAAAAAGACTAAAATAGAGGAACTCCATCCCCTCCCCAGGTTTCCAGCCTGGGGGAAGAGGGGGTGTAGATAAGATGACCTTTGACCTCATCCAACAAAGAGGGATTCTCCTGTTTAGGAAACCTTTACCTTGGCACCCCTAATCCCAGCCCAGCTTTCCTTAGCCTCCCCTCCAAACCAGCACCCCCAAAATACAGAAATGGGGAGCTTTTGGGGCTCCGGTTCTAGAGAATCAGGACCCCTCAGCTCCTCTGCCAAAACAGCAATGACAAAGCTCTTTCTGGTCCCCCAGAAGTTCCCAAACTGGCTGTGGCAGCCCCATGAAGCAAGGTGCCCTGGGGGTCTGCAGTCACTGCACCAGGCCCCAGACACCTCCTCCTTTCCTTTGATCTCTGCTGGACACAAATTCCTAGAGCCACTGAAAGAGGGGCAGGCAGAAGGGGACGGACAGATGGACTCAGACAGGCTGCGGCAAAGCTCCTTCCACAGGCAGGCGGAGGGAGGCCTGAGCTCCTCTTCAAGTTGGGGCCCTGGGCCCCAAGGAGCTGGCTCCGGATCCTTGCAAAGCTGCCCCATCAGCTTTGGGGCAGGAGTAGCTGCCTGAACCCGGTGCCGCAGGAAAGACACTTGCTGGTAATTGGCACCATGGAGATGGCCGGCTGGGTTCTGGACTTGGCTCTGGGCAGCGAGCTTCCAAGGAGGGAAAAAGGGAGGCAGGGAGGTTGGACAGTGTTTGGGACAGAAGAGTGGTTTGCTCTGCCACCTCAGTCTTTCCTTTCTCCAGACTTCAGCCACATCCACCAGGTCAAGAACCGGCCAAGTCAAAAGTGCAGCCAATCCCGTTGGGAGAGGGAGGGTCTCAGGGGGTAAGAGGCAAAGAAGGGGTGAGGAGGGGCCCAAGGGGGGCAGGTCTCCCCTTTCTGCTTCCCCCCTGTGGGGGAGAGCCCCATGATCCTCTGTATAGTGTGCCTCAGGGCCTGGGGTTCCAGGCTGGGGCTCGGAGGTCTCCAGGCCATCTTGGGGAGCCCCTCCCCATCCCCGGCACTAAGATCGCTCGCCACAGGGCCCCACGGTGCTCTCGAGGGACAACTGGGATGCCTGCCGGAGCAGGGGGCCTGTGGCTGGGTCCACCATAGAGGAGGTGGGAAATAGCTTGTACCAGCCCACGGCCAGGGTGGTCAAGTCCAGCTCCTCCAGCAGCACACGGGCCACGCCCATGAACTGCTTCCGCTCCATCCGCCCGTAGTTCCCCCACACGATCACCTGCGAGGCAAGAGACACAGTGGTTCAAATTCTACCAATGCCATCCACAGACCCCACATCAGAATATCCCACACACCATTCATCTCCAAATCCTGTGGATTCTACCTCCTCAAAATTGCTCAAGTCGGTGTCCAGCTACTACTACTGAATATTTGGATCAAAGATTCTATAGAATAATCCAGATGGAATCCAGACTTTCAGGAGCCATTGAGGCTAGATAAACCCAAAGGAATCTTTAAACTTTAAACCAAATATATCCCCTGAAGTCTTCTTTAAACCAAATAATATTGTTGTTGTTAAGTGCCATCGAGTCAGTTCCAATTCATAACAACCCCATGAACAAAAGAACGAAACATTGCCCGGTTCTGTTCCATCCTCCCAAATGTTGCTATGTTTGAGCTCATCGTTGCAGCCACTGTGTTAATCCATTTCATTGAGGGTCTTCCCCTTTTTAGCTGACCCTCTACTTTACCAAGCATGATGTCCTTCTTCAGGTACTGGTCCTTCCTGATAACATTTCCAAAGTATGTAAGATGAAGTCTCGCCATCCTTGCTTCTAAAGGGTATTCTGGCTGTGCTTCTTCCAAGACAGATTTGTTCATTCTTCTGGCAGTCCATGGTATATGCAATATTCTTCGCCAACACCACAATTCAAAGGCATCAATTCTTCTTCAGTCTTCCTTATTCACTGTCTAGCTTGTGCATGCAGACGAGGCGATTGAAAACACCATGGCTTGAGTCAGACACACTTTAGTCCTCATGGTGACGTCTTTGCGTTTTAACACTTTAAAGAGGTCTTTTGTAGCAGATTTCCCCAATGCAATACGTCGTTTGATTTCTTGACTGGTGCTTCCATGGG
The DNA here is from genome assembly GCF_030014295.1 of Loxodonta africana. NCBI lineage: Eukaryota > Metazoa > Chordata > Mammalia > Proboscidea > Elephantidae > Loxodonta > Loxodonta africana. The sequence continues at coordinate 44,099,440 of NC_087365.1, forward strand.
TGTTGACTATGGATCCAAATAAAATGAAATCCTTGACAACTTCAATCTTTTCTCCATTTATCATGATGTTGTTTATTGGTCTAGTTGTGAGGATTTTTCTTTTCTTTTTTAATGTTGAGATGTAATCCATACTGAAGGCTGTAGTCTTTGATCTTCATCAGTAAGTGCTTCAAGTCCTCGTCACTTTCAGCAAGCAAGGTTGTATCATCTGCATATTGCAGGTTGTTAAGGAGTCTTCCTCCAATTCTGATACCACGTTCTTCTTCATATAGCCTAACTTCTCGGACTATATGCTCCGCATATAGACTGAATAAATATGACGAAAGGATACAACCCTGACACACATCTTTCCTGATTTTAAATCATGCAGTATCCCCTTGTTCTGTTTGAACAACTGCCCTTGGTCTAAGTACAGGTTCCTCATGAGCGCAATTAAATGTTCTGGAATTCCCATTCTTCACAATGTTATCTATAATTTGTTATGATCCACAAAGGCGAATGCCTTTGCATAGTCAATGAAACACAGGTAAACCAAACCATAGTCTAGCTTAATTAGTAAAGAATGTCTGCCTTGAGTATTGAGCTCTTTTAAAGAACTGTCTACATGGGATCAGACTGACAACAGCAACTCAAAAATGTGGATAGGAAACTTAGCAGGCAGTGAGTTTATGTAACTGGAGGAGAAAAAACTGAGAAAAGGACGGTGAGAATGGCTGCACAACTCAAAGAATGTAATCAGTACACATGTAGAAATTGTTGAATTGGTGTATGTTCTGCTGTGTAGACCCTCAACAACAATGAATAATTAAAACAGAAAAAAAAAGTATGACAAAAAAATTTTGCTCAAGTCCATCCATATTTTCCTGTCTCCAGTATCCCCATTACTGGTGGCCTGGCTGATTGACTTCCCATCTCCAGTCTTGCCTCTCCATCCATCTTCCACACTGCCCATTTTTGAACCCAGGCCTTGGAGGTTGGTCCTACATCAGAAGTCCCCTGACTTCTTGCCCCAGGAGCCTCTGTTTCCAGACCCTCAGAAACCCCCAAACCCCCAAACATGGCACAAAGTTTCAAAAATGGCTGGTACTGTCTATGATACTAGCTTATGTCCTTTTTTCAACCAGATCCTTTTTTTGCAGTGCCTTTCCATTTCTTGGCCCCCACCCTCTCTTTCAGCTGCCACTTGGGCAGGTTCTGGGGCTGTGGGGCCCTCATTTTGCTGCCTTACACCCCAGCTTCTTACTCCATCCCCTTCTATGAGGGTAGGGAAGGTTCATTCACTCAGTAGAGCCTGGGGTTTAAAACAAGCCTTTGGAGTCAGACATACTTAGGCTCATACCCCAGCTCTGCCACTTACTGGCTGTGTGATCCCAGGCAAGTCAGTTAACCTCATTGAGCCTCAGTGTTCTTTTTGGTAAAACTGGGATGATTCCAATTCAATGTACCTCACAGGCGAGGACCGAAGGACAGCATGGATGTAAAAGCTCACTGTGAGCTACAAGCTGCTCCTCCAGCGTCGAGGGTAATGTTAAGACAACGTGAGCCAACATCATTGTTTAATGTGTTCCAGGGACTATGCTAAGGCTAAACCAGCCTTAGATTCAATCTTCCCAACAACTTTGCACAGGAGGAAGCATTATCCCATTTCACAGATGTGTAAACTGAGGCACAAAGAAGTTAAATCACTTGCCTACTCAACTAACAAGAATTCAGTGCACCTGTAGCAGCTCATCAGAAGCCCCACTTTGGGGGCACAGGTAGAGTCACTGTCACTGGCATTCCGATTTCACTTGTGGTAGGGTCTGTCCTGCTCTGACATTAATCGGAGCACTCATTAATAGTACCCTCCTAACGGCTAGGAAGACCCCTGGTCACTCAGTAGTTAAGAGTTCAACTGTTAACCAAAAGGTCAGCAGTTCGAATCCACCAGCTGCTCCTTGGAAACCCTATGGAGCAGTTCTATTCTGTCCTATAGTGTTGCTATGAATTGGAATTGACACAACGGCAACGGGTTTGATTCGGGTTTTTTTTTATTGGCCAGGAGCCAAACATCCTCAATAGACCCTCAGACTGTTATCACTGTGCTCCAGGTCATGCCCCTAGCCTCCAGAGATTAATAATTTTGGCAGCCATTTGTAGAGCATTACTACAGGCCAACCTTGCAATGCTTTTTTTTTTTTTTTTGCACAAACAACACATTTCACAGTCACAGTAGCTGTCTTAGTCATCTAGTGCTGCTATAACACAGATACCACAAGTGGATAGCGTTAACAAAGAGAAACTTATTTTCTCACAGTCCAGTAGGCTAGAAGTCCAAATTCATGGTGTCAGCTCCAGGGGAAGGCTTTCTTTCTCTGCCGGCTCTGGAGAGGGGTCCTTGCTGTCAATCTTCCCCTGGACTAGGAGCTTCTCTGCTCAGGAACCCTGGGCCCAGAGGACATGCTCTTCTCCCCACACTGCATTCTTGGTGGTATGATGTCCCCCCTCTCTGCTAGCTTCCCTTTCCTTTTATCTCTTGTAAGATAAAAGGTAGTTCAGGTCACACCCCGGGGAAACTCCCTGTATGTTGGATAAGATATATGACCTGGGTAAGGGTGTTACAATCCCACCCTAATCCTCTTTAACAGAAAATTACAATCACAAAATGGAAGACAACCACAGACAACTGGGAATTATGGCCTAATCAAGTTAATACACACATTTTTGGGAGGACATAATTCAATCCACGACAGTAATGTTACCAGGTAGAAACTATTGTCATCCTCATTTTATAGATGAAGAAATTGAGGCTCAGAGAGGACCACATTCAAAGCTACACAAAAGGTTGTGGCACTCAGATCATCAACGGTCATGATTTCCCTGCCCCTCACTCTGCACCCCAGTGCCCCTCACCTGCAGGACTTTGCCCTGGGGGCTCTCAGGAAACAGCAGCACCTGGTTATACAGCGGGTCCAGTGACTTGCGAGCGACTTTGGTCTTCTTCTTGGCAATGCAGACACCATTCTCTAGCAGGTAGGCCTTGATGTAGGCCGCTGGGGACAGAGGCCAGTGGGGGTCAGTGTTGGCTCTGGCCCTCATAGTGAGGGCAAAGGGTGAAGTAGAGAAAAGCCACCCACCCGCTGCTGGGGACTGGAGTGCCTGCATGGGGCCTGGAGAGGAGGCAACAGGGTCAAGTGGGTGGGTGGGACCTACTCCACCTCCTCTGGTGGTCCTCACTGCCTTTGGCACTTCTATACTTACCTGTTAGCCCTTGATTCACCCACCCCTTCCCTGGCTACACTTTAATCTTCTGACCCACTCATTCAGTTAATGCTTGCTGAGCTCCTACTGTGTACCAGGCATCCTACTAGGCACTGGGATATAACGACAAACAGGAAAGATGGTCCCTGCCCTCCAGCTTAGTCCGGTGGGGGAGAACACCAAGGTCAACAACCTTAATAGGTCCCAGAATGAGCCCTAAACCACCATGGAAGTCATTAGGGCAGGGACAGAGGGGTCCTACATACTTGGGCCCCTTTTTCTCCCTTCTAGAGCCCAGGCATCCCTCTGGATCCCCTGTCCAGACCTCCATCCCTGCCTTGCAGAGGGGTGGGCAGCTCCCACACCTGGCAGTGTCTTCGAGCCTGGCTTGGCCGTCAGGCCGCGAGCCTGGATGATGTCTACTTCAAGCTGACCATTCCGCTCCTGCAAGCCGATCTCCACATCTCCTGCAAGAGATACGACTGGGAAATAACCTAGAAGCTCAGTAAGGGCTCAGTTCCTCCTCTTCTTAGAGAAGAAACCCTCTTCCCCTGCTCCTAGCCCCAAACAAACCCAGAATCAACTCCCACACCAAGTTCCAGGCCCTGCTAAGGGCTTGGCAATTGTGGGCCAGGCCCTCTGGCTTCAAACAGGCCTTGGGACACTCACCCATTGGAGTGGTGGCCAGGGTCTGGCGGCCCACAAACTGCGCTGGCCCCATGCTGCCTAGAAAGTCACTGAACTGGGCGTCCGATGCCAGGCAGACTCCCCCATAGTTAAGGCTGCAAGAAGAAAAGAGGAGATAAGTCATATGTTCCCAGGGGCCAGACAGAAAACTCCGGCGACTCAGGTAGTCGGCTCTAGAATGTCCCTTATTGCATGCAATTTTGGTCCACAGGCACCATCAAGCCTCAGCAGACGGTGTCCTAACTCTCCCTAGTCTTAACCACCCTAAAATTTCAGCTCCTACTCCAAAACTCCAGGGCTTAGCTTTTGTGTCCTGTATCATTTCCCTACCTGCCCTTGCTAAGTCTTAGATTCCATCTCCATTAAATGCATATGACAGTTGCTAAGAGTCAGAAGAAGTACAGCCAAAATGTTCCTTAGAAGTGAGGCTGGTGAGACTTTGTCTTACGAACTTTGGACCTATTATCAGGAGGGACCAGTCCCTGGAGGACATCATGCTTGGTAAAGTGGGGGGTCAGCAAAAAAGAGGAAGACCCTCAATGAGATGGACTGACATATAATGGCTGTTAACAATGAGCTCAAACATAGCAACAATTGTGAGGAAGGCACAGGACTGGGCAGTGTTTTGTTCTGTCGTATACAGGGCTGCTACTGAACCAACTTGAGAACACCTAACAACGTTTGTCACAAGTGCCTGGCATATGTGTGTTAGTGCCTTGATACTCAGAGTATGGCCCAAGGACTCACAGTCTGCTGAGTCAGACTCTAGTTTAACATGACCCCTAGATGGTTTGTTTGCACAGGAAAGTCTGCAATGCGTTGGGCCAGTGGACATTGAACTTGAAGGTGTCCATTCGTGGCTGCTGCTTGGGTGCTCAATATCCATCCTTTGATAACAAGACCTCAATTCTCCTTTGGGGAGCCCCTTCCCCACTCTCACTGGGTATGCATCCCATGGAGAGGCACAGACCCAGCCCCATTGCCTGGCCAATCAGGGTACTCCCTCCCTTGGGCCAATGACTGGCTCAGGGGCAGGTGTGTGCCCCAATCCAGCCCCCAGGAATCTGGCCTGGAAGCTTTGTTTGAATTGTGGGAAATGAGAAGCTCTCTTTTCCAGCAGCCATGAACCTGGGACATAGGCCTGGAGCGTCTAGCAGCCATCAAACTAGCTAAGAGACCAAGTTCTGATGGCACTATGGGAGCTCTTGGACCAAGCTCAGTCCAAAGCAAGTCATTTCATCTTTTTTTCTTGGTTATATGTCAATAATAATAATAAACCCCAAAACCCATTGCCATCAAGTCAATTCTGATTCATAGTGACCTATAGGACAGAGTGGAACTGCCCCATAGGGTTTCCAAGAAATGGCTGGTGGATTTGAACTGCCAACCTTTTGATTAGCAGCCAAGCTCTTAACCACTGCTCCACCGGGGCTCCAAGAGTAATAATACTTGTTACATATTTTATAATATAGTAAGTTCCCGGGTTACAAATGTCGGACTGACAGACAACTTCACCTTGCACTTTACTGTTATGTAAATTTACCTTCACTTTGAAATGACTGAACCAACCTCTCCTGGAAACAAATTCTTCATCACGATCACCTTCACTTGGCGCATGTGCAGCTTTTTTAAAGTAAGGCTAAATAAGAGCCATGTACACCTGTTCTGACTTACAAATTACCTACAAATTCAACTTAAAGGCACAGTCAGGAACAGATCTCATTCATAACCCAGGAACTGCCTGTATAATTAAAATTACGTGTATTTATATAATAATATGGGGTCTCTGGGTGGTACAAACAGCTAATGTGTTTGGCTGCTAACTGAAAGGTTGGAGTTTCAAGTCCACCCAGAGGCACCTTGGAAGAAAGGCCTGATGATACTTCCAAAAAATCAACCACTGAAAACCCTATGGCCCTGAGTTGCTTTTCAAACCTTGAATTGAAACTATCCCCTGAAGTTCACCTTTAAATTAAGTAACAGTTTAGCCCAAAGAGTAAAGATTGTCACCCTTGACTATTGCATTAAGATATATATATATATATATATACACATATGACCAGGAAACCCTGGTGGCATAGTGGTTAAGAGCTACGGTTTCCTTGGAAACTCTATGGGGCAGTTCTACTCTGTCCAAGAGGGTTGCTATGAGTCAGAATTGGCTCAATGGCAATGGGTTTGGTTTGGTTTTTATATAAGACCAAAGGAACCCTGCTAGCTCAGTGGTTAAGTGTTTGGCTGCTAACTGAAAAGTCAGTGGTTCAAACCCAGCAGCTGTTCCACAGGAGAACGATGTGACAATCTGCTTCCATAAAGATTACAGCCTTGGAAACCGTCTGGGGCAGTTCTACTCTGTCCTGCAGAGTTGCTATGAGGCAGAATAGACTCGAAAGCACACAACAACAAAAACGTGTAAGACCAAAGGGTCAACACCTATTTTAAAGCGTATATGAGAAGGTGAAGGGCAGGGAGATTAAATAAATGGAAGTGAAACAACTAGAACAGAAATAACGAGATATTGACACAATATGAAGAATGTAACCAGTGTTACTGGACATTATGTTCAGAAACTGTGGAATGGGAGCGGGGGTTCTGCTGTGTATATTTTCACCAAAAATGAAACTAAAAAAAAGACTCTATGGAGCGCAGCTCTACTCTGAACATACCTGGAGTCGCCACACAAGGCTACTGCCCGATCGAAGTTTTTGTGCACTCTTAGGTATTCAATTCCAAGTAAACTTCCGGGGGAGACAAGAGAAGGCCGTGTGTGCAAAGAACTTACTACTTTGCTGGGGAAACGTGTTGCTCCAAAATAAAGACCATAACATAATCCTGTCCACAGCAGGTGGTGAGAGCCAGAGCTGATTATCTGATAGATAAGGTAAGCACGGTGATTACCTTCTTACCAGATCAGTAGTGAAAAATTTCACATATGAAGTGGTTTACTACAGATTAGTAAGTAAGCCCAGTGCTTACTGGGTCATCTGCCCGCTAGGGATTGTAAATTTGAAAAGAAGCTTTGATTCTGTAGGAAGGTGCTGTGGGGTTGGAAGAAAAATAGATGCCAACCATACCTAGAAGCAGAATCTTTGATGTGGTGAAAAATGTGAAATTGTTCACTACAGATGATCTGGTAAGCAAGATAAGCACCGTGCTTACCTTGCCTATTGGATAATCTGCCCCTGGTGGGAGTCTAGGGTCAGTCAGAAGGGAGGGATCATTGGTTGCTGCAGTGACCCAGAATGGATGGCTCTGAACTGGGGCCAAAGGAGACACAGGTTCAGCAGACAACGGAAGAGGAAAGCAGGCATACCACTCGGGGGAGGGGGGCGAGGAATACAGCACAAGCAAAGGCTTGGGGTGGTCTGAGCAGGTGCAGTGAATCCTTAGAGGCTACAGCAGGTACACGTGAGGAGGAGCAGAGAACGAGGCTGGGGCTGACGAGTAAGGGTCCTGAATGGTGGGAGAGAGTTTAGACTTAATGATCCTCTTCACTTAAGACAAAGAAGCTCTCCTAAACCGTGAGAAAACTAATTTCTGTTTGTTAAAGCCACCCATTGTGGTATTTCTGTTATAGCAGCTAGATAACTAAGTCCCATTTTATAGATTTCGCTAGAGGTTAAGTGACTTGCTCAATCACACAGCTAGCGTGTGGCCCCGCCCATGGCTAAGTAACTTGCCCAATCACATAGCTAGCGTGTGGCCCCACTCATCTCCTCGGCACACTACCGGCTGAAGCTGCTACTCTAACGCTGCAACTCGGTTTGAGGGCTAGTTTTCCGACTCTGAGAACACGTTCAACCTGAGGGTTAGTGCCCCCAGGATGAGCCCTCCATCAATGACAAGGAGCTGTCCTGAGTTGGGGTAACTCGGTGGTACTCAGCCGTATGTCCGGTGCCGTCTCCCCGAGCTCCCCAGCAGGGCTGGGCTCCAGGGGCCCACAGGGCCAACAGGTTTGATAGCGCCCCTTTCACTAGCTCCCTTCCGCATCTCATCCCCGACTCCAATACTGGTGATGCCTGAGATAATCGACTTCCACTTGAGTCCCTGTCAGGGTCTGCCTCTGGACGAACCCAAACCAAGAGTGTGGCAGAGGAGTATTTGAACTCATGCAGCCAAGTTTCTGGGTCTATTACCTTAATTATGCAAAAACTGATTTTAAAAAAGTACAGAAAAAGCTACATATCTGGGGTTGAAATGTGCCCACTACTCTTGCAAACCCAAAGATGTTTAATTAACAGCACCACGGCGAAGGCCTAGGCTTCCTCACCGCTGGCAACAAGGCCTTTCCTCCACACCCCGAGTCTCTTGTTTTCACCTACCCTGGCTACCTGGAGGTCTGGGCTCCAAAAGCCTAAAAAATGGTGGTGCCCTGTGGGTTCCAAGGCCCTGAAGAAGCTCAGCTCCCAGTCCTGAGCGAGGCCTTCCGAAGCCTGAAATCGAAAGTTTCCTCCAACATCTGATTGTCTGTTCCTCGGTTCCTGGTGGAATTGTGGCAGACAATGGGGAACCAGCAGGCCTGGTAATTAGCAGTAATTGTTTATAATATCTGGGCGGCTGCCGGATTTCCCATCCCAGGGTGCCTCGCAGGCTGCCAAGGAACCAGGCTGACGCCCCAGAAACCCTGAACTGGCTATCACATCCCCCAGGCTGGGGCTGGAGGGAGGAAGACTGAAGTGTAGGCAGGTCCAACCACGTTGGAGACCCCACTCCTGGGGGTCGTCCCTGGAGCAGGAAAACAGGCAGAGGATACAAAGTCAGATCTGGTCTGCTCCTCCCTGGCCAGCTGCTTGCTGTGTGACCCCTCTCTGCACTCAGTTTTCTGTTCTGTAAACTGGAGCTCACGCTTACCTCCAGACAGGATTCAGCTGTTTAACTGGCCAGTGCCTGTGCGGTGCCAGTTTTAAATATTTGGAAAATCTCTGTCACAGGATCCATTAGAAAAGGATAAGAAAAAGCTTGCAGAATTATAAATGCCACATTCATGCTATTACTTAGATCCATTGATTAGCAGTATGCCTCGTATGCAGTAGGCTCTCAATAAATGCTCACTGCTGTATACCCTTCAGCTAGTCCCAGACTGGGAAAAGGAGGCAATAAAGTGTAGTAATAAAGACTGGACTTTGGCATAATACAGACCCTAGATTCCAGTGCTATGTACCCTAGGGCAAGCTTTATAACCTCTCTGAGCTGCAGTTTCCTCACATGTAAGATGGGAATACAGTAATGACTTTGTCAAGTTGTTGGGGGGAAGAGTCAGATAGGTAACACAGGCAAGGAGCTTAACACAGGGCCTGGCACAAGAGTATCTGCTGAATGAATGAATGAACGAACAAACGAAATACCACAGCCTCCTGGGCCCTGCTGTCTGGGCCTGGGAGACCTTCCTTTCCCTCTTCTGGGTGTTTTTCATGACATTTCTGATTCCAGACCTGTTAGGATGCACAGCATGTGGATGCCTGAGACCTGGCCCGGGCTGGTGGGGTGCAGGGTGGGGGCTGGAGCAGCCAGTCCTCCTGGGAGGAGGCAGGGGCCTGAAACAGGATTACAACCCGTGTTCTGCTGGCTTTTTATTTTGTGTTAATGGTGAAATGAGATTTCCTGCATTGCAAATCCTGTTAGTTCTGTTTGTGGAGCTGAAACCCATTTATCTTTTATTAACCTTTGAGCTGGGTTTGCCCCCTGGATTTTCTGTGTTCTCGGTGGTTAAGGAAGTAATTGGGTTATTTGGGGGTTTGACTCCATTCTGTTTTCCAGATGGATCACCCACTCAGTTGCATCCAGAAATTAAAAGGTTGCGCAGTCCTCTCGGTGACGTGGATTATGTGGCTCTGAAAGGTTTCAGTGATCTATGGGCTGTCTTTCTGTCCATCCATTAACTGCCCCCCCCATATGCCCATCCATCCATCCACCTCCCCACAGACTCGCTGAGCCTACAGTACACCCAGTTCTGCTCTAACGCAAGATATGCGATCCTAAAGATGACCTTGCCACAAAAAATCCCACAATACAAATCACAGAGCTTGAGCCCTGGTGGTGCAGTGGTTAAGAGCTTGGCTGCTAACCAAAAGGTCAGCAGTTCGAATCCACCAGCTGCTCCTTGGAAACACTATTGGGCAGGTCTACTCTGTCCTATAGGGTCGCTATAAATTGGAATCGACTTGACAGCAACAGGTTTTACAGGGAAAATGATGTTAGGGGCACAATACTCAGAAACTTTGTCAGCAACACATTAAAAGGAAAAAAAGACAGGAACCTAGTAAAAAATGGTAGCACATTTTTACATGTTAAATGGTTAAGAAATGCATAAATATTAAACATGCCACTTTTACCTTGAAAAAGACCTACAGTTGGCTTGTGGGAGTGGGTGTCTGAAGAGCTGTGGCCTGTGAGTGACTGTGAAGTGGTGGAAGCAGGGATGTCTGAATTGGATGGAAAGTTGGAACACCAGATGTGGCTGATAACACAGGTGAACCGAGGGAACAGGTAGATGTTTGAGAGGTGTGTGTTTTCTGTATTTACCTAGTGTGTCCCATGAATGAAACTACATATCAGCGAGTGCAAAATTCCTGCCCTGCTCAAATTGTTCCCTAATATTTCAATCGTGTTGGAGCCAATTCACATTTTCAAAACAAGTGTCCTAGCAGGACTGACTGTATGCTGGGATACACTGCATCCTGACTCCTGCTTCTCAAGCATTCAAGGCATTTCCAAGCCTGCCCCCTCCCCGAGAGTGTAGCTCATGGGCATGAAGCTCACGGGCATTGAGCTGGAGCCCTATGGCACAGTGGTTAAAGCATTCGTCTGCAAACCGAAAGGTCAGTGGTTTGAACCCATCTGCCCCTTTGAGAAAGAAAGATGTGGCAGTCTGCTTCTGTAAAGATCACAGCCTTGGAAGCCCTATGGAGCAGTTCTACTCTGTCCTATAGGGTCACTATGAGTTGCAATCAACTTGACAGCACTGAGTTTTTTGTTGTTGTTGTTAAGCCAGGCACTGATAGTGCTAAGCACTCTATCAATATTACCTCATTTAATCCTCTCAACAACGCTGTGATAAAGTTAGGTTCTCGTTGTTCTTGCTAGTTACTGTTAAGTCTGTTCCAACTCCTATCGACCCATGTGTGCAGAGTAGAACTGCTCCATAGGGTTTTCAGGGCTGTGACCTTTCAGAAGAAGATCGCCAGGCCTGTCTCCTGAGGCCCCTCTGAGAAGATCTGAACTGCCAACCTTTCAGCTAGTAGTCAAGTGCTTAACTGTTCACACCACCCAGGGACTCCTAGGTACTTATATTAAACCCATTTTGCAGAAGTGGAAACTGAGGCAGAAAAGTATTAAGTAACCCAAATAAGATCACTCTGCTAGTTGGTGGCAGACCCAGGGTTTGAACCCCAGGAGTCTAGCTCAAGAGTTCACATTCTTAACCACTATCCTATATGTCTCTAAGTGTCCTGAGGAGATCTTAGCCTCACCCAGAGCAAAGCACAGGGATTTGCCGGCTAGCTTTAGGGTCAGGCAGTCTTGGATTTGAAACCTGACTCCACCACTCCCTAGTTGTGGAGATACATTTGGCACCTCTCCGAGCCTCCATTTCCTTTTTGGAAAAATAGGAATAAATAACATTAGGATAGTCCTTGGTGCTGTTGTGTCAAATGAGATAAACTTCACAGAACAGAGTCTGGCACAAACGTTTAACAAAAACCAGTGCTTATAAAACAAAACAACAAATCTTCTTGTCTCCTGGCCTATAGCCATATCCTGCCCTGGTTCTGTTCTCCAGGCACAATGACTGCTAAATGGCAGAGGTGTTGAAGAGAAGGGAGCCCAGGCCATCCATCCCAGCCTCCTGAGTCCTTGGTTATTAGGGAAACAGCCATGGCAGGAACATAACCCTGAGCCTGGGGGCAGTGCCCCTGCTGTGGGTTCACACTCTGCTTCCCAGAACTGTGGGCACAGCGACTGACCTAGATACCCAGGGACCTGGATGCCGATGACCCAGACACTTCAGACAATGAGGAGGTGGAAGGAGCAGGGGGGCGCTGAGAGCCAGCTTTGAGAGCTGCAGACTTACAAGCAGGATGCTGAGGCTCTGGATTCTATGTGAGGAAGGAGACTGGGGAGGGGTGGAAGGCTAATTGCTTGGCCAGTGCACTGCAGTAGAGTGGAAGCTTGAGATGGGAGGGTCTCTGAGTGCCCAGCCCAATTGACTGGCATGTTTTAGGTGCTTAATCAACATTTGCTGAAATGAAAATCCACCTGCAGGAACACATATGCCCAGTGATGCACTCCACCACGGTCAGGCAGCTCCAGCAGCATCAGCTCCCACAGCCTGGGCTGCTCGAGCAAGGCTGGCTCCCTGAGCCTCAGCTGGGCTGGCAGAAGCCCAAGAGGAGGAGAGAGAGGGAGGAGGGTCACACCTCTTCCTGTTTCAGAGCCTGGCAGCTGAGCCCAACTATTGCCCAAAATACCTCCAGAACAGGAAAGGGAGGCTGACCACAGCTCAGTGTCCTGCCTGCCCCTTCCTCACCCAGGTGTTGGGGCAGTGGCAGCATCTGGCTGGACTCCATCAAGACTCAGCACCTGTCAGGAGGGCCAGACTCTCCACTCTGTTGGCCAGGCACCCTCCAACCCACCTGACCCTCCACAGTTATGGTCAAAACACTCACCCCGAACCTTCTAATAGTCATACTCATCACCCCAACATGTATTCAGAGCTTACTCTGTGCTAAGCACTTTACAGACACCATTGCATTGGGAGTGGCTCATTGTACCCGTTAGGCCACAAGCAGCAAAGTACCCAACTAACAGTGGCTTAATTAACAATGAACAACAATAATAATAGCTAATAATTACAGTGTTTGCTATGTGTAGACACTGTTCTAAGTGCTTTTATGTGTATTAGCTCATTTAATCCTCACAACAACCTTATGAGTGTTCTGTACTATTATCATCCCCTTTCTACAGATGCAGAAACTGGGCTCAGAGAGGTGAATTAACTTCCTCAAAGTTAGACAGCTACTAAGAAGTAGAAATGCAACACAACTAGAGTTGCCTGACTCCAGAGTCCCGGCTTTAAGCTTCTCTGTAATGTAATCGGAAACCCTGGTGGCAGAGTGGTTACGTGCTACGGCCGCTAACCAAAAGCCGGCAGTTTGAATCCACCAGGCACTGCTTGGAAACTCTATGGGGCAGTTCTACTCTGTCCTATAGTGTCACTATGAGTCGGAATCGACTCGACAGCAATGGGTTTTTTGGTTTCAGTAATGTAATTAAAGACCTTCGGGGACCTTAAAGCACATGGCAGCAACAGATAACAAGATCCCAGAGGCAAAGACAAGAAGGCAGGAGAGCACAGGAAAGCTGGTAATGGGGAACCCAAGGCTGAGAAGGGGAGAGTGTTGACATGTCGTGGAGTTGGCAACCAATGTCACAAAACAATATATGTATTAATTGTTTAATGAGAAACTAGTTTGCCCTGTAAACCTTCATCTAAAGTACAATAAAAATGAATAAGGTAACAAGATCCACCTCGAAGCAGCTGCCATGTCCAGGCATCATCTCGTTTCTCCCTCACACCCTCTGCCCATGCTGCTCCCATGGTAGGGAAGGACCTGGACAAGTATCGTGACCTCTCTGAGCCTCCTCTCCTCTTTTGCAAACTGGGAATACGGTTCGACTCCCCTGTTGCTGCCACTGCCCTCCCCATGACCTGGTCCTCTCAACCTTCCTGTGAGATGTTTCCTGGCCTCCCTGAAGCTTTGGGAGGCCAAGGGACATGCCCAAGGCCACCTGGAGGTCAGTGGCAGAGCCAGGACTAGGATCCTCTAGTCCTGACCCCTGGACCAGGATTTGTCCCTGGCACCACACGCTGAGACTCGCAGCTGTCCTCAGGGACCCACTGCCAACCAGGTGCCTGGAATATGTTCCTCTGCATTTTGCTGTCTTTGCCAGGCGGGTTTCTCGGGTTAAAGAAAACACTCGTTCCCTTCCTCCTCCCCTCCCTTCCGCCTGTCCGCATCCTCTTCTTTCTTATCACCCACCTGAAAGTCTCCTAGGAGGTGGGTGGAACAGCAGCGTCTGCCAAGGCAAGGCCATTCACAGAGGCCAAAGACACCCAGTTTAGGAGGGACTGGGGCGGGGAAGCTTTCAGCCAGCAGAACCCCCAGGGGTAGGGCCAGAAATGGAGGGAGAGCAAAAGGTGGGGTCCCAGCCCAGCCCCACCCCTCATCTGCCCTTAGATAAGCCACTATGTCAACAGTATGCTAAGCCACAATAAACCAGTTGCTATGAGTTGATTCTGACTCATGACAACCCCATGTGTGTCAGAGTAGGACTGTGCTCTGTCAGGTTTTCAACAGCTGATTTTTTGGAAATAGATCACCAAGTCTTTTTTCTGAGGTGCCTCTGGGTAGACTCGAACCTCCAACCTTTCGGTTAGCAGCTGAGCCCATTAACCATTTGCACCATCCAGGGACCCCAACAGAACGTTCTGTGATAATGGAAATGTTCTATTTTCTGCGCTTTCCAATAAAACAACTAGTAACCACATGTTGATATTAAGCACTTGAATGTGGGTAGCTCAACCAGAGGACCTGAATTTTAAATTAAATTTAATTAGCGTTTAAATAGCCACATGTGGCTATTGTACTGGACAGTCTCAACTCCTCCTGTACACAGCGAGGACCAATCCACTCACCTAGAGATGGCTGAAACCAGGAAGGGATGTGGTGCTGTGGAACAAGCTCCAGCTAGGAGTCAGGACCCTGGGTTCTAGACCTACTAACTGCTGTGCGATCCAGGGCAAGGTCATTAACCTCTCTGAGTGCCTTGGTTTTCTGTACAATAAGGAAGTTGTTTTGAATCAAGGTTTCTTTGCCAGGGACTCATGGACAGATCTAGGGGAATTTAGGAACCCCTACAAGTTATATGAGAAGAGTATGTCTGGATAACTGTGGGTGAGAATGTATGTGTGTGTATAAGTGTGTGTGTGTGTGCACGCGCGCGTGTGTGTGTATTTCTGGGGGGAAGGCTCAAAGCATTCCCAAAAGTCTCAAAAGGGTCCATAATTTCTCCACTGAGAACCCCCAGTCTGGATAATTCTTCAGCCAGAGAGCTTTTTAAAAATGGAGTTCCTGGGCTCCACTCCTAGAGATTCTGATTCTGTAGCTCAGACACAAGGCCCTGCAATCTATATTTTTACCAAGATACCCAGTGATTCTGATGTGCGGCCAGAGGAGAGAAATGCTGGCCAGGGCCCAGTCAGCACTGAGGTTTTATGATTTGAGGTACGTGAAGCTACTTTGTCAAGCAGTAGTCTCTGTGTGTGTGTGTGTGTGTGTGTGTGTGTGAAGCTACTTTATCAAGCAGTAGTCTGTGTGTGTGTGTGTGTGTATAAAACATTCACTAGGGATTTAAGAAAATAAAAAAAGGGAAGAGGAAACAATAATGATGGTAATAAGACCTTTCTCCTTTCCTCTGACCCTGGGCAAGTTCCCTTCTTTATTTATTTATCCACATTG
This sequence comes from Loxodonta africana, assembly GCF_030014295.1. NCBI lineage: Eukaryota > Metazoa > Chordata > Mammalia > Proboscidea > Elephantidae > Loxodonta > Loxodonta africana. The sequence goes on from NC_087365.1 coordinate 44,114,883, forward strand.
ATATACAGCTTCTTACATGTTGCATGTGCCAGGCACTAAGGTACTGTCCTGTGCTCTTTGTAAATATTAACCCATTTTATAAATTGACTTGATGGCAACAGGTTTGGTTTTTTTGGTATGAGGTAGGTACTACTGTCCCCATTTTACAGATGGGGAAACTGAGGCCCAGAGACATGACTTGCCCAAGGTCATGCAGCTAATAAGTGTGGAGCCAGGATTCAAATCCAGGCAGCAAGGCACCAGAGTAGTGAGTCATCACCGGCCTGAGGCTGATTCAGGGCTCCTGGAGGGCAGTGCTCAGTCCTCCCTACCCCCCACCAAAGAAGACCGGGAGAGCCAGGCGGGCTGGCAGGCTGGCAGGCAGGTGCGGGGTCACACTCACTTGCCCTCTGAGCCGTAGCTGTTCATGCTGTCCTCGATGGACTCATGGCTGGCCTGGCGCAGTGTCCGGCTGGGCATCTCCACTGCCAGGCCCGTCTCTGTGCTCCTCTGGATGGCCCCCTTCAGCCTCCGGCTGTCCCCTTCTGGGCAGAGAGGCCAGGAGAGATGGGGAGAGAGACATGGGGTGGGAGGGGACAGAGAGACAAGTTGTCTGGTTAGTGTTTCAGTGGCTAGTGGCTGCCCAGCTCCAGCCCCCACTCCCAGCCCTTCAACCTCCTCACACCATCCACCTCACTTGCACCTGCCCCCCACGAGCAGCCCTGCCCTTCATACCTACCCACCAGGCAACATTAGCTGAGTTTTGTTAACTGAGGAGCCCTGGTGGCGCAGTGGTTAAGAACTTGGCTGCTAAACAAAAAGTCAGCAGTTTGCATCCTCCTTGAAAACCCTATGGGACCGTACTACTCTGTCCTGTAGCGTTGCTATATGTCGGAATCAACTCAACAGCAATGGGTTTGGTTTGGTTTTTGGTTTTGTTAACTGATGGATTCATTTACATATACTTTTATTTTCTTACCCCCTGAGTTCATTTCTCCCCTGCAACCTTCTCCAATCCATTTCTCCTCCTCCTCCGCAGCTTTTATTTATTGAGCAGCTACTATGTGTCAGGAACTCCTGGGCAGCACAAACCATTAAGTGCTTGGCTACTAATCAAAAGGTTGGCAGTTAAAATCCACCCAGAGATGCCTTGGAAGAAAGGCTTGGTACTCTTCTTCCAAAAGTTCACAGCCATTGAAAACCCTCTGGAGCACAGTTCTCTCTGATACACATGGGGTCGCCATGAGTGGAAGTCAACTAGAGGGCAACTGATTGGTAACTATGTGTCATACTCCCAACCAAGTGCTTTACATGGATTTAGACCAGGGTTTCTCAGCCTTGGCACTACTGACACCTGGGTCCTGGAAACTGGAAGATGCTTGACAGTATCCTTGGCCTCTACCCGTCAGATGCAAGGAACAGTCCCCTGCCTCCAATCGTGGCAACCAAAAATGTCTCCATGCAGTGCCAAATGTCCCCTGGGGGTGGGCAAGTATCACTCCAATTGAGGCTACTGAATTCGGCCACTGGCCCTGAAACCAGACTGCCTGAACTCAAATCCTGGCTCTCTTTGTCACTGGCTGTGGGACTGTGGGCAAATTACTCAGCCTCTCTGTGTCACCATTTCCTCAATGGTAAAATGGGGATAACAACAGAGTTCTTATGAGGATAACTGGGCCTCTGCCCTTGCTATTCTCTCCCCCCAAAAAATCCTTTGCCCCGTCAGCAGTTTACTCCTGTACCTGCCTGCTATGGTCAAACCTGTCACTCTCCGCCCTAACACCCGGCTTTGGTTTTCTTCCTGACACCTGGCATGTTACACACATTGCTGGTTCCCTGCCTACTTCCTGCACGTAGAAGGTAAACTCCGTGAGGATACAGGACTTGTTTTGTCCACTGGGGAGCCCCAGCAGGTAGCACAGGGCCTAGCAGGTTACAGGGGCTCGATGGACAGCTGCTGCAGGAAAAAGCATCTGGGCAGATGAGTTAATGATACGTGCAGAGCCCTGAGGACAGTCCTAATCCTCACAGCCACCCACGAGGTGGATGCCACTCTTCTTCCCACTTCCATGCTGAGGACAAGAGACTCAGAGCTGCTAAGGGGGTAGTCAGGACTTGAACCTGGTGGCTCTCTTCACTGCCCAGTGATCCAATGTCAGCATTTTGTCTCCCACCCACACTGTAGGGACTGTGAGTTGGCTAGAGGTGGGGGACAGACTTTGGTGGGATCTTTTCCGAGTCCCCACAAAGTCTGGGGGTGAGCTGGTATACCTTAGGTGCTCCATCAGTGCTTGCTGACTGACCCACTGGGGAGAAGCAGCCCTACTCATCACCCCACTCCATCAGGGTGGGGCTTAGCAAGTGGCCAGGAGAACTTTGCCTGCTGCCCTTCTCCCGGCCTCCCTCCTCCCCAACTCAGTGATGGTGTCTCTTTTACCCCAGACTTTAAAGAGTGATGCACACACGCAGGTGCACAAAGTTACAGATGTGCTGTGTGTCTCCCCACACAGGTCTGTGTTATTCAGACACACAGATGCCCACACACTCTCAGAAAAACACACAGCACCACACATACACACAGAGGAATACACATGCAAATACATCGAGTGTGTTAATGTATTCTGTGTGTCCACATCCACATGTTTCCATGGGTCTCTGTATACATCTCATTCTGCATGCTTCTGAGGCTACATGGAGATGTGTATCTGTGTGTGTCAGACACGCATACATACGTATATCCTTCAGAAGTCTACGCCAACCCTCCCAAGAATGCACACAGAGAAACCGACACTCCATATTTCTCTGTGGGTGTCACCCTGGGCATTTATGAACAAGTGGGGGAGCATGTGTGTCCTTGTATCTGTGTTTCCACTTCATTCCACCACGTGTTCTTTACCTAGCTTGTATCTATGGCCTCTCACTCTACCATCTCGGTATTTCTCTGTGTACAGAGACACAGAGAAAGATATAGAAACACAGGCATGCAATCTCAGAAACACAGACTCACTGGCACAGAGACATTCCTACACACTCACACACATGTGTGCACACACACACACAGGCTCATATGTACTGCGACAAATGCACCCCCCACTGGGAAGATAGAGCCACAGCTGAGCACCCCGCAGGCAGGCTGCAGACACCTGCCTAGGCTCTGTACCTCCCCACTGTGCCCTGTTCCGGAGCCCTATGTTGCTCTGCCTCCACACACCAGAGTCTGACACATTTCTCCCAGGAGAGGGAGGGCCAAAGCATGACAAACAACCCAATCCCCACGGGGCTGAGGAGGAGGCATGGAGAGGGGTTCTTCACATCCGTGTGGCCCTTTGCAGCCTGGAAAGCATTTCACGTGCAGTCCCCTATCTAGCCTCGCCACAGCCCTGGCTCACCACCCAGCCTGGCCTTTGGGATCACCTGGCCCAGGGATAGAGTCCTGGCTGCAACTACGTGCTATGTGTCCTCGAGTCAGATAGCACCTACCCCACAGGCTGCTGGGAGGGTTAAATGAAAGAACATTTACCACAGTGCCTGGCACATGTTGTTACATTGTTGTTGGTGCCGTGGAGATGATTTTTGACTCACAGCACCCCCATGTGACAAAGTAGAACTGCCCTATAGGGTTTTCTAGGCTGTAATCCTTATGGGAGCAGATGGTCAGGTCTTTTCTCCCACAGAGCAGCTGGTGGGTTTGAGCCGCTAACCTTTTGGTTAGTAGCCAAGCACTTTAACCACTGCACCACCAGGGCTCCTGTCAGATGATAAGCAGTGCCTTAAATTCGGCCGAGCTAAAACTAAACCCATCATCGGCCCTACTTTCTTCAACCAGCACTTCTGATTTATGTCCTGGCATCCCCATCTTCCCAGCCACCCAGACACAGAAACCCCAAGACCTTGCTGACTTCTTCCTCTCCTTCGTCAGCTACCAGGCATTACAAAGTCTCTTAATCTCTCCCCTCTTGTCCATTTTCACAGCCAACCGCCTTAATTGCCTCAAACTATTTTAACAGCCTCCTAACTGGTCTCCCTGCTTCCAACCCACCTACCCAACAAGCCATTACCAGATTAGCTATCTTAAATTACCACTTTGGACCAAGATTTTCCACCCCTACTAATTAATTCTCTGCAATAGTCACAAAAGAACACAAAGATATGCATAAAAGGGCCACACACGGTATTGTTTATACCAATGAAATGCTGGCATTAATGGTCCATCAGTAGGGGACCGGCTAAGCCAGTGATACATCCACACCATGCTGTGCAAGTGTTAAAAGGAATCATCAAGTTCTGCATAGACAGTCACATGGGAAGAGTGCCTCAATACAGTGTTCAGTTAAAGCATGTTGCAGAACAGTATGTAAAACATGATACACTTCAGCAAATCTATAGGTAGCTCTGTGTATAAAAAAAAAAAATATGTGTACACATATACGGGTAGCTTTATATTTATATACACATAGAAAAATCTGGAAAGATATAAATGAAACTATTAATGGTGAATAACTGTCAGGAGAAAGACTGCTAGAGAAGGTGTGTGGGGGATCATTTAAAAATTTTTAATCTACCAAAAACCTGCTGCCATTGAGTGATTCCAACCCATAGTGACCCTGTAGGTTAGAACTACTCCGGCAGCGTTTCCAAAGAGTGGCCGGTGAATTTGAACCGCCCATCTTTTTTGGTTAGCAACCTAGCTGGTCTCCCCTATAGTCTCCAAACTCTAACTTGGTTGGGTACCTCATTGCTTCATGTACATCCTCGATACAATCCTCAACTTGATCCCCTCCTCTCTGCTCATCTCTCCTATCATCAAAACTCTAACCGTTCTCCAGAGTTTAGCTTTAAAATAATAATAGCTATAACTTATCAGGCACTCGATACCTCTGTTTCCTTATCTAGGTGATAGGGATAGCACACCAAACTCTTACAGCTGTTGTGAGAATTGATTGTAACACAAGGTACTGTAATAATGTAACAACATTTAACCCTAGGTTTTTTTTTTTTTTTAGGACATCATAGGTGGGTTGTGGCATACAGTAAGCACTCAATAAATTGTAGCTGTCATGGACTGAACTGTGTCCCCCCAAAATATCTGTCAACTTAGCTAGATCATGATTCCCAGTATCGTGTGACTGTCCACCTTTTTGTCATCTGACGTGATCTTCCTACGTGTTGTAAATCTTATCTCTATGATGTTGATGAGATGGGATTAGTGGCAGTTACATTAACGATGCAGGACTCAATATCCAAGATTAGATTGTGTTTTGAGACAATCTCTTTTGAGATATAGAAGACAGAAGTGAGCAGAGAGATATGGGGACAACATACCACCAAGAAAGCAACTCTGCGAGCAGAGCACATCATTTGGACCGAAAATTCCTGTGCTGAGAAGCTCTCAGACTAGGGGAAGATTGATGACAAGGACCTTCCCCCAGAACCGACAGAAACAGAAAGCCTTCCCCTAGAGCCGGCACCCTGAATTTGGACTTCTAGCCTCCTAGACTATGAGAGAATAAGTTTCTCTCTGTTAAAGCCATACACTTGTGGAATTTCTGTTATACCTGCACTAGATATCTAAGAGAGTAGCTATTATTAATATTATCACCATTATGCCAAACATTGTACCAAGTATTTTACATATGCATCATCTCATTTTATTCTCACAATAAAATGTGAGATAGGTACTATCCCAGTTTACAGAGCAAGAAAAATGAGGATCAAGAAGGTTAAATAACTTCCCTAAGGAAATACACAGCTAATAATGGTAGAGTGGGAATTCAAATCCAGGTCTTTCTGACTCTGATATCCATGTTTTTTGTTTGTTTTTTAATTGAGCTTTAAGTGAAAGTTTACAGCTCAAGTTAGTTTCTCATGCAAAAATTTATACAGAGATTGTTATGTGACCCTAGTTGCTCTCTCTGTAATGTGACAGCACACTCCTCCTTTCCATCCTGGACTTCCCATGTCCATTCAAACAGCTCCTGTCCCATTCTGCCTTCTCATCTTGCCTCTGGACAGGAGCTGCCCATTTAGTCTCATGTATAGTTATCTACTTGAACCAAGGAGAACACTCTTTACGAGTATCATTTTATGTCTTATAGTTGAGTCTAATCTTTGTCTGAAGAGTTGGCTTCAGGAATGGTTTTAGTTCTGGTCTAATGCTCACGTGTTTAATGACCCACTAAACTCACTAAGCTCTAGCACTGAATTCAATAACTATCTCTTCCACAAAAACTTCCCTTATTTCAAAAAATCAAAAACTCATTGCTATCGAGTCAATTCTGACCCATGATGACCCATGTATGACAGAGTAGAACTGAGTTCCATAGGGTTTCCTTGGCTGTAATCTTTACAGAAGCAGATCTCCAAGCCTTTCTTCCACAGTGTCACTTGGTGGGTTCAAACCACCAACCTTTAACAGTTGAGCGCAAACCGTTTGCACCACCCAGGGACCTGGCCTTCCCTTACTAGGCTCCCCAATCTGAGTTCTGCCTTCCTCGAGTCACAGGAGCACCTTATCTTCACCTCTACTGAGGTATTTGCTCCACTGCACCTTGAAACATGTTCTTGGTGTACCTGGTTGACATCTGTAACTACAGTGTAAGCCCATTCCTCATTGACTTCCTTCAGCACCAAGGACAGCTCCCAGCACTGCTAGTCATCACTAAGGTTGTGTTCAATGTGAATTGGTTTTACAATGTGTCCCCAAGAAAGACGTAAATTCTCCAGTAAACAACTAAGTTACTCAGTTGTTCGTACGTGAATATGAATAATGTGTTTAATGGACTTTCTCCCAAAAGCAAGTGTTCATAAGGAATAGGATAATAATAAAATGATGATAATGATAAATTATAATACCAGTACCATCTTTTCGAGCATTTACATTATAGTCATTTATTCTAATTTAACCTCACCACAACCCTGAGAGATGAGTATTTTATCCCAATTTTACCATAAGGACACAGGATTAGAGCAGTGCAGCAACTTGCCCAAGGTTCACACCACACAAGACAGTTAGGTTTTAAACCCAGGTCTGTGTGAAAACAGATCCTATATTTCTAACCACTAGAGGTCCCAGGAAAGTGGTGGTGGAAGGGGGAGGAAGGTCAGAACACAGCCCTTCACCACCTTTACATTTTACTGAAGATGGGTATTATCAACTTTGATTTCCAGGTGAGGAACACAACGCTGAGAAGTTAACTGACTTGGCCCAGGTCCTCAGGCTCTAAAATCCCTAAGCATGTCACTGACCAATGTCTAATCTCACCTCTGTGAGTGGTCCACTCAGGTCCGTATTTCAGCCTGTAAAGTTCCCCCAGACATAAGAGCTCTGGGTGAGTGGGTTATATTAAACAGGATGAAAGATGCACCAAGGTCCCTACCTCATTGCTTCCTCGTCCCACAGCCACGGTCCTTCTTGTACCTCTGAGATAAATGCCCTGGACACCACTGCCTCTTCTTCCCACATGGCCAACCTCTCCCTGGCCTAGCTACTTACAGTGACTTCAGCCTCACATGTCTCCATTGCCCAGGTCTCAAAAATCCCTCTGAAAATCAAGGGCTGAGCTAGTCTATGGGCACTTAGGCCTCTATATCCCTGACGTTGTCTCTGGCTGGGTCTCTAAGGACAGGTCCAGGAAGCAAAACTCTTATTGCTGGTGTGAGGGCCCTTAACTTTGCCCTCTTCTCTCTGGAGCTGTCAGAATCTGCCTCCTCTTAAAATCAAAGAAGATTCCATTTGGAGGGAACTTAGGGGTCAACCAGAACAACCCCTTCATTATACAGACAGACAGCTGGGGTACAAAGGGGGGCCTGAGTCAATGACTGTGTTGTGCTAAAATTCAGGTCTCCTGATTGCCAACCTCTTTGTTCCTTTCACAGTCAACCACCATTCACCAATTTTTCTGGAACATTTTCAAGAGACGGCATAGCCTAGTGGTTTAAAGCATGGACAATGGGGCCTGACTGCCTGGTTGGAAACCTGGCCCCAGTCACTTTATTAGTTGTGTGATGTTGGTCAAGTTACACAGCCTCTCTGTGTCTCAGTTTCCTCATCCACAGGAAATTGGAAAAGTAATCATATCTACCTCTAATTATTGTTATGAGGATTAAATAAGTTAATATTTATAAAAAGCATTTAAAATAGGCCTGCCACAAAGTAAATGCTATTTAGTAAGTGACATGTGTTTGTTGAGTAATTAGATAAAATGTGTCTCCATGTCTCCTTCTGGCGACTCAGATTCGGGCCTGCTCTCCATCACCAGGGTCACATCCTTAGCACACACCCTCATCTTCTCTTGCCTGGACCACAACAGTCAAGTAACTCAGAGTCCTACTCAGAGGCCAGTGCTAGTCTTGCAGTTTGGTAAAATGCTGATCCCTTGGACCCCTCTTCCAGGGATTCTGGTTCAGAATCTAGAGTAGAACTGGTGAATCTAAAGTGCCTTGAATGCTTGGCCAGATGGAAACCTCAACTCCACCTGGTGTACCCATAACCAGAGCATTTTCTACCAGTTCTCCATTCTCTGGCCAGCATGAGCTTTCTGAACCTCAATCATGAACATGTCACTCCTTGATTAAAAATCTTCACTGGCATCCCAATGCCCGCAAAATAAGCTCCAAAGGCCAAGCTTAGCACACACTGCCTTTCTGACCTGGTCCCAATTTATTCTTCCAGCCTCATTTTTTTTTTTTCCTTTTCCCTAATGGGCTCTAAAACTCTATCCGGACTGAATAATTAATTTCAAATATTCCATGTGATCAACTGCTCCCCAAACGTCTTACCTATCACCCTGCACATGAAATTCTCAGCATTAGCGTTTCTGGCCTTCTGGAGAAAACTCCTTTAAAAACAACTGTTTGGAGAGCTCTGGTCAATATGGTGTCTTAGATGCACCCACCGTAATGACCGCCCGACAACAAAGATTCAAGAAACTAAGTAAATTAGATTAAAAAAATGACCTCAGATCCCGGAGCACCAAACAGAGCTGAAGTAAAATAAAACTAAAAACAGGGAACCAGAGACAACTTCAAAACTGGATGTGGGAACAAACTGTGTAGTTATAGAACTTCCATACGGAGAGGAAGTCAAGGCAAAATCAAGGTATAACAGGCTGTTTTAAACTTAGGAAGATAAAGGTAAATTTCAGAGTAACCACAAAGGAAATTAATAAATCTACTTCCCAAAATAGAGACAAAAATAAAAAAGACTCAGTAAACACAAAAGCAATAAAAATGATGGATATGGAAAAGAAAAAATCCATAAACAAAAAGAACTCAGGAAGAGAAAATTAAACAAAGAAACCATTACTGCCACACACACACATGCAAAAAGCATAAGAAAATGGCAGCAGTAATTTATACCTCTTGATAAGCACACTGAATGCAAGTGGTTCAAATATACCAGTCAAGAGACAGAGAGCACCAGAATGAATTAAAGAAAATAAATAGACCCATCAATATGTTGCCTACAAGAGACTCACCTTAGACACAAAGGCATCAATAGGTTAAAAATCAAAGAACGGAAAAAAAAAATATAAAAACAGCTGTTAGTTGAAGTAGGATATGTTATAGAAAGTACAGTTATATAGTATACAGTTGTTAAGTATATAGCTCAATGAAGACTACACAGTGCACTCATCTATGGGACCAGCATTCAGACAGAGAAATAGAACATCACCAGCACCCCCAGGAACCCCTCATGCTCACTTCCAGTTGCTTCCCCTCCAGAGTAAGCATTTTCCTGACTTTCAACAACATAGTTTAGTTTGCCTAGTTTGTATTTTTGTTGTTGTTGTTGTTGGGTGCCATCAAGTTGCCTCTGACTCATAGCAACCCCATTTGAACTGCTCCAAGGGGTTTTCTAGACTGTAATCTTCATGGAAGCAGATTGCCTGGTCTTTTTCCTGTGGAGCTGCTCAGTATATTCGAACTGCCAACCTTTTGGTTAGCAGCCGAGTGCTTAACCATTGTGCCCCTGGGCTCCTCTGCATTTTTACATACATAGAATCATCTAGTGTCTGGATACTTTCATATAATAGTATGCTGAGAGATTAATCCATATTTATTGTTTCATTGTAGTTCATTCATTCTCATAGTTTTACTGTATTGTGTGATTACATCAAAATTATTTTCAACCATTCTATTGTTGAAGAGCATGTGGGTAGTTTCCAGTTTGGCAATATTACAAACAGCTCTGCTAAAAACATTCTTGTATGTGTCTTTTTGTGCACTTGTGCACACTTCTGTTGGGCATATAACTATGAGTGAAATTGCTAGCTCATAGGATACGAATTTGAAATGCTATTTAAAATAGATTAATCATATTGTAGACTGGGAAGTTTAACACATTAGATTGTCCTCCAGCCAGAAGCAATGTTCAGAAGAAATGGGGCTCAAGACTGGAATACTTTGGGGAGAAGGATTATTTGAAGACTGTTGACTTAACGCCTATCTGTCTCATTTTCATATCCCCCAAATTTAATATTTGTTAAGTGAACATATATACAGGGCAGATAGCACCCCGGGCAGAAGAAGGAGTGAAAAAACCTAGAACACACTGGCTATTATTATTAACCTCTTCAAGAGTCAGCAGCCAACGGCCCACTGATACCACCTCCCATAACATCATTATTTCATCAGTGCTAAGACATTTTTTCTCCATTTCAACATCTCTGAAATTAAGATGTGAATGATAAATGATGATAACTTTTATCCCTCTTGGTGGTACATACAATAAAGCTGCGACTCGCAATTAAAAATTCCTTAAACCCCGCTGCCATTGAGTTGATTCCAACTGATAGTGACCCTGCAGGGCAGGGTAGAACTTCCCCCATGGTGTTTCCAAGGCTGTAATCTTTATGGAATAAAGCTGTCACATCTTTCTTCTGCAGAGCGGCTGGTGGGTTCAAACTTTTTGTTAGCAGCCAAGCACTTAACCACTATGCCACCAAGGCTCCTTGCTATAAAATATGTTCAGTACTCCAGCTGCCTGATGCACCAGGAACTGTCTCTGGTGCTGAACAGGCGCTCATGCCTGGTCTTGTCTGGGGCAGAGGTGGCAGCTCACAGAGAGGGGTGATCTCCCATCACCAAGACACCCCATCCCATGTTAATAGAAACACACATCCTTCCCGCAGGCTTGATGATGTCTGAAAGTCCATCCTTAAAGAACCAGCCTTGCACTTAAAGACAGGAACGTCCACTTACTGAGCTGAACCAGACACTAAGCTATAGGTCATTGTACATTACCTCACTTAATCTTCACAACCCCCATTGAAGGTACATATCATTTCCATTTTCAGAAGAGAAAGCTGAAGCTCAGGGAGGTTAAGTAACCTGCCTGAGATGGCAAGGCTGTTAAGTGGGAGGGCGATCTTGGTTCAAATGCAAACCAGAGTGTAATTTGTCCTTTAGACTGCTTTATGCAGGGCAGGCGGATTTGAGTTCCTCAGATCTCTTCCCCAAAACTGATTTGAAGGGGGAATATGGACAGCTCATGAAGAAACAGAGATGAAAATGGGGAGGGCAAGAGAGGCACAGGGTGCATGACAGGATATGAGAGCACTAGAGAGGGAGACTATGAAGATTTTGAGGATGCACTGGGCAATGTGTACTAATATGCTTTTTTTAAATAAAGGGTTTGCCCCTAGAAGGAAATGTTATTTGCACTTACCCAATAAAAATATACATTCATTGAGCTGATTTCACCTGCCCTGCTATTCCTGGTCTTGGGGCTACAAATAAGACAGTCTTTGTCCTCCAGGACCTTAAAATTAGTGAAAACAGGAAGGAGAGGAAACGGGTAAGTAACTATCATTCATTCAACCCTTACTAAATGCCTACTCAATGCTGGGGCCTGTGCTGGAGACTCAGGACACGGAGATGGATTAACCCCAGACCTTGCTGAAACTCCCAGCCTGCTGGAAGAGGACAAGCAAAGGGGAGAGTCAATTCCAACTCATAGCGACCGTATAGGACAGAGTAGAACTGCCTCATAGAGTTTCCAAAGAGCTGCTGGTAGGTTCAAACTGCTGACCTTTTGGTTAGCAGCCAAGTTCTTAACCACTACACCACCAGGGCTCCAATTATAATGCTAGGTGTTATAATTACAATGTAGCATAATTTTAAGACAGAGCTCTGCACAGGGTGTTATAGGAGAGGGAACTTAGTAAAGCACTGGAGGTAGAGGCAGGGTCTGGATCCTAAGAATTGTTTCAATGCTGAATTACATTTGATTGCAAATAAAAGTATTAGATTTCTTTGTAGACCTAAGCACTACCTTCTGAGAGTTTACAACTGATGGCCATAGTGAAAAACAGAAAACACGTAGGGAGAAGGCAAAAGTGTGGAACCAAAATGTAAACTGAGGGTAAAGGGCACTGGATGCAGAGTAAATGCACTAGGGCGGGGGAGGGCCCACATTTAGCAGTGGGGGTCAGGGGGAAGTCATCCACTCTGCTCCAGCCAGGCTGGGAAGGCTTTCTGGAGAAGGGGCATTTCAGCAATCACTGGGAGGAAGACAATTTATAGTTCTCACAGGTGGCTCCCTGGGCACAGGCTGAGAAAGCCCTGAAAGAAACTGGGCTGTGAGCAGAAGGCTGAGTCCATGGCCCCCATCTGACACTGGGAAGCTCCACAATCTGCCCAGCATTCAAGGTTCCAGGATTTGCCCCAAACCTATACTACACGTCTGACGTCAGGCACATACCAGGTGTTTCATCCACACTGAATTACTCATCGTTCACCAAACACAGCCCACACACTTCCACTTCCGTCTTCTTAAGAGCATAGGCTCTGGAGCCAGAAGAGCTGGGCTTGGGATCTGAAACACCCCTCTGCCACTCTGAGTAAACTAAAAAAAAAAAAAGTAACTGGACCTATCTGAACCTCAGTTCCCACACGAAATAGGAATAATAATAGAACCCACGTCACATATTGTTGTGAGGATGAAATGTTATCAGTCAACTTTTACTAGGTTATGCTGTGGTAACAAATGACCCCCAAATCTCAGTGGCTTGCACTGAGACTTAGTGTTAGGCTTAGTTCTTGCTCATATTAAATGTCCTTCATGAGTTAGCTTTGGCTCTATCCTGGTTTCCTTCATCCAGGATAAAGAAGTAAGCCTACCTGGGACGTGCTCTTCTCATAGCAGAGAAAAAATAGGAATGAAGGAACCACAAGAGAGCCACGGCACTTTTCTCAATGTATATTTCAAACTGTTTTAAATGGACGAAAGAAAAATACGCCCTCATAATTTGAAAAGAATCCCTGGGTGGTGTGAACAGTCAACACACTCGGCTGCTTAATGAAAGATTTGGAGGTCCAAGTCCACCCAGAAACACCTTGGAAGAAAGGCCTGGCAATCTACTTCTGAAATCAGCCAGTAAAAACCTATGGAGCACAGTTCTACTCTGACACACAAGGGTTGTTGTGAGTCTGGGTTGACTTGATGGCAAACAGTTTAATAATGTGAAAAGGCCAGAGGTGTTGGGGAATGTGGGGGGTTCTCCCTTCCCTCTCCCCGCCTCTCTCCACATACACTGTAAGGAGCTCATCAAGCCACCAAATGACTTGTTATCACAAGGCAGCATGTTAGCCCACTGTAGCACATGTCCATATTGATTGTAAAATAAATCCTCTCAGGCCCCTTGTGGGGCTGAATTCAAAGACATAACATATGTATAGTGACTGTCATGATGAGATAAAGGCACTCGGTAAATCACAGCCACTATTATTAACAATACTCTCAAATAGATAGATATTAGTGTCCCTAATTCCCAGAAGTGCCCAGAAAACTAAAGGCAAATAAGTGATGGAGAGACAGAATTTGAAACAAATCTCTCATCCACACAAAAAGTTGTGCACAGGTGTTTTTAGCATTATTCATAATAGCCAAAAAATAGAAACAACCCAAGCGACCATCAGCTGATGAGCAGGTAAACAAAATGTGGTATATCCATATATTAGAACATTATTCAACCATACAAAGGACTGAAGTACTGATACACGCTCCAACACAGATGAACCTTGAAAACATTATGCTAAGTGAAAGAACCCAGTCACAGTAGGCCACACGTGGTACAATTCCATTTATACGGATGTCCAGAATAGGCAAATCTAGACAGAAGGTAGATTAGTGGTTGCCAAGGGTGGCGGTGGGGAGAGGAGAATGGGGGGTGGTTGCTAATGGGTATGGGTTTTCTCTTTGGGATGAGGAAAATGTTCTAAAATTGATCATGGTGATGGTTGCACAACTCTGTGAACATACTAAAGCCACTGAAATGTACACTTTATTTTTTTAATTTATTTATTCATTGTGCTTTAAGTGAAAGTCTACAAATCAAGTGAGTCTCCCATACAAAGTTATACACACCTAGCTCCTCTCCCCCTAATGAGACAGCACACTCCTCCTCTCTACCCTGTGCTTCCCATGTCCATTCAGCCAGCTCCTGTCCCCCTCTGCCTTCTCGTCTCGCCACCAGACAGGAGCTGCCCATATAGTCCCATGTGTCTACTTCAGCCAAGAAGCGCATTCCTCACCAGTACCATTATCTATCTTATAGTCCAGACCAATTCCTCTCTGGAGAATTGGCTCTGGGAATGGTTCCAATCTTGGGCTAACAAAGGGTCCAGGGACCATGACCTCCAGGGTCCCTCTAGTCTCAGTCAGTCCATTAAGCCTGGTCTTTTTTATGAGCATTTGAGATCTGCATCCCACTGTTCTCCTGTTCCATCAGGGGTTCTCTGTTGTACTCCCTGTCAGAGCAGTGATCGGTGGTAGCTGGGCACCATCTAATTCTTCTGGTTTCAGGCCGATGCAGTCTCTGGTTTATGTGGCCCTTTCTGTCTCTTGGGCTCATCTTTACCATATGTCTTTGGTGTTCTTCATTCTCCGTCGCTCCAGGTGGCTTGAGACCAACAGATGCTTCTTAGATGGCCACTTGCTAGCATGAAATGTACACTTTAAATGGGGGCATTAGATGGTATGTTAATTGTATCTTGATCAAGTTGGTATTTCTCTTCCTCTCCATATATATGACCCCCTGGGAGTCAGTCAATTATGTGTGTGTGTGTGTGTGTGCGTGTATTCTCCATATACACTGACTCCGGAGGGTCAAGAAGCCAGTAGTGGGGTGGGGAAGCTTGTTCAGGTGAGAGCCAAACTCTACCAGGCTCAGGACTGGCTGCAAGTGAGCAAAGGGCCAGCATGAGAAAGCTGCTGCAAAGGCCAGACGAGCCTGGGCCATGCAGTCTGGCCCCTCGGCATGCCACCTTCAGGGCACCCATGTGTACTTGCATCCCCACAACGGCACATGGATGAAAACATGCAGTGGGCACACAGAGAGTGGGAGGCGGGTGGAGGTTTGGAATTCCTCATTCCCAGCCCACCAGGGCAAGCCTTCTGTCTGTGCCTCAGGCTCCCCACCACCTCCTTCCTCAATCTACACCAGGTCAGCTCCCTTCAGAGTCTCCCAGGCCCAGGAGAGCCAGCTGGCACCAGTCACACACCACAGCAAATCCCGCCTTAGATGAGCTGTTCCTGGGGCTGCTAGGAAAGCAACCTCAAGCAGCAGATCCTGTCTCTCCCGCTCAGGTCATCCAAATCCTCTGACCTCTGAAAACCACCATCCCTCTCCCCACTGCTCCACAGGACGGCAGCTGACCTGGTGTCTACTAAGGGTTTCCAGGCAAGAACCTCTTCACACACTCTTTAATGCATATGGGGGTCTCATACTCCTTAGACAGTAAGTTCTGCCCTTTATCTAACCTAGCTTTTTCTTCAAACACTTCAAACAAATACAGCTGGGCTCCATCTTGGCTAAGTCTCCACTGCTTCAAATGAGGGCAGGGACTATGTCTCTCTTGTTGACCTGCAAAGATGCCTGGTACCCAGCAGGTGCTCCATACACATTTGGGGATCAAAGGCTGAATGAGTTCCACCCCATTGCTCTTCAGACTTCAATGTGCAAATGAATCATCTGGGGATCTAGGTAGGTCTGGGGTGGGGCCTGAGATTCTGCATTTCTAATAACTCCTAGGTGAGGCTGAGGCTTCTGGTTCCGGGACCACACCTTGAGCAGCAAGGATTTAGGCCATTCCACTCACTCTTTTCTGATTTCCTTGCCTGTCTTGGTTCTGTAGGGAGCCTCTTGAGATGCTGATGAAAGCTCCTTCTCTAGAAAAATATCTGCCAGCACATACATGCAACATGTTGCATAAAATTCTGGGGCCCGCAGCCCACGGGTTGAACCCTTGTTTTGGAGCTATAAACCTTACTTTTGGTAGAAAAGGAGATGCAGTAGGAGTCAGAGAAAAAAAAAAACCTCAGCAAGGAGTTAGGACTTCTGAGTCTGGTCCCGGCTCTGCTACTGACTTCCTGTGTGGCATCAGACAACTTTCTGCCCCTCTCTGAGCTTCAGTGTCTCCAACATGAGGTTAGTGGACTAAATTAGGAATGAGAAATAGATTTTCTCTTTTTTGCAAATCTGGTAGCTGTTGCCTGAAATACCTCATGTTAAAAATTCTTAGGCTGTGTCTGGACTTGGCAGAAAAGGGTGCTGTGATTGACTGGTGATACCTGCCATGGTCCCAGGAAAGAGGGCTTTGATTGATTAGTGATGTCTGCCAAGGTCCCAGGCCTGGAGGGCCCTGGGCTTCCTGCCAGATATCAGCCTACCCTGGAGAGCCCTTTCAGCTGTGACATTGCACAGCTCCTTTAGAATCATGCCAGATTGGGGAAACAGAAGTCTGTGCTTGTCCTCAAGGGGGCAGGAAGGGATAGTTCTTTAGGCTGCTAACTTCACAAACCTGCAGCCCTGCAGTCCCCCTTGAGAAGAGGTAGCAGAATCCCTGCTCAGTGGCAGAGAAGGACACCATGTCCTTGTTTTTCATCCTTGGCTATTTTTAACTCCAAGGACAGAGATTCAGGCTGAAGCTGAAGTATAGAAGGGCTGCAGGCCACCCAGCCTCCTGAGGAAGGAGACGTTACCACCCTCCCATCATTCCCAAGTGGCTCGAACATTGGCCAGGTGAGAGACAAGGCAAGCTGCCAAGAGGCAGGAAGGTTCCTTACCGCCTGTGTGAATTCTTCCAGGGCTCCTTCTTGCCCTCATCCAGGCAGGGCCACTGGTCCCTCCTTGGTGCAACACAGACCCCTCTGCTAGTCCCTAGCCTGCTGACACCCTGTATGTGTTCATTCATTCATCCAGCCCACCTACATGAGCCAGGCAGTGGAATGGTGCTGGTGGCACAGCACTGAAAAAGATGGATGGGGGTCCTTGCCCTCAGAGCCCTTCCAGTCTAGGGCAGAAGACAAGGGTGGCAGCACAACTTCGCCATTACAACTGTGGCAAGTGCTTGGACAAGAACTATACTATAGTCAGCCCACATGCCTATGAGTTCCTCAGGAGCTGAGAGGTTCTTATTCATCTTTTCACTCCTAGAACCTAGAGCAGATCCTGGCACAGAGGAGAGCTCAAGGAACGTGTGTTGATTGGAAATATTACATAGGAGATATCTTCTGGAGTTTGAAGACCCTACTCAGGCCTGATTAGATGAGATTCATTCATTCACTCACCACATATATTTTGAGCACTTTCTACATGCCAAGTGCCATTCCAGGCTCTGGACACAGAGCAGAGAACAAAATAAGGAAAAACAAGCTGGCCTCCTGGGACTTCATCTAGGAGAGGTTGAGCAGACACTGAACTGGACAAATATGTACACATAATAGAGGATGGAGGAAGGTGATGAGAGGAAGGACAGGTGTTTCTCTTTTAAAGAGTGTGGTCAGGGAAGGCCATAGTAATACATGGAGGTGAAGACCCGAAAGAGGTAAGATAACGAGCCATGTGGAGATCTAGGGGGAAAGCATTCCCATTACAGGGAACAGCAAACACAGCGGCCCTGAGGCAAGATTATGGCTGGGGTGTTCGGTGAACAAGGAGGTCTGGGTGGCTGGAGCAGAACAAGCGAGAGGGAGCAGAATGAGACGAGAGTCTAGGTGATGAGGGGTAGAAGGGAGGATCACACAGCTGTCAGCTGTCCCTACACTGCCTGGCACAGAGTAAGCCATGGCAGCCAGGGGAAGACCCTTAACTCTGTGGATAAGAGTTCCTTCCCTTCCTCTCTCCCTCCGTTCTTTCACACACGGACTGTCATGAAGGGGGTGCTGGGGAGAGAGAGTAACATGGAAGACAGATTAAATTCTCTTTCCATCTCCTAACAGCTGAGTAGGTTTTAGGAGCCCCCTGGTTGTGCAATGGTTAGGTGCTTGGCTGCTAACCAAAAGGCTGGCGGCTGGAACCCAGTGGCTCCTCAGAAGAAAAGACCTGGTGACCTGCTCCTGTAAAGATTACCGCCTAGGAACCCCTATGGGGCAGTTCTACTCTGTCATATGGGGTCACTAGGAGTCAGAATCAACTAGACAGCACATAACCTCTTTGAGTCTCATCTTCCTATCAGTAAAATGTAAGTGATTTTACTGCCTGCCCTACCAGCACTGTAAGAATCAAATAATAGTGATAATACTAATGACAACAATGACTGCCATTTAGTGAGAATTTTTTCACCACATCTGCCATCACCTACAGTAGAGTCAGGTATACATTAAGCACTCATAAACTCCTAGAATATTCTATTTCCATAGAAATGCTTTATATAATAATAAATGGTTATGAAATGAGAGCCTTACCATAGTCCTAGGCCCGTATCACATGTCATTTAAATAATCCTGCCAACGACCTAAGAGGTTAAGTACTATTATTATGTCCCTTTAACAGATGAGAACATTGAGACAAAGAGAAGTCATTTATTCAAGGACACAGCTAATAGGATAGGGGAAGAAAAAGGATTTAAATCCAGGTCTGTCTGAATTTAAAATCTATGTAGGGTTTTTCTCTTATGCTTTTTTTTTTTTTTCTGTCTGTTTGTCCTTATGTCTAAGGTGTGTTTCCTGTAGGCAGCAAAAAGATGGATCACGTTTTTTATCCATTCTGTCACTTTCTGCCTTTCGTGTGGGGCGTTTAGACCATTCACATTTAAGGTTATTAATGAAAATGAAGTATCTCCTTCATTGGTTTTGCTAAATGTTTTTTGACTGTCTTTTATCTTCTTTGTCTTTTTATTCTCATTTTTCTGTTATTTTTTGTGTTGAGTCTTTCTGATTTCTTCCTTCTGTGTATTTTTTCTAGGTGTTTTCTCAGTGGTTACCACAAATCTTACATTACACAGCTTGCAACTGTACCAACATTTCACGAACAAACAAGTAACATACAACGTGAACATACTAAATCTATTCCTGTTTGGTCCTCTTTCCCCTGCTCCTGTGGTGAGTCCCCATGGTCATCGCTGTGCTTCCTGTATCTGATAGGTTTAATTCGTCCTTGTTTCTTCTGCATTTGATGTTGTATTGCTTGTGGAACTTAACCACTGAGTTTATTCCCTGAAAATACGGTACACTGGCTTCTTGTATTTGCCCATGCTGTTAATGATTTTTGGAGTTCTCTCTCTTTTTTATTTCCCATATGTAGATTTGATTATTTGTTTAATGTCCTTTCCTTCAAATCTATGTAGGTTTTGCCTTGCCTATTAAGTATTTGGTAAATGACAAAAGGCTGCACACGTGTTGGTTGTCGGTGTCTCTGCTGTGCTAGGATCACTGGTGGAGGTGACTCTGGGCACCAGGGGAAGGAGGCCTTGCTGTGGCGGAGCTGCCGGCGGACGGGAGGAGTGGCCCTGGGAGGTTGTGAGCTCCCTTCCCTGTCACCAGCGGCTCCAAGGGGAGCTAAGCTACCCACTCCTCAGGGAGATAGAAGTGGGGGTGAAGGCATCAGAGGGGCGACTGAATCAGCCCCGTGAATCCCAAATGTGGCTGAGCATCAGAGTCACCTAGGGAGCTTGTACAAAGGAGCCTGCCAGGCTCCACCTGAGATGTGTAATGGGGGGGGGGTGGGCTCAGGACCCTGTGCCAGCCGAGGGAAGCACGTGCACAGCAGATGGAGAATCACCTGCTAGCGGAGCACCCAGCACTCCCCTTATCTGAGATCGCTGGCTTCTAGATGCCAGTCGTTGTCAGGTGTCATCAAGTCGGTTTTCAACTCATAGGGACCCCATGTGTCAGAGTAGAACTGCCCATAGGATTTTCTAGGCTGTAATCTTTATGCAAGCAGATCACCAGATCTTTTTCCTGCAGAGCTTCTGGTGGGTTTGAACCGCCAACCTTTCAGTTAGTAGCCAAGCACTTAACCATTGTGCACCAGGGTTCCTTCTAGATACCATGGGACCCCTAAAGGAACCTAGGACGTGCCCTTAAGAAGCATGAGATCTGCCTAATAACAGTAAAGGCTTGCTCTGCTTCAGGTATTGTGTCAAGCATTGCACACCCATGGTCCTATAGGCTCCTCCCCAGGCCACCTCCTCCCCCAGTGCTCTTTCTTCTCCTGTTTTTCAGCTCCAGCACCCCCTCCTCCAGGAACCCTTCCCTGACTCCTAGAGCTAAGGACCCCTCTTTGGGCTTCCACAACAAGATTGCACTCATGCCTGTCTTAGTCTACATCTATTCTCCTCCCCTCCCCAGGGCTGTGACAGGACTGGCTTCTCACTCAAGGCTGTGTCCCCAGCACCTAGAGCCTGGTCCAATGTAGGTGCTTACTAAGCATTTTCAGAGAGGAACTTGCCTGCTCCATATAGGACGGACAGAGGAGGCAGCGAGGAAAGCAACCTCACAGGAAGTAATCCAGGTCACCAGGTTGGGAGGAAACAGAACCTACAAATTCTCCCCACTGCTGTTCAGAAGCGGCCTGGGCTATTTATAGCTCACAAGCCTTCTGCTTCTTGCATTTAAATGCAGGGCCAGGCATGGAATAAAATCTTGAGGAGGTCTGTCAGTTTTAACATTTATTATTATTTTTTTCCCCAAGAACACGAGCAGAAAGCAGGGATGAAAATGAACCAGAACTATTGGGGTGAGCTGCTTATGCTATCCCCAGGCAGCTGTGGGCTACAGACAAATCTTATGCAGTTCTAGACCCAAACCTAGAAATCGGAGTGTCCCTTCGAGACCAGTCTGTGAAGGTCCTTTTAAGGTGGTTTTTAAATGGTGACTTCAGTTTACAAAATAGTATCACAGCATGACCCTGCCTGATTTTAAACAGGCACGTGTACGTGCGTGTGCACGCACACATACATATACCAGGAGAGAAACAGCTCCAGTGGTTAAGTATTCCACTTCTAGATGATAGAATTAGGAGCGGTTTTTCTTTTCTTTTTTTTTCCCAAAATTTGCACCATGGGTGCATATAGCACAGACTGAGGGTTTCAGGCTCAAGGAAACTGGCTCTGTCATTTGTTTGCGTGTGACTTTGCGGGAGTCACTTAATTTCCTCATCTGTAAGACAGAACAGCAAGAGGTCTGCTCTGACGACGGTGTGAGGAAACGTGTGGAGTCTTAGCAGGTGCCTGGAACTCGGTTTGTGATCAGGAAACTCCTGCTAGCGTGACTGTGCCAGCGTTGTTCTTCTGTTTGCCATTCATGAAAACACAAAACTAGTTGCTGTCAAGTTGATTCCAGCTCATTGCGACTCCACGTGTGCAGAATAGAACTGTGCTGCATCAGTTTTCAAGGCTGTGAGCTTTCGGAAGCAGATCACCAGGCCTGTCTTCCCAGGTGCCTCTGGATAGGTTTGAACTGGTGAGTAGTAGAGCACGTTTAACTGTGCCACCCAGGCCTCCTCGAAAGCAGAGTATTGTTTTTGTTTGTTTGTTTGTTTATTGTGCTTTAAGTGAAAGTTTACAAATCAAGTCAATCTCTCATACAAAAATTTGTATACACCTTGCTACATACTCCTAATTGCTCTCCCTCAATAAGACAGCACATTCCTCTCCACTCTCTCTTTTCGTGTCCATTCCTCCACCTTCTGACCCCCTCTGCCCTCTCATCTCCCCTCCAGATAGGAAATGCCAACATAGTCTCATGTGTCTACTTGATCCAAGAAGTTCATTCTTCACCAATATCATTTTCTATCCCATTGTCCAGTCCAATCCCTGTCTGAAGAGTTAGTTGGCTTTGGGAATGGTTCCTGTCTTGGCCTAACAGAAGGTCTGGGGACCATGACCACCGGGGTGCTTCCAGTCTCAGTGAGACCATTAAGTCTGGTCCTTTTACAAGAATTTGGGGTCTGCATCCCACTGCCCTCCTGCTCCCTCAGGGGTTCTCTGTTGTGTTCCTGTCAGGGCAGTCATCGGTTGTAGCTGGGCACCATCTAGTTCTTTGGCCTCAGGCTGATGTAGTCTCTGGTTTATGTGGCCATTTCTGTCTCTTGGGCTTGTAATCGCCTTGTGTCCTTGGTGTTCTTCATTCTCCTTTGCTCCAGGTGGGTTGAAACCAATTGATGCATCTTATATGGTCGCTTGCTACCATTTAAGACCCCAGATGCCACCCTCCAAAGTGGGATGCAGAATGTTTTCTTAATAGATTTTATTATGCCAATTGACTTAGATGTCCCCCAAAACCATGGTCCCCAAACCCCCGCCCCTGCTACGCTGGCCTTTGAAGCATTCAGTTTATTCAGGAAACTTCTTTGCTTCTGGTTTAGTCCAGTTGTGCTGACCTCTCCTGTATTGTGTCTTGTCTTTCCCTTCACCTAAAGTAGTTCTTATCTACTATCTAATTAGTGAAGGCCCCTCTCCCTCCCTCCCTCCCTCCCCCCCTCGTAGCCATCAAAGAATATTTTCTTCTCTGTTTAAAGTATTTTTCGAGTTCTTATAATAGTGGTCTTAAACAATATTTGTCCTTTTGCAACTGACTAATTTCACTCAACATAATGCCTTCCAGATTCCTCCATGTTATAAAATGTTTCACGGATTCATCACTGTTCTTTATCGATGCATAGTATTCCATTGTGTGAATGTACCATAATTCATTTATCCATTCATCCATTGATGGGCACCTTGGTTGCTTCCATCTTTTTGCTATGGTAAACAGTGCTTCAATGAACATGGATGTGCATATATCTGATCGTGTAAAGGCTCTTATCTCTAGGATATATTCCAAGGAGTGGGATTGGAAAGCACAATATTGTTTTAAAAAATTAAAATGTAAACAGAAACTCTCACACTCTTGGATATGGAAGGATTGCTGTGAAGGGAGGGACTAGATGATGGGCCAGGACGGGCCAGAGGCCTGAGTTCCATATTTAGCTTGGCCGAAAATATACCCAATAGCCCACCCTTCCGCTCTCAATCTCAGTTTTCCGACTTTAAAAAGAGTGATGAAGACCAAGGACACAAGGAAAATATTAGCCCAAGAGACAGAAAGGGCCACATAAACCAGAGACTCCATCACCCTAGACCAGAAGAGCTAGATGGTGCCCGGCTACCACCACTGACTGCCCTGACTGGGAACACAACAGAAAGTCCCTAACGGGGCAGGAGAAAAGTGAGGTACAGAACTCAAATTCTAGTGAAAAGACCATACTTCACTGTCTGACTGAGGCTGGAGGCACCCCAGAAGACAAGGCCCCCAGACTGTTAACTCAGAATTAAAACCATTCCTGAAGCCAACTCTTCAGACAAAGATTAGACTGGACTGTAAGACATAAATGATGCTCGTGAGGAGTGTGCTTCTCAGTTCAAGTAGATACATGAAACTAAATGGGCTGCTCCTGTCCAGAGGTGAGATGGGAAGGCAGAAAGGGACAATAGCTGGTTGAATGGAAACAGGAAATTAGGGGTGGAAAGGAGGAGTGTGCTGTCACATTATAGGGAGAGCGACTAGGGTCACATTAACATTGTGTGTATAAATTTTTCTACCAGAGACTAACTTGAGCAGTAAACTTTCACTTAAAGCACAATAAAAAATTTAAAAATATTAAATTAAAAAAAAGTGATGGTGGGGTTAGATATTAAGTCCCACCCCCTGCCCCTCAGGAGGGTCTGAAGATAATGACACAGCTCTGGTCTTCAAGAAGGCTCCCCCACCCCCAGGCACAGCTTAAGAGCCTTTTCCTACCCACCCAACCTCTTTCCTGGTCCCCTTCTACCCGCATCCACTTTCTAATCCACCTATTTTGCCCCCTAGGCATAAATAAACCACAGGAAGTTCCTCCCAGTGACCACACAGGACCCCCAGTGGCCCAGAGCATCTGCCTCCTGTCTAGCCTAGTAGACAGCTTCTCACTCTTCAAGGCTGGTCACCCAGGTATCTACCCTGCTTGTCTTTCATCCTAGGCTAAGGGTGGCCCCGTCCTATTCAGCACCATACCTTCAGTACCCAGCACATTGGATGAGGGCTCAGTAAGTGTTTGTTGACTGCATAAAGAATGCTCTTAAAAATGGTAAAGGGCAATGCAGAGCAGTGGTTAGGCTAGCTGGCATGTGCACCAGTCAGGCCTGTTTGACCCTTGTCTCCTTCACTCCATGGATGGTACAGTGAATGCACCCAGCTGCTAATTGAAAGTTTGGAGGTTTGCGTCCACCCAGAGGTGCCTTGGAAGAAAGTCCTTGTAATCTACTTCCAAAAAATCAGCCACTGGAAACCTTATGTGGCACAGTTCTCTGCTGACACACCTGGGGTCGCCATGAGCTGTAATCGCCTTGACAACAACTGGTTTTCACTTAACTACTGAATGACCCTGGGCCAAAGACTGGCCTATCCTCTCTAAGCCTCAGCTTCCTCATCTGGAAGATGGGTATGACAGCTATACCTGCTTCATATCTGACATTTCAATAGGATAATCCAGGTAAAGTGCTCAGAGTACCTGGCATGAACACTAGCTCTCATGATGATGACGATGATAAAAAATGTAAAATGACTTCATGCTTATCTCGAGGTCCCAGTGGCAGCACGTTCCCATCAGGTCTCGCCCCTGGCGCCTCTCTGGTCAGACTAGTGGGATCCTCTGAATGGCCCAGGTGGGTGTGGGCACGGGGCTGAAGTACAGCCTGTTTTTCACTTGCCAGGCCGTAATGTACACCCTGGCTTTGCACTGGAGAAAGGGGAGGCTTTGTTTTAATTCATCCTCCTAGAGGAGCAGTAAGGAGCCCTGGTGGTGTAACAATTAAGTGCTCATCTGCTCACTGAAAGGCTGGTGGTTCAAATCCTCAAAGATTACAGCCTAGAAAACCCTATGAGGCAGTTCTACTGTGTCATATGGGTTCGCCATGAGTCAAAATCAACTTGATGGCACCCAACAACAACAAAGAGGAGGGATCTTTTTTAAATTTGACCACCCGGGGCACAGGAGGCCCACGGAGAAATGCCTTTCTCTGGTTCACACAGAGGTGCCATGGAAACCACGTGCCTGTACCAGAGCCCAAGACAGGGGACACCACAGGGGAAGGGCCATCCTGGGTTGCTCTCAATCTCATTCCAAGGATGCCCCACAGGGCCCCCTAATATTTGTGGGGCCCAGGGCAAGAGTATAAATGGAAGCCCTCACACTTAGGCCAAATATTTAAAAGTTATAAATCAAGCTATTAAATAAAACATGTTCAATCCTTCCACTCTGACAAATAGACCTTCATAATGACCTTGAAGGACAGGACAGGTTCAAATTTAGAATCCTCAGAGTTCCATGGCTGAATGTGGCAGTGAGGAGAGAGCTGGCCCTCAGCCACAGCCCACCCGTCCTCTCTGCACTCCCCATTCCCGCAGCACACCGGGGTCCACTCTGCACATGTGTGTTTTGTTCTCACCTCTACAAACATGGATGAATGGAGTCAGCTGGATGGAGGAAGAGCCCAGGGAAGAGGTCTGGGCAGGCCCAGGAAGCTGACTTTGGACCGTCTGGCAAGGAATTACATGGTCCCACATGCTCAGAACATGGCCTAATATAAGGGGTGGAGACTGCAGGGAGGGATATCCCCTTTGCCCCATGGTCTCCTCACCCTGTGAGGAGAGGTCTAGACAGAGTCCCCAGTAATGCCTGGGATCCCAGACAGGGGCCCTTCTTGCACGGGGCTAACGGGGGAAAAGATGCAGCTCACGATCCCATCAGCAGCCAGGCCTACCACTCACCAGGCAGCTCATGTGAAAACTCAAGAGAGGCTGACATGTTGATTGTTTGGGGGGCTGTGGCCTGATTTTTACCAAACTCTTTCACAAATCGACAGATTTGCCAACCTTTGGGTGTGAGGTGGGCACGAGGTTTCCCTCATGTTTCTCTCAACACCCCCTAAAGTCCAGATTTAGGGGCTTAAGTTTCCTGGGCAGCCTCAGGGTATGTGTAGATTCAGTTCTACACTGAGCTCTTTCTGGGGCAGGAGACGTAACAGACCCTTCTCCCAACTCTTGGCCGGGCAGGGTGGGGGTCACAGACAGCCCTTCAAACCCAACCTTTCACTAAAGGATGGTTTGCCTTTTTTTTGTTTTGTTTTAATTTTAATTTCTTCTAAAGACTTAGACATTCACCTCTGGAGAGAAATTATGGGTTTCAGGAGTTCTTGACAAAGAGCTTCACTCCAGAAATGTAAAGCCGGCATTTTAAATTTGGTTCTTATTCGCTGCTGGAAGGTATTAGAATGAAGATTACAAATTTAATAATGTAACGCGGCAGGAATTGGCTTGGCCTTGTCTCCAGGAGAGTAATTTGTTCCTGCCTTCAAACTGGCACTTCCAGCCTCCCTGCATCACCAGACCAGCCTGGTGACACACTCCTGACTTTTTCTCCTCTTGCGCTCTGGCCCATGCAGCCAGCCCAGACACCAGCAGATCATTGCCACCCTGTCTGAGGATTCAGTACTGAAATGGTCAGACCAGCATGGGGAGAGCTATAAGCGAAGGGAGCCACCCCTGGACCTCCTGGCTCCATTCTTCTTCCCTGCAGCCACAGGGGTCTTTGCAAATCCCAAGTCTGAGTCTGTCATTTCCCAGCTGAAAACCCAACAGGGGCTCCAACTGTCTTTAAGCTCAAGTCCAAGATCCTTGCAGTGGCATTAAAGACCCAGTGTGATCTCGTCCTGCTGTCTCACCATCCACATGCTCCTCTCCCTGGACTTTCAAAAGGCCATGTCCCTCCCCACTGTAAGGCCTTTGCACAGCTGCTAATAATTAGTTAGTTAGGTGCCATCAAGTTGGTTCCAACTCATAGCCACCCTATGTACAATAGAACAAAACACTGCCTGGTCCTAAGCCATCCTCAGGATCATTAACAAGGGTTAATATTTATAGAGGAATCGCTGGGTGATGCAAACAGTTAAGTGCTCAACTACTAGCTGAAAAGTTGGTAGTTTGAACCCACCCAGAAGCACCTCAGAAGACAGGCCTAGAAATCTGCTTCCAAAAGGTTGTTTTCGTTAGGCACCGTCAAGTCGGTTCCGTCTCATAGTCACCTACGCGCAACAGAACAGAACACTGCCGGCTCCCGTGCCATCCTCACAATTTTTGCTATGTTTGAGCCCACTACTGCAGCCGCTATGTCCATCCATCTCATTGAAGGTCTTCCTCTTTTTCTCTGACTCTCTACCAAGCATGATGTCCTTCTCCAAGGCCTGATTCCTCCTAACATGTCCAAAGTACTTGAGACAAAGTCTCACCATCCTCACTTCGAAGCAGCATTCTGGCTGTACTTCTTCCAAGACAGATTTGTTCATTCTTTTGGCAGTCCATGGTATATTCAATATTCTTCTCCAATGCCATAATTCAAAGGCATCAATTCTTCTTTTCTTCTTTATTCATTGCCCAGCTTTCACTGCATATGAGACGATTGAAAATACCATGGCTTGGGTCAGGCACACTTAACCCTTAAGGTGATGTCTTTGATTTTGAATATTTTAAAGAGGACTTTTGCAGCAGATTTGGCCAATTCAATAGGTCGTTTGATTTCTTGACTTACTTCCATGGGTGTTGATTGTGGATCCAAATAAAATGAAATCCCTGACAACTTCAATCATTTCTCCGTTTATCATGGTGTTGCTTATCGGTCCATTTGTGAAGATTTTTGCTACAGCCTTGAAAACCATATGGCACATACAGGGTTGCCATGAGTTGGAATCAATACGATGGCAACTAACAACAACAACAATATTTATAGAGCACTTACTATGTGCCAGGCACCATGCTAAGGGATACACGGGTATCCTTCTGTGAATTCTCACCCCTACCCTGTGAGGGAGGCAGATAACTGAGTGGTTAAATTCAGACTCTGGAACCTGGGTTTGAATCCTCCCTCTGCCCCTTACTAGCTGTGTGGTCTTAGGCAACTTACTTAACCTCTCTGTGCCTCAGTTTCCTCATCTATAAAATAGTGTTAGTGACAGTACCTACCTCACAGGGTAGTTGTGAGGACTGAATGAGTTAACTTATACAGGTGAGGCATCAGAACTAGATGGGCACCACGTACGTGCTAATTATTCTTAGCCTTGTTTTACAGAAAGAAAAACAGGAGCACCTAGTGATTAAATAAGTTGGTTAAAGTCACACAACTACCAGTGGGAGTATGGTCTCCAGACTGCAGTCCTCAATTTTTACTATGACACATCCATTGCAGAAAACTTGGAAAATTAAAAAAAAAGAGCAAACCAGAAAGTAAAAACTACCCATAATTCTGTCATGCATAAGGAAGTATGGTAATATTTCCATCTGTATGTGTGTGTGAGACAGATAGAGACAAAGAAGAGGGGAAAGCGGAAAGACTGACACACAGACCGAGAACCCAGGATTTGACTCCCCGCCCCTGTAATTGATTCCCAAGCCCCTGCTCTTAGCGTTACAGCACTGTGCCTCCGTCCTCCCCGCCCCCCGCCATCCCTTAGGTCTCCATTTAGCTGTCCCCCTCCCTTGCTGCCCCCACTCCCTGCCACAGAGTCAGTTCTCCCTGCTACAGGCTCTCCTGGCACCCTGTACTTGTCTTGTATACCACGTATCACAGTCATACTCAAATTATTAATCGTTCTTTTGGGGTATCTGTCTGACACCACCAAACTATAAACTCCAGAGGGGAAAGCCTGGGTCTGTCTGGTGTCACCAGCACCCAGAAAAGGACCTGGCCATCAGCAACACCTGCAGGAAGGAAGGGAGGAAAAGGGAAGCTTGGGATTCAGCTCTGTCCAGTGCCCTGTAGGTAGGACTCAGATGGGAGTCACAGTCCCTGACCTGGAGGGGCTCACAGTGTGCCAACAGAAAAGTGACAGAAGCCAGGCGGTCAAGTGCTGGAAACAGGGAAAAGCTAAGTGCCACAGACCACCCAGGAGGAATCATCAACTCCACCCAAGAAAAGAGAGGTGTGTTTCCCGGAGGTGGTGGCACTGGAGCCCTGAGGAAGGAGAGGGAGGCTATCCCTGCAGCGGAAATGCCTGAGCAGAGCAGAGGTAAAAAACACAAACTAGACCACTAAATATGGAGGAGTTGGTTTTTGCCTGGAAGTTAAAAATGGCTGAGAGGTCTGGAAATATGAAAGTCAATGATTGGGACCTACCCAAAACTTGTTTTCCCTATTCCTCCTTCCACTTTCTGTACCGTACACTCTCCACACAGAGAACAAGCTATGCCCTGAGGTAGAGAAAGTGGTGCTGTGGGTCCACTGACCCATATCCCCCGTCCTTACCACTGCTGTGCCCACTGGGCCAACCTCCTATTGCCAGCACCTGGGTTTCTTTGCCTGAGGGTTGTCACCTGTGGCAGGCTAACAATGACAGGAATAAACAACATCCTTCCTTCCCTCCTGGCAGCCCTCTACCAATGACTGATGAGAGTCGGTAAATAAATACCCCAGCTCCCTCACTCATGGGTGGCATGATTCTGAGGTACATGTTCTACCTCAGGAGTCAGCAAACTATGACCCATTGGTTAATCTTGCCTGTTTTGTAAATAAAGTTTTATTGGAACACGGGCTCACTCATTTATTTACATATTGTCTGCAGCTACTTTCCAAACTACAACAGCATAACTGAGCAGTTGCAAAAGAGGCTGTATGGCCCACAAAGCCTAAAATACGTCCTGCCTGGCCCTTTACAGAAGAAGCTTCCATCTACACTGTCTCCCAGCAGTCCCCAATAAGACTAAACTCCAAATGCCCTCAGGAGTAACTTGCCTGATAATACCCTGTTTCCTGACTTCTTCCCCTGACTCACTTTCTCACTCCTTTCCTGGGGCTTCATGGATCACATTCTTGAACCACATGAACCATGTAAAATTGCTATTTGACTATTTTTGACTTATAAAAATGGCAGCTTCATATGGTTCAACCTAATACTTGTACTCAAATTCTTGTTTCTGGGAGGAACACGAACTAAGACAGTAGCACGGGTGTCACTGTGCCCCTTTTACAGATGAGCCCTAAGTTGAAGCTGCTTCCTGTACCCACACTGCCTCTTCCATCAAAACCAGGCCAGCCCTGGTTTTGGACACTTCTCCCCCAACCAGAGCCTACTAAGTCCTTGATATGTGCAGTGTCGGTAGGACACCAGCCGGGTGAAACTGCTTCTGCTGCTCATGGCCATGGACTTGGTCATCCCATGAGGACACCAAGGCTCAAAGAGAATGACTTGCCCAGGGTCACCAGGCTGGCAAACCGGCAGAAACAAGGTCTCCAATTTGAGTTTTCTGATAAAAAATCAGGATTCATTTCATGGCAAATCAGCTACCCCTTAACCTTTCACCTTAGGCAGCTTGTTGGAGCACCGCCCACGTTTCTGGATACGGGGCCAATTTTTGTGAGGATGAAGTGAGATCAAAGCAGTAAAAATGCTTTGTCAGATGCAAAAAGATTTGTGTTTCCAACATACAAAGTAGAAAGTCAAGACAGACACACATCAAAAGGTGCTTGGAAAGAAGTTCACTAGGAAGCGTCAAACATATATTCATGAGAAAAATTAAATGCACTACAGAATGCTGAAAAGACCACATGTGTTGGTGTCAGGCCTGAGCTGGAAGCCCTATTCCATCCATCCCTCACTAGCTGTGTGACCTTGGTCAAGTCAGGAGTCCATTCTGATACTTGATTTCTCCATCCTGCGTAATGAGACAGGGATCATGCCCCACTTGTGGGACTGTGGAGAAGGTGACCTGATAAGGAGTGGACATTGCTCAACACAAGGAGCCCTGGTGGTGCAATGGTTAAGTGCTCAGATGGTAACCGAAAGGTTGGTAGTTCAAACCCACCTAGTGGCTCCATGGGAAAAAGACCTGGTGATCTGCTCCTGTAAAGATTTGAAAAAAAACCAAAACATTGACTTCAAGTCAAGTCCGACTCATAGTGACCCTACAGGACAGAGTAGAACTGTCCCATAAGGTTTCCAAGGCTGTGAATTTTTACAGAAGCAGACTGCCATATCTTTTTCCATGGAGTGGCTGGAGGGCTCAAACTGCCAAACCTTTTGGTTAGCAGCAGAATGCTTAACCACCATGCCACCAGCCTAGAAAACCCTATAGTGAAGTTCTTCTCTGTCATATGGGGTCACTAGGAGTCAGAATCAACTCATGGCACCTAACAACATTGCTTTCTCCACCCTGTAACGTGATGTTCCCAGACAGTGGGTGGGTCAATCCTGATGGTGCCCCACCCAGATTCCCTTTAGCAAGCCAGACACCCAGCTCACAGCTGCTATGAGCATCAGCTGCTACCAGCTGACAGCTGCCCTCTTTTCTAGGGAACTGCCCTTAGCTGATGAGAGCTCCCTTGCCCAAAAAGTTATATCTCCCGCAGCCTAGGAGACTGTCCACAGCCACTGATGGCTATGGGGGTACAAAAGGTCAGTCAATTCTGCAAGGTCATTCATGTTCT
Organism: Loxodonta africana; assembly: GCF_030014295.1. Classification (NCBI taxonomy): domain Eukaryota; kingdom Metazoa; phylum Chordata; class Mammalia; order Proboscidea; family Elephantidae; genus Loxodonta; species Loxodonta africana. The sequence continues at coordinate 44,146,577 of NC_087365.1, forward strand.
AGAGGTCCCTACTCCCCACGGGGTCAGGCTGAGGCTAGACGGCAGCTGAACTCCCATCTTTGCCTGGCTTCGTCCCCTGCCCCATCTTGTGTCCTCTCACTCACTCCTTCAGTCTATCACTTTCACAAGAAGACTGTTTCAGGCTAAGGAAGAGGAGGACAGAGTTCTCCCATCTTCTATATTCTTTTTATTATTATTATTATATTTTATTGTATTTTTGGTGAAGGTTTACACAGCAGTTTAGGTACCCATTTGACAATTTCTACACATGTTGTTTAGTGACATTGGTTTCATTCTTCACAACGCATAAACAGTCTCAGTATTTCCATTCTAGTTGTTTTGTTTCCATTAATCTAGTTTCCCTGCCTCCTTACATTCTCATCTTTTTTTTTTTTAATTTTTTTTTTGTTGAGAATATACACAGCAAAACATACTGTGTTCTTTTCAACTTACAAAGGCAGCTGGGGGAGTCCAGAGAGTAAGGTACATGTTGAATTCTCACCTGCTAGAGGAACCCACTGGATTCCCAACAGGGCCAGGTGTCCCAGTTTGAGTTCCCTCTGCCAGGACTCAGCATGCCCAACAGAAACTGAGCAGAAGTGGCTGTTTCCTCATGCCAGATGGCTCGGGGGTGGCTTGGCGCAGGCCTGGTGGGCCCCAGAGACCCCCAGTCCAGTCTTGGAGTTGGGCCCAGCCAAATGAAAGATGTTTCTTAAGACATTTGCAGAGGAACTAATTAATTTCCACTACAGGCCCCAATTAGTGACACATCCTCCCACCTACTCCCAGGACGACTCCAAGCAGCACTTACCAGGGACACAAAGTGCTAGAAACGCAGGATGTGGACCTAAAGCCTCAGGTGTTGCCAGGGCCCAGGGGGCCACCTGGGGCACCTCAGAAGAGAGAAAAGGCCCTGGACTGGGAGTCTGGAAACTGACTTTCCTATAGACCTGCTTTGAAAAAAAAAGAGGCTTTGGACAAATCACTATCCCTCTCTGGGTGTCCAAAGAATAATGACACATTCAAACTGTGGTGTTGGCAAAGAATATTAAATATACCATGGACTGCCAGAAAAATGAACAAATCTGTCTTGGAGGAAGTACAACCAGAATGCTCTTTAGAAGAGAGGATGGTGAGACTTCATCTTGCTTTGGACATGTTATCAGAAGAGGCCAATCGCTGGAGAAAGGCATCATGTTTGGTAAAATAGAGGGTCAGTGAAAAAGAGTGACACCCTTAATGAGATGGTTTGACAGAGTGGCTGCAACAATGGGGCTCAAACATAGCAAAGATTGTGAGGATGGCGCAGGACCAGACAATGTTTCGTTCTGTTGTACTTAAGGTTGCTCTGAGTCAGAACCGACTCAACAGCACCTTACAACAACTCTGAGTCTCAATGGAAGTAGTAAGAGATGACCTCAGAGAAACTTCCAGCTTGAAGGTTCTAAAATAACAACAGCTAACACTTTTATCCCATTTTTACTGTATAGCAGGCTCTCTACTAAGCATTTTACAAATATTTACTCAGTTAATCCCCATGACACTCCTTGGAAGCAGGGAGAGCCTATTATTAGCCCTGTTTTACAGATGAGGAAACTGAGGATCAGAAAGTTTAAGTAACTTGCTCAAGATCATACAGCTAGGAAGTGGCAGAGCCAGGATTCGAACACAGGCTGTCTGGCTACAGAGTTCATATCCTAACTACCATGCTATATTGCCTAGTACAATTTGACTTCTCTTGAACCCTCACAGTGCTTAACAAGAATTTGGTAACTGAAAAATGAAGAAAAAACTGGTAGCCTAAAAGACTGTGACGGTGGTTTGTGGGAGTGGCACTGGGTTCACTGAGGTGCTGTTTGGCTTTTTTACCACAGACATACGATATCATCAGTAACAGCCACTATAAAGGGTTGTGGGAGCTGGTAGCAGTGCTTGTACCTGGAAAGGACAGCAGGATCAGAAGATAAGGGTGCCCAGGACACTTTTCACTGGATATTTTTGGTGCTTTTAAAATTTTGTACCATCTGCATATATCACCTAACCCAAAAACACTTATCATTTAAAAAAATTATTCAATAACCAATCAGGCAAGGATTGGCTAGAGATAAATCTTAGGAGGAGGGTAGGCCCTGGGAATGAAAAATGACCCAATGCGGGCTATAGCAGGGGGGAGGAGTCTGAAGGAGGAGCTGGACTAATGTCCTCTGTTTTCTGGGAGATTCTGGTTATCTCTAAACCAAGACCCTCACTCTGCAGATGGGGATGTTGTTGTTGTTGTTGTGTGCCATGCAGTCAATTTTCAACTTATAGCAACCCCAAGTGACAGAGTAACTGCCCCATGGGGTTTTCTAGGTTGTAATCTTTACTGAAGTCCAAAAATGCACAAACAGAAGGGGCCACAGGAGACAATGGGATTCAGGGCTGAAGACTCCTCTCTCACCTCCTATATGGCCTCTCCAGCAGCTCCACCACGTACACAGAGAAGACCAAACATCCAGACCAGGCAGTGCCCCCTCCTCTGCTCGGGGTGTACATCACATCATTTTCATGAAGTCTACATCAAAGACACCAGTAACCAGTTGCCATCCACTCGACTCGGGCTCATGGTAACCCCATGTCTGTCAGAGTGGGACTGTGCTCCATAGAGTTTTCAGTGGCTGATTTTTTGGAATTAGATTGCAAGGCCTTTCTTCCAAGGAGCCTCTGGGTGGACTTGAGCCGCCAACCTTTCAGTAAGCAGCTGAGCACATTAACCGTTTGCACCCCCCAGGGACTCCACAGTAAAGGCAGCAGGTACCATTTTTTGGATGCTTTCTATGTGTTGTACTTACATCATCTCTAATTCTCACAAGGTGGGAATCATTCACGCCATTTTGTAAAGGATGAAGCTGAGGCCCAGAGAAGTGACATAGCCTGGTCAAGGTGCACAGCTGGAAGCAGCAGAAACAAACCCAGGTGGTCGTGCCTCCAAAGCTCGTGCTTTTCTCATACCTAGAGTCGCCCCTTTGGAGGAGTATTTCCCATCCATTTAAGATAAGCTCCAAATCAAAACTACAATGAGATTCTATCTCACTCCAACAAGGCTGCCATTAACCCAAAAAAACACGAAATAATCAATATTGGAGAGGTTGCAGAGAGACTGGAACACTTCTACACTGCTGGTAGGAACGTAAAATGGTACAACCACTTTGGAAATCGATTTGGTGCTTCCTTAAAAAGCTAGAAATACAACTACCATACGATTCAGCAATCCCACTCCATGGAATATATCCTAGAGAAATAAGAGCCTTTACACGAACAGACACACACACACCCATGTTCACTGCAGCACTGTTTATAAGACCAAAAAGACGGACGCAACCATGGTGCCCGTCAATGGATGAACAGATAAATTATGGTATATTCACACAATGGAATATTATACATCGATAAGGAACAATGATGAATCCATGAAACATTTCATAACATTGAGGAATCTGGAAGGCATTACGCTGAGTGAAATTAGTCAGTTGCAAAAGGACAAATATTGTATGAGACCACTATTATAAGAACTCAAAAAATACTTTAAACAGAGAAGAAAATATCCTTTGATGGTTACGAAAGCAGGGAGGGAGGGGAGGAGGGAGAGGGGTTTTCACTAATTAGATAGTAGATAAGAACTACTTTAGGTGAAGGGAAAGACAAGACACAATACAGGAGAGGTCAGCACAACCGGACTAAACCTGAAGCAAAGAAGTTTCCTGCATAAACTCAACGCCTCAAAGGCCAGCGTAGCAGGGGCGGGAACTTGGGGACCATGGTTTCAGGGGACATCTAAGTCAATTGGCATAGTAAAATACTATTAAGAAAACATTCTGCATCCCACTCTGGAGAGTGGCGTCTGGGGTCTTAAATGCTAACAAGCGCCCATCTAAGGTGCACCAATTGGTCTCAACCCACCTGGAGCAAAGGAGAATGAAGAACACCGAAGACACAGTGTAATTATGAGGCCAAGAGACAGAAAGGGCCACATAAACCAGAGACTACATCAGCCTGAGACCAGAAGAACTAGATGGTGTCTGGCTACAACCAATGACTGCTTTGACAGGGAACACAACAGAGAACCCCTGAGGGAGCAGGAGAGCAGTGGGATGCAGACCCCAAATTCTTGTAAAAAGATCAGACTTAATGGTCTGACTGAAACTAGAAGGACCCCAGAGGTCATGGTCCCCAGATCTTCTGTTAACCCAAGACAGGAACCATTCCCAAGGCCAACTCCTCAGACAGGGATTGGACTGGACTACGGGATAGAAAATGATCCTGGTGAAGAGTGAGCTCCTTGGATCAAGTAGACACATGAGACTATGCAGGCAGCTCCTGTCTGGAGAAGGAATGAGAGGGCAGAGAGGGTCAGAAGCTGGCCAAATGGACACAAAAACAGAGTAGAGGGAAGGAGTGTGCTGTATCATTAGGGGGAGAGCAACTAGGAGTATATAGCAAGGTGTATATAAGTTTTTGTATGAGAGACTGACTTGGTTTGTAAGCTTTCACTTAAATCACAATAAAAATTAAAAAAAAAAAAAAAAGATAAGCTCTACCTAGAAGCTATTTTTAAATCCCTTTGTCTTCCGACTCTGGGTTTTATGAGGCTGGATGGGAATCGCATCAAATCATAAGGTTTGGCCCCCTGCCTCCCATCTGAGTTAGATCCCAACCTTTGCCTAGAAAAGTACCAGGGACCCCTTTCTTAGAAACATCCAGATAACCTGACTCAGTAAGCTCCCTTAGTATCATTTCCCAGCATTGTGGCCCTTTACGTTGATGAGTCTTTGATTTACTTCTTCCTACTAGAGGCTTGTCCTCAAATGATCTTCATGGTTTTAACACAGAGCTCTGCCTTTCCCTAATCAGAAAAAGGACCAAATCCAGTTCCCTCTGGCAGAAAGTACTAGACCTGTACCCCTTAGAATCCCCCTGAGCCATCTGAATCCAATATCTCAAGAAAGGACATTATAACCTAATGTGTTATTCATGTCAACTCATTTATCATTTGTACAGATGACTTCTAAAAGGATAGATGGGGCCCTGCACATTAAACACGGTGCAAAGCAGGGCAGCAGCTGACGCTCATTTGGATCAGAGACTACGTGACGGAAACAGGAGCACCTGAAGACTATTCCTAGGTACTGAATACGGCACCCAATGTCCCGGCATCTAATACATAGGTAGCCAGGAGACATCCCAAGTATGAGAAGCTCCTTAATTTCCCTTAGCCTTTTTTCTCTAACCCAGTGGTTGTAAGGCAAGGATCTCTAGACCAGCAGCATCATCATCACCTGGGAACTTGGTAAAGCTGGGATTCTCAGGTCCCACCCCATAGCACTGAAGGAGAAACCCTGGCCTGGGGTAGAACCCAGGAATCTGTGTTCTAACAATCCTTCCAGATGATTCTGATAGTCTTTCAAGTTTGAAAAGCACTGCTCTAGTCCAGTAAAACTGACAATAACAACAACCACAACAATAGCTGCAGCAGGTACCACTGAATTCATGCCTACTAGAGCTCAGCTGCTAACCAAAAGGTCGGCAGATCGAATCCAGCAGCCACTCCTTGGAAACTGTAACGGGGCAATTCTACTTTGTCGTATACGGTTGCTATGAGTTGGAATCGACTTGACGGCGACAGGTTTGGGTTTTTTTAATGTGCCAGCATTGAGGAGCTCTCGTGGCTCAGTGGTTAAGCATTCAGCTGCTAGCCAAAGGGTCAGTGGTTCGAACCCACCAGCTGCTCCACAGGAGAAAGATGTGGCAGTCTGCTTCTGTAAAGATTACAGCCTTGGAAACCCTATGGGGCAGTTCTACCCTGTCCTATAGGGTTGCTACGAGTCGGAACCAACTCAACAGCAGTGAGTTTGGTCTTTGGTTATGTGTCAAGCATCAAATTCACTACCTCATTAGTCCTCATAACTGAGGAAACCTTAATTCCATACCCGTTCTGTGTCCAGCCCTGCGCTAGGCGAGTATTGTTCATTGTGTCATTTATTCCTCACAATTACCCTTTGAAGTACTTACTAGTAATATGCCTCATTTTACAATGAGGACACTGAGGATCAGAAAAGTGAAGCCACTTGCCCAAGGCCACACAATTTAGAAGATGCAGAAAAAAACAAACAAAAAAACCTGTTGCTGTCAAGTCAATTCTGACTCATAGCGACCCTATAGGACGGAGGAGAACTGCCCCATAGAGTTTCCAAGGATCAGCTGGTAGATGCAAAGTGGCAGAGGCAGGGTGAAAATTCAGGTCTGTCAGATTCCAAAGCCAAGTTCTTTCTGCCTTATTATGGAGTCTTCCCAGGGTTTCACATGGCTGAGAAAATACAAAGCAGGGTGAGATGACAGGAGGTGAGGGGGCAGAAAGAGCTCCGCCCCAGACTCCACAGTACCTTCCACTCCCAGCTACAATGTGAAAGGAAGCCATGTTATACATTTAAAGGCACAGTCAGTCACCTGTGCCTTTAAACAACAACAACAAAAAAAAAAAACCCAGGGACTCAAGAGGCTGAGTTCTTGGCCTCTCCCTGACTGTGCCATCTGGGGGACTTTCCCGTTTCCCTCTCTGGGCCTCGTTTCCCCACCTGACACTCCTCATCCTTGCCTACAAGGCGGAGATGATCTTCCCTGCTTAGCCCTTTGGCTTGTTCCCCCTCACCCATTCCCTCTAACCACACTGGTCTCCGTTCTGTTCGCTAAGTCCCAAACTCACACTCACCTCAGGGCCTTTGTACTAGCTGTGCCCTCTGCCTGGAACACTCTTCCCCCTCAGATTCCCACTGCTAGCTTCCTGTCACCACCTCAGTGAGCCTTCCCTGACTACCTTCCCTAACATCATCTCCTAACACATCACCCTGTTTTATTTTCACTGCACTTAACACAATCTTAAATTATTTATTTCTAATTGCTTGCCTATTCAATGTCTATATCCTCCACCCTAGAACATAACTCCATGAGAACAGAAACTGTTCCTGTCTTGCTCCCCAAAGGATCCCCAGCACCTAGAATGCTGTTTGGCACTGAGCAGCTAATTAAATAATAGTTGAATGAATATAAACACCAGAGAAGAAAACCTGGACTCAGAGGCCAGAGCCTTGGACCCTTAATGTATGACTTTGGCAAGACGCTCTGCTTCTTTGAGCCTCAGTTTCCCTCCTTGCCTAATGAGGCGACTGGACTAGATGTTCTCCAAGGGTCCTTCCAAAACTGCCAGTCTTGGAAAGCCTGGAACCAGGGCTGGAATCCACCCAATGGAAGAGAAGGGAGCTGGCCAGGGTCCTGCAGCATCTGCCTCACCCCACCCCACCTGTGTCCCTGCCCAGCCACCCAGTTATCTCACTCCCCCATCAGAGAAACTGTTAATGAAGTGCGCACTGCTAAATGCAGTTACAATTACGGGGGCTAAGAATAAGGCGCTGACATCAGCCTCGTCAGTTTCCGAGTGAATCAGAAGGGGAGGAGGGAAGAAGACGAAAGAGGGGGGGATGGTGCTAGGGAGCTGTCAAGTGGAAATAGCACAGCGTTAAATATAATCCAGGCCTGGCCTACATCGGGCTGGAGAGGCAGGTGACGGCTCGGCCCCCAGGGCCAGGGCAGACAACTGGATTCTTCAAGGAGGCCAGGTAGCTACAGCCGCCATGGAGTGTGAGGAGGACCATCCAGGAACTGATGGCCAGGAACCAACTCGAGCAGGCTGGGGAGGGGACTGTGGCGGGGTGGTGGACCCTGAGGGGACACATCAGAACAGGAACAGCAGCCTGGTTCTTAACACTTGCTGGCTGTGACAGCACAAGCACGCCCCTCTCCCACCCGGGATTTCATCGCATGCCCAGAAGCAGAAGGTGGCCTCTGCAGTCAGGGGCACCTGCATTTGAATCACAGCTGGGCAATCTGGGAAGGCCACAAACCACTCCAAGTTGCCTGGCTTGCCTTATCTGAAAAATGGGTACATCTGCAACAGTACCTACCCCTTCAGGTTGCCACAGGCTGAAATGCGATCAGAAAGCACTCAGCACGGAGCCAGCACCAAGCAAGCCTTTTAATTTTATTTTTACCACCCTGAGAGATGCCCCAATGAGGGTAATTCTCAGATGAGAATTTTTTTTCCCAGATGAGGAAACTGAGGCCCAGAAAGGTTAAGCCAGGCCTAGGTTCAAAGTGGAGTCAAATCCAAGCTCAGTTATCTTTCCACTACAGTAAGAGGGGGCATGCGTAGCCTTGGGGGGTGAGGGTGGGGTTGCAGATTATAGTGGGAGGGTTATTGTACCCTTCGAGCATATTCGCCAAAAGGGCCACCTATTCAACAATTTTTCAAAGATATGCTGAAGTGATGGTTGTTACGACCATAATGAAAAGATGTTGGAGGAAGCAAAGTAAAAGAAAGGTCCTGACACAGGAGAGAAGGTCAGTCCGAGGGTGGAGGCTTTCTTATATTCTCCCTCTCCTCCAAACTTCCGCCCCGCCCGCTCACTTGGCCCTCAGTTACTAGGGGCTCTGCCACTGGAGTTGGGGTGGGTGGGGTAGGGAGGTGGGGCCTCATCCTCAGAGGGAGACTGGGTGAATGGACCCCCTCCTTTCCCTTCCCACTGAACAACCAGGTGGGCCTTTGGCAGCTGCAAACACCCAGGAAGCCTGAGCCTCCAGTCTGGAAGCTTGGGGGGGAGGCGTGCCTTAAGGAGGGACAATTTAAGGAAAGTGCTCTCACAGCATCAAAGCAGATACTGGTCCAATGATCTATATAATGAGGGAAGCAGCGGATCCCCAACTACTTGGTTTTTCTGAGAAAATTCCCTCAGAATAATTTAATGAAAATAAAGCAGTTTGGGTCCACGCTCTCAGCCCCAGTCTTAAATTATGGGAATAACTGAGTTCAATTTTTTTACCATGCTTCAGCTATCTAAATCTAGAGCTTTGCCCAGCTCCCAAGGCAGAAAGGAGACCACAGCACTTAGTGAAAAGGGGGGGCAGAGCGGAGGGGGGGCTGGAAGTGGGCTGCCCTGGGGGTGAGGGTGGGAACAGAGGCTTCAAAACCCCAACCTCCTGCCCGTCAGTAGCCACGATCCAGAAGGATATTCTAAGGCCTCCCCGTCACCATCCCCCCCACCCCCTAGCCTCAGTCGCCCTCCAGGGCTGAAGGACTATTCCCACCATCTCCGGAGGAGAGTAGGACGTTTTGTTTCCCAGAAAAATCTCGGGTCAAATTTCAAGGACAAAAGTTAGCACTTGTTCTGGGAAAGAAAACTCTGCCAAATGGAGTGAATTGGGGGTGGTGAGAGGGCAGGGAGAGGGAAAGAATTCCAGTGTGGTCATTCCAGGTGCCTGGGTCTGGGGGTGGGAATTGGGCTCTCATTCCCCCTGCCAGGATCTGTCTGGCAGGATATGGGTATCTCCACTCCAAAACCCAGGAGAAGTAACTCAGACAATCCCCTCCATTTCCCCTCTGTCAGAATTAGGGGGTGGGGAGCCATGGTACTAAATTATGGGTCCCATTCACCATGCCCCCACCCTCAGACTCGGCTTGAGCAGAAGGGGGCGGTGCCATGAAGGGCTTTCCAGCCCAGAGATGTGGCCCGCACTGCTAGGAGAGGGACCGGTAGCCGGCCCCTGTTGCCATGGCAACCTCCTCCCTGCGCTCCCTCAAAGCATCCTATGGGCAAATCCGAGCTGGCTGCTCCAGCTTCTCCGCCCTTCTCCTGGGCGGGGGAGAACTGGACGCCGAAACCACTCAGTCAGGCTCAGGAACAGCATCCTCAGTTCCAGACCCCAATGTAACACCCCTCTTTGACATTTTCTGGAAACTGGAGACACCCCTACTTCCCAGCTGTGCTCCAAAGGCCAAGAGGCAGAGCTGGGACTATAATGTGGTGCAAATGGAACTATTAAGGAAGATCAGGGAAAGGGGTAGCTAGAATGCTCTCCACTCTCTTGTTCACCACAGAAGGCCCCCAAATCCCCATCATTAAACCATTTCCAAGAAGGGGAGCCCAGCGGTGCCTTAATAACTATAACAGTGTAATAATAATCACCTACAAAAATTATAAAACATTTTGAGATCAGGCTTCCACCCCTCCCCAAACCCACAGATTCTTCTTACAGTCATGCTCAGACACAGCTCTTACTTGGTAATAAGATAGATAATAGCTCACGTGTACTGAGAGCTTACCTTGTGCTAGGTACTGTGATAAGCACTTTGCATAGCATAAATAGCATAATAATTAAGAGTACAGATGCTTAAGTCAGATTGCCCAAGTTCAAATCCTAACGCCTGCACTTCCTGGCTGAGTGACCTTGAGAGAATTTACTATCTTTGTGCTTCAATTTTCCCATCTGAAAACGGGGATGTTAGCAGGATGTTAATGTTATGGGGTTGCTATGTGGAACGAATTAGAATAATATATTTAAAGGACCTAGGAGGATGTCTAGCACAAGGTAACATTTTTAAAATGTTGACCCTAGGCAGTCCATGCTATTACTTTCTTTCTTATACAGATGATAAAACTGAGGTCACATATCCACCTCCATGCCAGAAACCCTCCCTAATTATAAGCCTAACTAACCTCAGCAAGGCTCAGCAATCAAAGACGTAGACACAACATGTCCCTGACTGCATGGCTCTCTACAGCCCCAGCATCGTGGTGAAAAGGGGCAAAAGCAACGTAAGAAATCAGTTCAGCGTGTATAAGGGAAGATGCCCCTTAAGAGGAATTCCAGGAACCTGCAATGGTTTGTGCCCCAGGGTGGCTGGAAAGGGATGGGAGGCCGGGGTGGTGGCCTTTGCCACACCAACGTTCAGAGGGCCCCAAGCCCAAGGCAGGAGAGTGCTCTGGCCCATTTAAGGCTAATGAAAAAGTCTCCCTCTCGCCCCATTTCTCAGGAAACTAGCTGAAGAGCAGCATGTAGACCCTGAAGATGGCTGTGGCTCAATCAGGATGGTGGAAAAGATGCATTCACATGGGTGGGAAGCAGCAGCAAAGGGGAGGCCCCTGGAAGAGCCAGAGGCTCGTCATGGACACCCCTGTGAGATGGAGCCATCAGGGATAGAGGGGCATTAAGTGGACAAGGGGAGGGAAAAAGAAGGGCAAGCAAGGCCATTTGTGACGACCCTCCCAGGAAGCTGTGTCCTGTCCAGTATCTGAGAGGCTATTCAAACCGGTTTTAGAAATTAGTTCAGCACGGTGCTGCCCTAAAAGAATGAATCCAAAAGGCTTCTTTAGGTGAAAATTAATGACTTTGAGAAGAACAAGGGAATGAAGCACCAAGACAGCATTCCCTACTTCCGATTTTTACCAGACACTCATTATTCTGCCGGAAATGAAACTTGACTTTCACCTCCCCCCATCCAACTCGACGCATCCCTCAAAATGAGCAGAGACAGTAAGCACGAGATGCCCAAACCAAACTCTGGCTGCCAGCAGCTCCCCGAGGCCTCCTCACCTGGGAACCATTTTCTACACAGTGAGAATTTGGCTTTTTTTTTTTTTTTCCCAATCCTCTTGCAGAGGGAGGGCTACTGGTTTACTGCAAAGAGAACCAGAAACCTGATTTTAGTCTCAGCTCTCTGCCTGCCTCACTAGGTGACCTTGGGTCACGAACATACACACACACACACCCCAGGGCCTCAGTTTCTCACCCATTCAGGGACGAGAAGGGGTTAGATGAAGATTTCTAGATCTCTTCCAAGTGAAACATTTCAGGATTTGAAGAAACCCTTTGGAAGAAACCATCAGGTGGATCTTTACAAATATCTCCAATGCTCCCTGAAGCTAGCTATCTGTTCTGAATTAAGTGAAAGCAGAGCCAGTCACCTGCAGCCTGCATAATAACCAAGGTGTCTGACCATGACACGGAGCATAACTTCAGAGAAACAACAAATGGTACCTGCCTCCGAGACTCCTAAAAACCCGTGCTCCACCCAGCCTGGCACTTGAGACCAAGTGGCCTGGTGAACTTCAGGAGAGTTGCCTGGCCATCACCTGAGGAGTGGAAGCCAGCTGACCTAAACTGGGGCAGGGGGGCTTCCTGTCCCATTTCCCTGTGCAGCTGCTCCTCCCCCAGACCCCAGGCCTGCCTCATTGCCTATCTCGGATTCTGTTCCAATGGAGCCACCCCATTCCTCCTCACCTTGCCGTGTGCAAAATCATAATACAACCTCCCTTAGCTACATCAAGGGGGAAGTTAAGCCTCTGAGTCTCAGTTGCTTTTTCTTTTTTCTGTGCAATGGGAATCAAGACAGGCTTTACAGTAACCATCCTTACTTAGCCCACTCCCATCTCCAGGCCAAGAGCAATACAGGCCTGATAGGGTCTACTTTACGAACCCCCATTAATTTACCTGGCCAACAGATTCTTCTGGAGAACCTTCTCCCCTTTCCACCATCACCCACCTATCAGCCACTGCCCCATCCCATGGTTTATCTGGGTAGCGAGGTTAATCAGGCAAGGTTCCCTGCAGGCTGGGAGTCTTAAACCTGGGCTCATGAACTCCCTAAAACTGTGGGCAAAATTTTGTAGATGGTGGATGTTGGCATTTTTTTTTTTTTTGAGAGAGAGATAAACCTTATTTTCATCAGAGTCTCTAAAGTGACTGTGAAACCATCTTGCTCCTCCCCCTACATACACCTCTCTCCTTTTTGTCCCCTTATTGAATTCAAATACTTTCAAATTTTCAGCTTACAAAACACTTTTAACTCCACCCTCACACTGTATAGACCCTTGTGTATGAGGCACTGTCATCGCCATTTTACAGATGAGGAAACTGAGGCTCAGGGGTGGCATGACTTGCCCAAGGTCACAGCTAATAAACAGAGACTCAAGACTGGAATCTGATTCTGACTCCAAATCTGGCATTCTTTGGGGAACTTTCACCCAAGCCCTCTAGCTTCCCCACCTGTTAGAGGATTCACGTTCTCACCCCAGAACCAGATCTAGAAGGCTCAGTTTTCCCCTTCTAGCTGGTCCCAGAGCCCCAAAGAGCAGGTTTCCCCTCCCCTTGGGCTCTGGCAGAGATTGTGTTCAGGCCTGGGAACAGGAGGTTCCGCTGGATGGTGGTTGGGTTCAGGCCACCCAGAAGGGGATACACCAGGGACAGGAGCACCTCGGGTCAGGGACGCAGCCCTAAGGGCCCGCAAGTGCAGAGTTGGTACCCTCCTACACCTCTCTCCCGGAAGAGCAGGTAGGAAAAGGGAGGAAAGGCTGTCACCTGGCCGGTTCCCCCCGGTGGGCCCCAGTCTGATAAAAACCTGGAGTCCGGAGCCCCAGTCTGTGGGGTACGGAGTCGGGGGGAGGGGAGGAGAAATGGGGACGCTCAAGGCCTTGGGCGCCGGAGGCGGGGGTCTCGGGAGGGAGCCTCTGATGCAGCCAAGACAAAGATGGAGAGATGAGGTTTGCGCGCCACCCCCAATGGCGGGGGGCGCGTCAGAGACCCAGGGGTGGGGCGGCCAGAGCCCGGGGGGTTGGGGAGTGAGCAGACACAGAAAGCCGAGGGAGGGTGGCAGGTCGGACCTAGGAACAAGGCAGGGGGCATCCTGTGGGTGCAGGTGAGTAGAGAGAGCTGAGTCCAGGGGACCCAAAGGGCCCACCTGCGGGCAAGGGGTGAATGCAGATGATCTAGGGTCCCTGGTAGTGGGGAGGGCCAGAAGAGAGCTCATCCTAGAGACCCTGGGGTGCCGTGCATTGGCAATGAGACCCCGGGGGCGCATCGCCCAGGGCAGTTGGGGAGGAGAGAGTGGCCAGGCGCACCAGGTCCGGGAGAGGGCCTCGGGCTCTGGATCCCGGGACACCCCCCAGGCGTCGGAGTAGGGACGCGGGCTTACCCGCATCCTCGTCGTCGAAGGAGTTCATGCACGGGAAGTAGATGGCGAGCGCCTCGAAGGAGGCGGACAGGCTGAGGCGGCTCTGCGAGCGCTCCATGCCGGCGCCGGCGCCCGGCCCCTCGGCCGCGGCGGCGGCGGGCGGCTTGGGCAGCTTGGCCGCCCCATTCTTGACGCGGAGTACGGCGCGTGGCGTGGTGGCGGCGGCCCGGGCCGGGGCTCCGCGGCGGGGCTGGCGGCGCGGCGGGCCGGCGGGGCCGGGAGGCGGGCGGCGGGCGGGCCGGGAGCTGGCGGCGCGCGGAGCCCGAGGCGCGCGATGCTACCGGCGGCGGCGGCGACAGCGGTGGCGGCAGCGGCGCAGCACGCTCAGGCCGGCGGCGCCCCCCTCCCCCGGCCGCCAGGGGCGGGCTCGGAGCAGCGCCGCAGCCAATCGGCGCCGCTGGGGGAGGGGGCGCGGGCCGGGCGGGGGGCCCGAGGGCTGGGGCGGCCGCCCCCCTGGAGGCCCCGGCAGGTGTATGTGCCCGGAGGAGGAGCGGGGCCACGCTGCTTGTGCCCCGGGCCTGTAGTGGTGCCCCCCCACGACCCTCTGCCTCCAGCCCCCACACTCCGGCCTCACCCAGGGACACAGACACACTCAGAAGGGACACATTAGGAGCGACAGGCACAGACCTCTCGGCATTCAGCCGCCCACACAGAGAGACCCTCAGATTCACGGGAACCCACAGAGAGGCTCAAACAGGCACCTACACTTTTACATTCACTCTGCAAAATTCACCACAGACACCTCAGACTCACACAGGGACCCTCAGACAGCCACAGACACACAGATACACCCACAGAGTCACTCACTCATAGACACTTGGACAAACAAATCCACAGACACTCAGAGACTTGCACACAGAGACCCACGAAGACCCTGGGTCTCACACTGAGAGACACTGGCAGGCCTGGCTTTACAGAGACCGGCAGACACCCTCAGCACTCAGCCTCCCCACAGAGACCCTCAGATCCCACACAAACCCACTAAGATGTTCAGACAGGCACACACACTCTCATGCCCCACACTTAATCACAGACAGCCTGAGAGATACACCTGGGATTCACACACAGACACTCATACACTCAGATGAACACACTCCCAGACCCTCACACAGGCACAGGCAGAGATGCTCAGAGTCACCCCCTGGTGTCAACACCCTCAACACTGACACACACAGACATTGAAACTCACACACACGAACACTGACAAATATACCCACAGACATCCTCAGACTCACGCACAGACACTCAGACGCACTCAGATGAACACACCGTCTCAGGGCCATGGAATACATGGTTGTTGTTTTATACCACTAAGGTTTGGGGGTAATATTTTATACCACAATGGAGCAGTGACCTTGAGCAAGTGAATTAACCACTTCTGAGCCTCAATTTCTTCTGTCGTAAAACGGGGATGATGCCTCACCCGTGTGGGTGTCATCACCAAATGGGTTAATGAGTCCTTAGACCAGTGCATGTGAGGCACAGTAAGTGCTCTGCAAGTGTGAGCTACTATTATTCAAAAAACTGTCAGGCAGACACCCACAGCTGGAAGGAATCTTAAAGATCATTCAACCCCCTCATCTGGGAGAGAGGGCAATTGAGGCCCAGAAAGTGCAAGGGACTGCCTAAAGCCTCGTAGCATGTCAGAACAGAACTGTTGCCAAACTGAGACAGACTGACCTGGGCTGGTGCTCTTCCCACTGTGCTCCAGGCTGCCTGCTCACCTGGGAGTGGGAGTATAGACGAAGAAAGGCAGCCAGGGGAAGCAGAGTTAGCCTCTGGCCAACTTCCTGGTGTGCTTTCTTCTTTCTTGGTTGGCCAATGTCTAAAATTCCACCACTGAGGCTTGGATGTGTAAGCTTAAATCTTTGAGTATTCTTAAATATGTCCTTTCCCCATAGAAGATGTAAGTTGTCAGCTACTTGCACCTGAGTGTGAACAATGTGTCCTAAGAACAAGTTTGACAGTGGAGGGATGCTGGAGATTGTGGATAGGGGGAGTGAGAATCCAGAAAGGGGAAGGTTGGGGAACCAAAGACAAATTTCCAGCTTGGGATTGACAACCCACTGAGGTAGAGGATGCCAAGGGCAAAGCAGCCAGGTGGAGTGTGGTTGAAGGAATAGTACCTGATTAAGTTCAAATGCCTGTCCTTTTTCTAGCTGTGGGACCGTTGGCAAGTTCCCTCAGGGTTCTCACAAAAAAAAAAAAAAGAGGGGGGTGGGAATAATTAACATTCATTTTGCAAGTCAAGGTGAATATTAGATGTATATAGAGCTCCTGGCATTTTTTTTTCCAGTTGCCCTGGAGTCGATTCCAACTCCTAGCTACCCTATAGGACAGAGTAGTACTGCCCCATAGCATTTCCAAAGCTGTAATCTTTATGGAAGCAGGCTGCCATGTCTTTCTCCCTCAGAGCAGCTGGTGGCTTCCAACTGCCAACCTTTCAGTTAGCAGCCAAGTGATCTAACCACTGCACCACCAGAGCTCCTTGCCTGGTATACAAAAAAAAAAAAAATTTTTTTTTACAGCAGGTACTTAATAGATTCATTCATTAAATAAAGTTGTGCCCAGCTCTAAGAATACAGAGGTGAATAAAACACACCCAGCCCCTGCCTTCATGGTCTTTACAGTTTGGCAACATTTAACAAATAATTATGCCATAATTATTTAATTACAATGTGATATAATTGTTTCATTATAATAACTTTGATTATGATTGTGATAAGTGCCATAAAAGATACATATATAAATAGATATAAGGCGCCCTGGTGGTGAAATGGGTGCTCACCTAAAGGTTAGTGGTTAGAACCCACCCAGTGGCGCTACATGAAAAAGACCTGGCAATCTCCTTCTATAAAGATTACAGCCTAGAAAACCCTCTGGGGAAGTTCTACTCTGTCACATGAGGCTGCTATGAGTCAAAAATTGACTCAAAGGCACACAACATCAACAATATAGATAGATACACTTTATAATGTGACTGTACCACCCGTGTGCAGGCATAGCCACATGTGTGTACATGTGCTCAAGTGCAGGTGTGTCTCTCTGTGTGTGTATGTGTATAGGCTAGCCCAGCCTGAGAGGATTAAGGAAGACTTCCCTGGGGAATTGATGCTTCAGGGTGAAAATGGCACCTACTATGTGCTTGACAGTGTGTCTTGGCCCTGAGGATGTATCAGTAAGATAAATTCAATGCCTTCAGATTTGCATTTTAAGATAATCCCTCAGACTGCTCAGGGGAGAATGGATTGGACTGAATTCAGAGTGTTGCCTTCACCCTTCTCATCAGACAAGTCCTGACTGGAAGGCAAAGGTCATTGATTATTAAAATGGGAAGGAGCAGAGGAGGCTGTGAAAGAATGCCCAGGTGGACACGTGAGGTGGAGAGGCGTGGGGGACCTTGGATCCCAAGGCCAGATGGAAGGCTGAGCTAGGCACTTGGATGAGAGAAACAAGGGCCTGGGCTGAGGAGGGGGCAGAGAGGGCTGGGTTCTGAGAATGTTTTAGAGGAAACTTGAGCAGTGACAGACGGACCGGGTAGGCATAAGGAAGGAATTCTGAACATCAGGAGAAAACAGCAGGTATGAATGAGCCCTTCCTCTTCAAGCACCTCTCTCCTCTAAGTGGTAGTGCTGGGGGATGTGGGCCCCAAATTTGCATATTTAGCAAGACCCAAATGAGTGCCTTTCACCTAGAGAGAATGAAAAGACGCTGAAGTGTAGCTAAAAGCTAACGTTGGACCTATGGTCAAGTTTGCTGCTTTGTCAGAGAGAGAAAGGCTGACCTTGTCTTTGTTCTGCCTGCTGGGGTAGAGGGGTGTGTGTGTGTGTGTGTGCGCGCGCGCGTGTGTAACATCTCTATTTATCTGTGCTTTATCTGTCCGTGTCTTTGAATAGGTGGGTATTTCTGTGTATCTCTGTCTTTGTGTGGTGATGACCTTGTCTCTGAGCATGTCCTTGCAATGTTTGTGTCCTTGCATTAAGAGTGTCCAGTCTAGCTTTAAATGCAACATGCATCCTTGTCTTGTCCTTGGCTCTGTGTGCACAGCACCCATGCGTCCGCATCTATGTGTGTGTGTCTTTGTCTGCTTGAGTGGGTGTGTGTTTGTGTCTTCTATTTTTAGTGTGTCCTTCTGTATGTCTGCCCTATCTCTAAGTTTGTTAGTGTCTCTGTGCATGTATAACTGGACTGTGTGGTCTGTGTTGGTATATCAATGTAAAATTTCAGTTCTTGTCTGCTTATGTATGTGTTTGTCTCCCGGTTCGGTGTGAATGCCTCCTTAACTGGGTATGAATGTCTGCTCTGTGTGAATTTGTCCTTGTCTACATCCACATAGACTGGTGATGGGTAGCTTGAGAGGGGACCCTTGTATTTTCTTGGATTGATCTCTGCCTTCTAGTGGCGAATACAGGACTTGGAGCTAAGGGAACTAGAGATATTAAGCTCTTTCATAAACTCCAAATCCCCTAAGCAACTGCCTAACCACTAATTTATTCTTCTATCCACTCATCCATCTTGAGTGCACTGATATTTCTAGCTATGTAGTTATCTCTCTTACAAATTACTAAATTTCTCTGTGTCTCAGTTTTTTAATCTATAAAATGGGGCTGATAAATGTACTTACTTGATGGGGCTTGGAGGGGATTAAATGAGATATTACGTATAAAACACTTAGTACATTTCATGGCACATAGTAAGTTCTTGTTACATTAGCTATCCTCATCATCACCATCATCATCATAGTTGTCAGTATATTTCAGCAAATTCTCACCCAACACTTTACGAAGGGCCACCCCTGAACTAAAAGCAGGCGAGGTCCTGCTCATAGCAGAGGCCATTAAGCACCTCTGGCACCACCTTCCTGTGTGACCTTGGATAAAGCCTATGCCTTCTCTGGACCCGTCGGATGGGTAGAACAGCCCTGCCCTGCCTCCTTTATGGAGACTATGAGTGCACCTGCACTTCAGAAACTGTAGAGAGCTGTGTACAGTTATGTAGCAGCCAGGGGACACCCTAAAGCCTCAAAATGGCAGGAATATGTCCTGGGTCATGTAGAGAGTCAGGGAGAGTCAGGGCAGAGCCAGAAGCAGTTACCAGTGCAGTGCTCAGCCCACTGCCTCCTGCTACCTCCTTCCGATCATATCCAGCCTCTGTTCTTCCTCTGGGAAATTACTGAATGTGCTTTAGTGGCAGGGGAGTTAGTGTGCGTGGGAAGGGGGAGGAAGGGGCAGGAACCCACCTTCTTCACTTCTCCATACACAGTATCTTCAGTTACTATTTGGGGAGTAAATAAACCCATCACCACTGAGTCGATTCCAACTCACAGCGACCCTGTAGGACAGAGTAGAACTGCCCCTTAGGGTTTCCAAGTCTGTAAATCTTTAGGGAAGCAGATTGCCACACCTTTCTCCCATGGAGCAGAGTGGCTGGTGGGATGAAACTGCAGAACTTTTGGTAAGAAGGTGAGCACTTTTACCGTTGAGACACCAGGGCTCCTTGGTGAGTAAATATTTATGATTGAAAAAAAAGAAAAAAACTGGTTAGGGGTGTGATTTCTGCCCTGATCAACCACCACTTTGGATGAGAGACAGACAAAGACAGAGAAGGAAGGAGACACGCAGGTAGAAAGAGACAGAGACTAGAAAAGAAACACAGGGACACCTAAGAGAAAGACATGCAGAGTTAAAGAAAGAAATAGCCAGAGGCGGGCATGAGATGGGGGAGGGTGAAAGAGGAGCCGCGACGACAGGAAGACAGAAGAAGGAAGTCAGGCTTCTGTTACAGACGGTCATGGCTGCCCCAAAGCAAGGCTTCACCTGCAGTAGCCGCTGCAGCAAGGGCTGTCACTCTTCTTGAGTGATTCCCAACAACCACACACACACAGACACTCACACAAATCCTAGGAGAAGAAGGCAGGAACCTCAAGGGGGGTTGGATTCTGGCCACCAGAAACCCCCTGGGTGACCTCAGGCAATACTAAACCACATGTTTTTTAAGTCCCCGTTTCTTTATTTGAAAAATACGCCCACAGACTTCATTTAGTGGTTTCAAGGCTAAATGGGATAATGGATATCAAAGCCTTTTAGAAATAATGAAAAAAAATTTTTTTGAAAAAGAGTCTTTGGAACTAGACAAGCTGGTTTTACAATTCATAAGGAAAAATAAATACATAAAAATTGTCAAGAGATGTTGGAGAAAGCAGGAAAGAATAATGAGAGCTAATTAGCCTTATCGGAAGTAAAGGAGCGCTGGTAGTGCAGTGCTTAAAGCGTTCAACTGCTAACCAAAAGGTTGAAGATTCAAACCCACCAGCCTCTCTGCGGAAGAAAGATGGAGCAGCCTGCTTCCTTAAAGATTACAGCCTTCGAAATCCTATGAGGCAGTTCTACTCTGTCCTATAGGGTCACTATGAGTCGAAATTGGCTTGATGACAATGGGTTCGTCTTTTTGTTTGTTTTTAATTCTGCCTACCACAACCAACCTATAAGGTAGAAATGGTTTTTTAGCTCCATTTTACTGCTGGGGACACTGAAGCATTCCAAGGGCACACAGCTGGTAAGAAACAGAAGTGGGGTATGCAGTCTGGGTGCAGAGCCCAAGCTCTTAACCTTGACATGCTACTGCCGCTTCTTTGTCACAAGTGGTCGCTGGGTGTGTGGTCTGTGCCAGGTTCCTGTGCTGGGGACAGAGTAGTGGCCAAGATTGGATCCCCGTATTCAGGCAGCTCACAGACACACGGGGTACCCATACAGGGAATGTGACAGCTACAATGCAGTGAGGGCAGAACAAGATGGCAGGAGCTCAGAGGCCCCCAGGAGCAAGAGGAGGCCCACCAAGGAGAGGGGGTCAGGAAAGAAGATGTCGCAGTAAGCTGAGAGCTGAAGAATGAACAGTGTACCACCCAGCCATACCTACTGCAAAAGCTTGCTGTAATGGTTAAGTGTATTCACACATCTGAAGCACATACTTTAACCGGTACTGGCAGACCCTCAATGTTGTTGGAACCGACTCGACGGTGTGGATTTGGTTTGGTGATCAGAGAGTAAAACATTATAAAACTACAGTAAGTTTTTTAAAAGCTTTTAAAAAAAAAAAAGATGAATTTCCTTAATATGTAAAGAGTTCTTACAAAACAATATAAAAGGGCCACTACTCCAAATGGAAATGGAAAAAATGTACGAATATATAGTTCACAGAAAAAGAGATACAAATGACATATAAATGGCAAAAAGATATTCAACATCTCTCACAATGAAAGAAATGTCGATGAAAACAATAGTGAGCCGTCATTTTCCACCTGTCAGTCTAGCAAAGATGAAATTGCTTGAAAATAAACTGTATGGGAGAGGAGTAGGAAAACAGACACAGCCACACATTGTTGGTGGGAGTATACCTTAATTGATGTAAACTCTTCGGAGATTAATTTGTTAATATCTATCAAAACATTTAAGTCCACAAACCATTTAATTCAGCATTTCCACTTTTACAAATTTATTCTACAGATATATTTGCACATACACACAAAGATAATATGCACAAGAATGCTTGTTGAAGCATTGTTTATAAACAGCAAGAAATTGGAAACAAATTAAACACCCATCAAATTAACTATGGTACATCCCTCTGAGGAAATTCCACAGTCATTAAAAAGAAGAGATCAGATCCATATGCCCTGATATACCAGATATGTAATTAAATAAAGCCAAATATGAACAATATGTATAGCATGATACCGTTTGTATCCAAAAAGATATAAATGTACGTACTTAAATATCTTTGAATAGTCATACAAATTTTAGGAGCAATATATAGGAAGCTGTTAATAGTGGTTTGCTCTGGGAAGTAGGACTGAGAACTGAGGTACGAATTGCTGCCTTTTGTTTTATGCCCTTCTGTGTGATGTGAGGAAGCCCTGGTGGCGTAGTGGTTAAGTGCTACGGCTGCTAACCAAAAGGTTGGCAGTTCAAATCCGCCAGGCGCTCCTTGGAAACTCTACGGGGCAGTTCTGCCCTGTCGTATAGGGTCGCTATGAGTCGGAATCGACTCAATGGCACTGGGTTTGGTTTTTTTGTTTTTGTATGATGTGAGTTCTTTGTTTTTTACCATGTGCATGTATTATTTTGCAATAAGATAATGTTAAGTACATTTTCCCCTAAAAATGAGTCAGTATGCATGATTAGTGAATAACCAAGGTATAGATATGTTACTTGGGTCAGTGTTCCATGTTAATTTCCTGTTGTCTGTGACTCAGGTAGCATGCGTTAGGTTCAGAATGGTTATGAGTTGGCAACAGACTAAAAGATGGTGCAGCCCTTTGTGGGACCACCCTCAGGATGGGAGCATGTTTCACTGTCCAGCCTCCTTGGAGTGGGGAAGTAGGTTAGGCTGCCCAAAATAGCCACTTGCTGTTTCCCAAGCCATCACCTCCTCTCCTGAGCCAAAGTGGCCCCAGCTGGGTGGAGAAAGTAGACCCTTCTTTCAGGGACCTAGCACCTTTTCCTACTGAATCCCCCCTCTCCCACTAGGCAACTTAACATTCCCTCAATGGCAGCCAGAGCAAAAAGAAGGAGACAAGTGACGACTAGAAGCCCTGGATTAAGACCTGCTCTGCCACAAGCTTGTGGTGTGACCATGGGGAAGACATTCTCTTCCTCGGGGCCTCAGTTTCCACACATGTAAAAAGGCAGCTGAGAGTGGATGATGCTGAAGACCCACACCCCCCAGCTCTGACAGCATAAGTCTAGTTTGTTTTGGGTGCTTCTCCTTCTTCCATGACTAACTCCTTTGGGTGAGATAGTCATGGATTAGAATCTGAACTCCAAAAGTCACTGGCTGTGACACTGGGCCAGTCACTTCATCTCTTTAAGCTTAGTATGTTAATCTGTAAAACAGGGAAAATAATAATATACCTCATAGGACAGTAGGGAGATAAAGTATGTGAGGTATTAGATCTGTGCCTGGCACATAGTAGTAGCTCAATAAATATTAGCCATCATCAGTAATCATCATAATCATTATCCTCATCACCATCCAGGATCCCACTTGAACTTGTCCCCCTCAGAAGCAGCCCCAGTTAAGGGTCTTTCCCATCCAGCCTCCCACCTTGCATTCAACAACTCTCCTGCCTCAGGAGGACTGTATGCTCTGACGTGGGGATCAGTCAGCATAAACTTAATCCTTGCTACTGAACTCATGCAGAATTATGGGCTAATGTGTGACCCCATCCAAATAACCTATGAGTATTACGAGTAATTAATAAAGACTGAGTATCTGGGATGGTCAGGAAAGACTGGTGCATTGGAAGGATTTTTGTTTATAATTTATTTTATTTTTCTTGTTGAGAATACACACAACAGAATATACACCAATTCAATAATTTCTACGTGTACAATTCAGTGCCATTGGTTATATTCTTTGAGTTGTGCAACCATTCTCACTCTCCTTTACTGAGTTTTCCTCCTTCATTAACATAAATCTCTGCCTTCTAAGTTTCCTATCTAATCTTTTGAGTTTGTGTTGTCAGTTTGATCCCATATAGATAAATCTTAAAAGATCATAATGCTCAAGGCAGACTTTCTTTACAGTTGTTGTTAGGTGTCCTTGAGTTTGTTCCGACTCCTATCGACCTTATGTACAACAGAACTAAACACTGCCTGGTCCTGTGCCATTCTCATAATCATTGCTATGTTTGATCCCATTGTTGCAGCCACTGTGTCAATCTACCCCATTGAGGGTCTTCTCTTTTTCGATGACCCTCTACCTTACCAAGCATGACGTCCTTCTCCAGGGACTAGTCTCTGCTGATAACACATCCAAAGTAGGTGAGATGAAGTCTTGCCATCTTCACTTCCAAGGAACATTCTGGCTGTACATCTTCCAAGACAGACTTGTTCATTCTTCTGGTGGTCCCTGGTATATTCAATATTCTTCTCCAACACCAAAATTCAAAGGCATCAATTCTTCAGTCTTCCTTATTCGGTGTCCAGCTTTCCCATGCACATGAGGTAATTGCAAATATCTTGGCTTGGGTCAGCCAGCCACCTTAGTCCTCCAAGTGACATCTTTGCTTTACAACACTTTAAAGAGATCTTTTGCAGCAGATTTGCCCCCATGCAATACATCGTCTGATTTCTTGAGTGCTGCTTCCATGGGCATTGATTGTGAATCCAAGTAAAATGAAATCCTTGACAACTTCAGTCTTTTCTCCATTTATCATGATCTTGCTTATTGATTCAGTTGTGAGGATTTTTATTTTCTTTGTGTTAAAGTGTAATCCATACTGAAGGCTGTAGTCTTTGATCTTCATCAGTAAGTGGTCAAGTCCTCTTCACTTTCAGCAAGCAGGGTTGTGTCATCTGCACATCCCACATTGTTAATGAGTCTTCCACCAATTCTGATGCCACATTCTTCTGCATATAGTCCAGTTTCTCTATTTGCTTAGTATACTGGTTGAATAAGTATGATGAAAGGATACAACCCTGATGCACACTTTTCCTGATTTTAGACCATACAGTATCCCCTTGTGCTGTTCAAACAACTGCTTCTTGATCTATGTACAGTTTCCACATGAGCACAATTAAGTGTTCTGGAATTCCCATACTTCACAATGTTATCTGTTATTTGCTGTGATCCACAGAGTCAAATGCCTTTACATAGTCAATAAAACACAGGTAAACACTGGTATTCTCTGCTTTCAGTAGGATCCATGTGACATCAGCAATGATATCCCTCATTCCACGTTCTCTTCTGAATCCGGCTTGAATTTCTGGCAGTCCCCTGTCAATGTACTGCTGCAATCGCTTTTGAATGATCTTCAGGAAAATTTTATTGCTTGTGATATTAATGATATTGTTTGATAATTTCCACATTCCGTTAGATCATCTTTCTTTAAAATGGGCACAAATGTGGATCTTTTCCGGTTGGTTGGCCAGGTAGCTGTCTTCCAAATTTCTTAGCATAGACAAGTGAGTGCCTCCAACATTGCATCCGTTTGTTGAAACGTCTCAGTGGGTATTTCATCAATTCCTGGAGCCTTGTTTTTTGCCAATGCCGTCAATGCTGCCTGGACTTCTTCCTTCAATACTATCGGTATTTGATCATATGCTACCTCCCGAAATGATTTAACATTGACCAATTCTTTTTGGTACAGTGACTCTATGTATTCCTTCCATCGTCTTTTGATACTTTCTGTGTCATTCAATATTCAAAGAATCCAGACATTATTTGCCCACTAAGCTAAACTATTATTTGGTTTTAAGAAGACTTCAGGGGATATTTTTGGTTTAAGGTTTAAAGATTATCTCAGGGTAATAGTTTCAGGAGTTCATCCAGCCTCCATGGCTCCAGGAAGTCTGGATTCCATAACAATTTGAAATTCTATTCTGCATCTTTCCCCCTTTTGATCAGGATTCTTCTATAGAATCCTTGATCAAAATGTTCAGTAATGGTAGCCAGGCACCATTCAGTTCTTCCAGTCTCATGGCAAAATGGCAGTTGTTCACAGAGGCAATTAGCCACATATTCCATTTTCTCCTCCTATTCCTGACTCCCCTTCCTTTGTTGCTCCAGGTGAGTAGAGACCAATTCTCGTGCCATGGATGGCCACTTGCAAGCTTTTAAGATTGGATTGGAAAGATTTTTGGACAGGGGTTTCTTGGAATTCATTTGGGCCTCATTTGCAGTATCTTTTCCAAGAGTAATGCCTTCCCTCCAGGCACTAGACAAGCCCTTAAGATGCAGGAGAGATGTGCATAAAGACAGATTTAGGCACCAAATAAATTATGCTTTGTGCATAGACTCTAATTTCACCTCTATGTGGAATTGTCTGCACTTGAGAAGAAGCTGGATAGTCCTTCAACCTCTCTCTATCCCCACGCCCATGTACACATCCCATCCCGATACTAAGCTAATGGGCTCTCTCCTCCTGCTGTGCTGTGTACCCTTCTTTAACATTTATGTCCCCTTGGGATAGTTTTGCCGTCTTTACAAAAGGGGCAGTTTCCAAACTGCTTTCTGATCCATGATGTCACTTCAGCCTTCTAGCAATCACTACTGATTAAAAAAGGGGATGAGGCATAGCAGGAGCAAGATTCTACTCAGTTGGGATCAGAGTAATATTGTCTTCATAGAATGAGTTGGCAAGTGTTTCCGTTTCCTGTATTTTCTGAAAACATTTCTGTAGGGTTGATATTCTTTCTTTCTTAAATATTTGGTAGAATTCAGTAGCATAGCTACCTAGACTTGGTGTTTTCTCTATAGAATGTTCTCAATTACAAATTCAATTTATTTAGTAGATATAAAGCTATTCAGATTTTCTTTCTTTCTTTCTTTTTTTATTGTGCTTTAAGTGAAAGTTTACAAATCAAGTCACTTTCGCATATTAGAACTTACATACACCATGCTGTATACTCCTATCTGCTCTCCCTCTAATGAGACAGCACACTCCTCCTTTCCACTCCATACTCCCCATGTCCATTCAACCAGCTCCCGTCCCTCTCTGCCTTCTCATCTTTCCTCCAGACGGGAGTTGCCCACATAGTCTCCTATGTCTGCTTGAGCCAAGATGCTCACTTCTCACCAGTACCATTTTCTGTCTTATTGTCCAGTCCAATCCCTGTCTGAAGAGTTGGCTTTGGGAATGGTTCCAGTCTTGGGCTAAAAAAGGGTCCAGGGACCATGACTTCTGGGGTCCCTCTAGTCTCAGTCAGATCATTAAGTTTGGTCTTTTTACAGGAATTTGAGATCTGCATCCCACTGCTCTCCTGCTTCATCAGGGATTCGCTGTTGTGTTCCCTGTCAGGGCAGTCATCAGTGGTAGCCAGACATCGTCTAATTCTTCTGGTTTCAGGCCAATGCAGTCTCTGGTTTATGTGGCCCTTTCTGTCTCTTGGGCTCATCTTTATTTTATTTCTTTGATGTTCTCTATTCTCCTTTGCTCCAAGTGGGTTGAGACCAATTGATGCATCTTAGATGGCTACTTGCTAATGTCGAAGACCCCAGATGCCACTCACCAAAGTGGGATGCAAAACATTGTCATAACACATTTTGTTATGCCAGTTGACCTAGATGTCCCCTGAAACCATGGTCTCCAGACCTCTGTCCCTGCTACTCTGGCCTTTGAAGCATTTGGTTGTATTCAGGAAACTTCTTTGCTTTTGGTTTAGTCCAGTTGTGATGACCTCTTCTGTATTGTGTGTTGTCTTTCTCTTCACCTGAAATAGTTCTTGTCTGCTATCTAACTAGTGAATACCCCTCTCCCTCCCTCCCTCCCCTCATAACCATCACAGAATAGTCTCTTCTGTGTTTAAATTTTTTCTTGAGTTCTTAAAATAGTGGTCTCATATAATATTTGTCCTTTTGCAACTGACTAATTTCACTCAGCATAATGCCTTCCAGATTTCTCCCTGTTATGGAAATATTTCATGGATTCATCCTTGTTCTTACTCATTGCGTAGTGTTCCATTGTGTGAATATACCATAATTTATTTATGCATTCCTCCATCGATGGGCACCTTGGTTGCTTCCATGTTTTTGCTATTGTAAACAGTGCTGCAATGAACGTGGGTATGCACATATCTGTTCATGTGAAGGCTCTTATTTCTCTAGGATATATACCAAGAAGTGGGATTGCTGGATCGTATGGTAGTTCTATTTCTAGCTTTTTAAGGTAATGTCAAATCAATTTCCAAAGTGTTTATACCATTTTACATTCCCACCAGCAGTGTATAAGTTTTCCAGTCTCTCCACAACCTCTCCAACATTTATTACTTTGTGTTTTTTGGATTAATGCCAGCCTTGTTGGAGTAAAATGGTATCTCATTGTAGTTTTGATTTGCATTTCTCTAGTGGCTAATGATTGTGAACATTTCCTCACGTATCTGTTAGCCACTTAAATGTCTTCTTTGGTGAAGCCTGTTCATATCCTTTGCCCATTTTTTAATTGGGTTGTCTTTTTATTGTTGAGTTTTTGCAGTATCATGCAGATTTTAGAGATCAGGTGCTGATAGGAATTGTCATAGCCAAAAACTTTTTCCCAGTCTGTAGGTAATCTTTTTACTCTTTTGGTGAGGTCTTTCAATGAGCATGTGTTTGATTTCAGATTTCCTATTTCTTTTTGTGTTTGTTTTGGTAATATGTGTCTTTCAAGGAATTTGTCCGTTTCATCTAAATTGTCGAATTTATTGGCATACAATTGTTCATAATATTCCCTTATTTGCCTTTTAATGTCTGTAGGATCTGTAATGGTGTCCCCTTCTTCATTCCTGATATTGATAAATTGGGGCTTCTCTCTTTTTTACTTGATCAGTTTTTTGTCTTTTCAGAAAAAACTACCTTTTTGTTTCAGCAATTTTTTTCTTTTGTTTGTCTCTTTCTATTTTATTGGATCCCATTCACACAGACTGGAGTGCAATGGGGCTTTTTCCATGAGACTTTGGGAAACTAGAGACCTGTCCCAAAATAAGAAAGGGCAGCCAGACCTTCAGGTCCCAGATGCCCTGCTCCAAGATGTGATGGTGAGATTTTTCAGCCCTAAGCAAGAGAAAGCAGTCTATAGGATGATTGAGGTGAGGTGGATTTTGAACTTAATAGTTTTTAGTTTGGAAGTAGATAGTGATAACAGTTGCAGAATGTAGTTAATGTCGCTGAATTGGGCACATAAAAGTAGTTGAAATAGCAAATATGTTGTTATATATATAAAACAAATACATATTTTAACACAAATTTTAAATGTCATGTTAAGTGCTTTCTGGAATAAGGCATGCTATAAATAAGTAAGCTCATACAAAATAGTAAGTGTTCAAAAAGAGTAGTTTTTTTATGAATGTAAAAATTTAAAATACTTGCTGTAAAAAATTCAAGCAATAATGGAAATATAAAAATCAAATAAATGTCCTCAAATGACTAACTCATGAATATACTTGTGGAAACACCATACAAATATAGAATATTTGCAGCACCATGGAAGCCACTGACTTATGCCATTTAAGCGAAATTGGTTGAGCGGGGGCGGGACAGGAAACTACTTGGAAAAGTCCCTTTACTCTTGAAAAATAAACACACAGAGAGAAACATTACCTTTTCCATTGCTGGACTCACACTTATTGCAACCACAATGGAAATTAAATGAGGACAAAGCTGAAACACTGGGTGGTAGAGCAGGCAAAAAGAAGGAATCCAGATCCTTAATTACGTCACCGAGACACAGAATTAACCAACCCTGGAGCTGTCCTACTTAACATCTTAGTATAGTAGTATATATAAAAAAAAAAGCAGCATATACATGTTTTTTATTGTTTACTACATTTTGCTTTGGATTTTTTTAGTTTTTTTGTTTGTCACCAAAAGTGTCCTAATAGACACACTGACTATATTTCCTGCTCATGACCTCTTTGATGTTTCATTGCATCCCTTCAATAAAATCCACTCCTTGTTTTGTTCCTTGAAATCAAATAACTCCAGTTAGGCAGAGCATTTCTGAACTACCTCCAAGTGCAGATGTAAATGGCAGCTGTCTTTGTTTCTGATTCATGGATGAAAGGGGAAAGCAGGAGGAAGGAATGTAGGTACAAACCTTGGATCAAAGGGGAAAATATGGGAGAGGACTGAAACAAAGATAGCTATCTCTTTGGCCTTGAACCTCTTAACCAGGCTGACCTACTCATGCTTTATACAGCCCTTGAATAATAATTATTTATTGACCACCTACTTTGTGCTAGGCACTGTGCTGTGTTTTAGGGAGTGCACAAAACAATGCTCAGAGAGACAAAAGTGTCTGCCCTCATGAAGCTGATATTCTAGTGGGGAGGGACAGATAACAAAGAAGATTAATAAATAAAACATATACTGTATTAGATGGTGTTAAGTGCTGTGGAAAAAATATAAAGCAGAGAAGGGGAATTGGGAATGTCCAGAGAGGGGTTTACAACGTTATGCAGGCTGGTCAGGGAAGGCATCATGAAAAGGTGACATTTCAGGAAAGACCTGAAGGAGTGATTCATGCAGCCATCTGGAGAAAGAGAGTTACAGGCCGAGGGGACAGTGAGTGCAAAAACCCTGAACTGAGAGCGTGCCTGTTGTACTAGACAAATGCTAAGGAGGCCAGTGTAGTTGGTGTGCATGAATGAAGGGGAAGGTGGTTACAGGAAGTCGGAGTGGTAGTGGTGGAGAGAAGTGGGAAGATGATAAAGGCCTTGATTTGTGCAATATTCATATGCCGCAAGTATTATTATTTTGTTGTTGTCTTTGTTAGTTGCCGTAAAGTTGGCTCTGACTCATGGCAACTCTATGTGCAACATAATGAAACTTTGCACGGTCCTGCACCATCTTCACGAGCATTGGCATGTTTGCGTCTATCGTTGCAGCTATTGTGTAATGACTTCTAAACCAGGGAGCTCATCTTCCAGCACCATATTGAACAATATTCTGTTGTGATCCATAGTGTTTTCCTTGACTAACTTTTGAAAGTAGATTGCCAGGCCTTTCTTCATAATCTGTCTTAGTCTGGAAGTTCTGCTGAAACCTGTCCACTACCGGTAACCCTCCTGGTATTTGAAATACCGGTGGCATAGCTTCCAGCATCATAACAACATGCAGGCTACCACAGTATGACAAACTGACAGATGCGTGGTGGATTATCATTATTTTTGTTACTGTTCCTTAAATTGACTTACTTCTTCTTTAGATATATTTATTTAAGATGAAAATTTTATATCACTACTGTAGATGAAAAACCGGTTTCTCCAATTTAACAGGTAGGAATGGTATTCTCTTGCAGGACAACCAGGTTTTATACGCACTTCTCCTATAACCCTGCCTCCTATTCATCTCTTTAGCAAGAGATGACCCCCAAAGATCTCAGAAATCCAGGCCCTTACAAAGACCAGGAAGAACCAGTGAGGCACTAGGTAGATGGGCAGTTTCCCAGAAAGCCAATCTATAGAAGGTGCTAAAGCAAATCTGGGACTCTAAAGCAGCTTTAGAAATGAAAGGAGATGGAGAAAAGTATATTGATCTGAAATCTTCTCAAGGATATCGCTATACATATTTGAAGGTTATAGTTTAAAAACTGTTTGGGATATTGGGAGGGGTAGTGGGAACTAGTAAGCTAGGATAGGGCTGTGTCTTAGTCATCTAGCGCTGCCATAACAGAAATACCACAAGTGGATGGCTTTAACAAAGAAAAACTTATTTTCTCACAGTCTGGTAGGTTACAAGTCCAAATTCAGGGCGTCGGCTCCAGGGGAAGGCTTTCACTCTCTATAGGCTCTGGAGGAAGGTCTTTGTCATCAGTCTTCCCATGGTAAGGGAGCTTCTCAGGAGCAGGGACCTTGGGTCCAAAGGATGTGCTCTGCTCCTGGTGCTGCTTTCTTGGTGCTATGAGGTCCCCAACTCTCTGCTTGTTTCCCTTTCCTTTTATCTCTTGAGTGATAAAAGGTGGTGCAGGCCCCACCCCAGGGAAACTCCCTTTACACTGAATCAGGGAGGTGACCTGTGTAAGGGTGGTGTTATAATCCCACCCTAATCCTTTTAACCACAGGTAGAGATTATGATTTATAACACATGGGAAAATCACAAAATGGAGCACAACCACAAATGGCTTAACCAAGTTGACAGATATTTTGGGTGGACACAATTCAATCCATTACACTCCACCCTTTGGCCCCCCAAAATTCATGCCTTGCAACATGCAAACCATATTCATCCCATCAGATCATAGCAAAAGTCTTAACTCCAAGTCGAAAATCCAAAAATTCTTCCTCATCTGTGAAATCTAGAATACAAGTTATCTGCTTCCAAAGGTACAATGACAGAACAGGCACAAGCTAGACATTCCCATTACAAATGGGAGAAACTGGAGGGAAAGGAAGAGTAACGGGCTCCAAGCAAGTCAGCAGAACACATTACATTAGCCCTCAAAGATTTGAAAATAATCCTCTGTTCTCTGAGACTGTGTACACAATAACCCTGCCCTCCAGCCTCTAGGTATTGGCCATACTCTCTGGTTTCTGGTGGAGGCCCCTTGGCCCTGGGCTTTAGCTTCATCTCCCAGGCCCAGCAGGACAGCAACTCTGCTCCCTCGGCTTTAGGGGCACAATTCTCCCAGTCCTTCTGAGTGGCAACTCCACCCTTAGAAACACCAGAGGCCATGGTTCCACCCTTTAAGACCCTGAGGTCATGGCTATACAGTTTGAGACTGAGGCAGCTCAGCTTCTTGTGTTCCTTGTCTCTTCAGCTGTTTCCTGGTTTCTTGGCCTCTCAGCTCCTTGGGCCTCACGCC
The DNA here is from genome assembly GCF_030014295.1 of Loxodonta africana. Taxonomy (NCBI): domain Eukaryota; kingdom Metazoa; phylum Chordata; class Mammalia; order Proboscidea; family Elephantidae; genus Loxodonta; species Loxodonta africana. Next base: position 44,178,730 of record NC_087365.1, read on the forward strand.
TGCATCTGCCCTACTGGGGCAAGTGTTCCAAAGCTCAGTAGCTCCACCAATAAGTGCCCAGAGGCACCCCACTCCACCAGGAAGCCTACACACAGGAAGGTCTTTCTCGTCAATCTTCCCCTGGACTAGGAGCTTCTCTGTGCAGAAGCCCCAGGTCTAAAAGACATGCTCTGCTCCTGGTACTTCTTTCTTGGTGGTATGAGGTCCCCAATTCTCTTCTTGCTTCCTTTTCCTTTAATCTATTGAGTGATAAAAGGTGGTGCAGGCTACACCCCAGGGAAACTTGCTTTACATTGAATCAGGGAGGTGACCTGAGTAAGGGTAGTGTTACAATTCCGCCATAATCCTTTTAACCACAGGTAGAGATTATGATTTATAACACATGGGAAAATCACAAAATGGAGGACAACCACACATGGCCTAACCAAGTTGACACATATTTTTGGGGGGACACAATTCAATCCTTTACAGTCTGCTTAACTGCAAATCTTTAATTCCATTAAGCTGGTTATGCAAGTTTGGGGTCAGAGCTGAGTTGCTTATAATAGTGATGCTAAGTGTTGCCACAAGGGGTCCTTCTCAGTTCTTCCTTCATGTATCACGCAGCCTCTCTTCTAAACAAATGTTGAACAAGTATTTACAGGTAAAATGAGACGTTGAATTATCAGTTTGCTCTGGGGACCTACACATTTCAAATTGGCAAAGACTGGGCGAAAGGGATAGTCAGATAGCAAGGAGGCCTGGCAAGAGAGAAGCAGAAGTGCAAACCTCTAGGAACCAGGGAACTTGGGAATAGGCACCAAGGCCAAAACCCTATCATAGGAACTGTGGGCCATGTAGGATGGAAGAGCGCTTCTTGAATCAGGCAGTGGTCCAGTTATCCCAATGTCAGTGATTATTGCTTAGTACATGACTCAACAGAAAAAATAGCCCAAGGCCTGAGCAGGCAAATTATCAAATGACAAAAGAATTAAAAAAGGCCAATATGAAAAAAGAAAATATTCAACCTCATTAGAAACCAAAACACGGTCATTGTTGTTGGGTACCGTCTTAGCTGTAATCTTTACAGAAGCAGATTGCTAGGTCTTTCTCTCATGGACCCACTGGATGGGTTTGAACTGCCAATCTTTAGGTTAGTAGCAAAGCGTTCAACCATTGTGCTGCCAGAGCTCCTGTAAAACAGCAATAAGGGGACCTGTTTTTCCTATCTGATTGGCAAAGTATTTTTGTTATTGTTCTTTCTTCTTATTCTTTCTTCCTCCCTTTGCTTTTTCATGATGATAGTAGTTAGAGAGTATAGTGAAAGGGCACGCTTAAGCACAGCTGGTAGTTCTGTGAATTGGCACAGATTTTCTGGAGGGCAATTTGGCAGACTGTATCAAAAACCCTAAAGACACATACTCTCTTTGATCCAGCAAGTCTACTTCTAGGAATTTTTCCCAAGGAAATAATTAGAAGTGAACACAGGGATGAATTTAACATTTACTGGGTGTTCACTCTGTGCCAGGCGATATGCTAAACGCCTTATACACAACTCACTTAGCCCTGACAGTGACATATGATGAGATAGGTATTATCATATCCATTTATTGACGGGAGAACTGAGGCCCAAAGAGGTGTTGTAAGTTGCCTACATTCATGCAGCTAGTAAGTGACAGGCTGGGAATCAAACCATCATCTCGTCAGCTCCAAACTCATGCTTTGAACCACTTCGTTATACCATCCTCTGCAAAAACTGTGTGTAAAGAGAGGCTCTACGTAGCACTTTTCGATAAAAATTCAGAAATAATCTGAATGTGCAACAATTGAGGAGCAGATAAGTAAATCATGCAGAACGACGTGATACAATATTATCTGCTATCGCTGTTGTTAGGTGCCGTCGAGTCGGTTCAGACTCATAGCGACCCTACGCACACCAGAACGAAACACAGCCCAGTCCTGTGCCATCCTTACAATCGTTGTTATGCTTGAGCTCATTGTTGCAGCCACTGTCAGTCCACCTTGTTGAGGGTCTTCCTCTTTTCTGCTGACCCTGTACTTTGCCAAGCATGATGTCCTTCTCCAGGGACTGATCCCTCCTGTCAACATGTACAAAGTATATAAGACACTCTCTTGCCATCCTTGCTTCTAAGGAGCATTCTGGCTGTACTTCCTCTAAGACAGATTTGTTCATTCTTCTGGCAGTCCATGGTATATTCAATATTGTTTGCCAACACCACAATTCAAAGGTGTCAATTCTTCTTCGTTCTTCCTTATTCATTGTCCAGCTTTCACATGCATATGACGCAATTGAAAATACTGTGGCTTGGGGCACTAAAAATCAGTTTGGAAAGAATAATGGCATGGGGAAATATTTACGATATGTTAAGTGACAAAAACATGATGTAAAACAACCACATCCCATTTTTAATTTTTTAAATGTATGTATGCCATTTATACGAAATTCAAAAATAGGAAAAACTAATGTATGGTGATAAGGGTCGGAGGGGAGTTGTTGAAAGTCTAGTGGGGTGCTGGAAATGTGCTATATCTTGGTCTGGGTTATGCTTACATCAGTGTATGTTGTTGTTGTTAGGTGCCGACTTGTAGCAACCCTAAGTACAACAGGATGAAACATTGCCTGGTCCTATGCCATCCTCATAACCATTGTTATGCTTGAGCCCATTGTTGCAGCCACCGTGTCAATCCATCTCATTGAAGGTCTTCCTCTATTTCACTGACCCTTTCTTTCCAAGCATGTCTTCTTCAGGGACTGCTCCCTCCAGATAACATGTTCTAAATGTGTAAGACAAAGTCCCAACATCCCCGCTTCCAAGGAGCACTCTGGCTGTATGTCTTCGAAGACAGACTTGTTTGTTCTTCTGGAAGTCCATGGTATATTTAATATTCTTCATCAACATCACAATTCAAAGGCATTGATTCTTCTTCAGTCTTCCTTATTCATTGCCCAGCTTACACATGCATATGAAGCGATTGAAAATATCATGGCTTGAGCCAGTCACACCTTAGCCTTCAAAGTGACTTCTTTGCTTTTTAACACTTTATAAGAAGTCTTTTGTAGCAGATTTGTGCAACGCAACGTGTCCTTTGATTTCTTGACTGCTGCTTCCATGTGGTTGATTGTGGTTCCAAGCAAAACGAAATCCTTGACAACTTCAATCTTTTCTCCATTTATCATGATGTTGTTTATTAGTACAGTTGTGAGGATTTTTGTTTTCTTTATGTTAAGGTGTAATCCATACTGAAGGCTGCGGTCTTTGATCTTCTTCAGTAAGTGCTTTAAATCCTCATCGCTTTCAGCAAACAAAGTTGTGTCATCTCTGTATAGCAGGTTGTTAATGAGTCTTCCATCAGTTCTAATGCTGTGTTCTTCATATAGTCCAGCTTCTATTTACTCAACCTATAGATTGAATAAGCATGGTGAAAGGATACAACTCTGACACACAGCTTTCCTGATTTTAAACTACAGTTCGAACAACTGTGTTTCGGTCTATGTACAGGTTCCACATGAGCACAATTAAGTGTTCTGGAATTCCCATTCTTTGCAATGTTATCCGTAATTTGCTATGACCTACACAGTCAAATGCCTTTGCATAGTCAATAAAACACAGGTAAATATCTTTCTGGTATTCTCTGCTTTCAGCCAAGATCCACCTGACATCAGCAATGATATTCCTTGTTCCACATTCGCATCTGAATCCAGCTTGAATTTCTGGCAGTTCCCTGTCGATGTACTGCTGCACTCATTTTTGAATAATCTTTAGCAAAATTTTACTTGCATGTGTTATTAATGACACTGATGATAATTTCTGCATTCTGTGGGATCACCTTTCTTTGGAGTGGGCACAAATATGGATCTCTTCCAGTCGGTTGGCCAGGTAGCTGTCTTCCAAATTTCTTGGCATAGATGAGTGCCTCCGGAGTTGCATCCGTTTATTGAAACATCTCAGTTGGTATTTCGTCAATTCCTGGAGCCTTGTTTTTTGCCAATGCCTTAAGTGCACCTTGGACTTCTTCCTTCAGTACCATCAGTTCTTGATCATATGTTACCTCCTGAAATGGTTGAATGTCGACCAATTCTTTTTGGTACAGTGACTGTGTATTCCTTCCATCTTCTTTTGATGTTTCCTGGGTCATTCAATATTTTGCCCATAGAATTCTTCAAAATTGCAACTCAAGGCTTGAATTTCTTTTCTTCAGTTTTTTCAGCTTGACAAATGCCGAGCGTGTTCTTTCCTTTTTGGTTTTCCAACTCCAGGTCTTTGCGCATTTCATTATAATACTTTCTTTGAATTTGCTAGCTGCCCTTTGAAATCTTCTGGTCAGCTCTTTTATGTCATCCTTTCATTTCAGCTGCTCTATATTTGAAAGCAAGTTTCAGAATCTCTTCTGACATCCATTTTGGTCTTTTCTTTCTTGCCTGTCTTTTTAAAAGATCTTTTGAATTCTTCATGTATGATGTCCTTGATGTCATCCCACAACTCATCTGGTCTTTGGTCGTTAGTGTTCAATGTGTCAAATCTATTCTTGAGATGGTCTTCAAATTCAGGTGGGATATACTCAAGGTTGTATTTTTGTTGTGGTGGTCTGTTTTAATTTTCTTCAGCTTTAATTTAAACTTGCATACGAGCAACTGATGGTCTATTCCTCAGTCGGCCCCTGGCCTTATTCTGACTGATGATATTGAGCTTTTCCATCACCTCTTTCCACAGATGTAGTTGGTTTGATTCCTGTGTTTTCCACCCAGAGAGGTCCACATGTATAGTTGCCATTTATGTTGTTGAAAAAAAGAGATATTTGCTATGAATAAGTTGTTTGTTTTGCAAAATTCTACCATGTAATCTCCTGCATCGTTTCTATCATCAAGACCATATTTTCCAACTACTGATCCTTCTTCTTTGTTTCCACCTTTCACATTCCAATCACCAGTAGTTATCAATGCATTTCAATCAATTCCAGACTGCAGAATTTGGTAAAAAAAAAAAAAAAACTTCAATTTCCTCATCTTTGGCATTAGCAGTCGTTGCATAAATTTGAATAATAGTCATATTAGCTGAGCATCCTTGTAAGTGTATGGGTATTATCCTATCACTGACAATGTTGTACTTCAGCATAGATCTTGAAATGTTCTTTTTGACTATGAATGCAATGCCATTCCTCTTCAATTTGTCATTCCCGGCATAGTACGCCATATGATTGTCTGATTTAAAACGGCCAATATCAGTCCATTTCACCTCATTAATGCCTAGGATATCGATCCCTATGCATTCCATTTCATTTTTAGCGATTTTCAATTTTCCTAGGTTCATACTTCGTACATTCCATGTTCTGATTATTAATGAATGTTTACAGCTATTTCTTCTCATTTTGAGTTGTGCCACACCAGCAAATGAAGGCCCCAAAAGCTTGACTCCATCCATGTCACTAAGATCAACTCACTTTGAGGAGGCAGTTTTGAGAGCCTTCCAGCCTGGGGGGCTCATCTTCCAGCGCTATATCAGACAATGTTCCACTGCTATTCACAAGGTTTTCACTGGCCGGTTTTTCAGAAGTAGACCACCAGGTTCTTCTTCCTAGTCTGTCATAGTTTGGAAGCTCTGCTGAAGCCTGCCCATCATGGATGACCCTGCTGGTATTTGAAATTTCAGTGGCATAGCTTCGAGCATCACAGCAACATGTGAGCCACCACAGTACGACAAACTGAGAGATGCGCTATGGCCGTGTGTTCCATAGAAGTTCGTATACGTTATATGTCACTAAAAAGGAAAAAGTGCATGCCTACATAGAAAACGTCCTGGAAGAAAAGAACAGAAAAATGTTAACAGTGATTATTGCTAAGTATAATTTTAATTTTCTTCTTTTTAATTTTAATTTTGTTCTTTATTCTTTTCCATGTTTCCTCCTCCCCTCTACCATTTTTTTTTTTTACAATGGTATATTACCTTTTCAGTTAGAAGGTTGCTAACCAAAATTAGAAGGCTGCTAACCAAAAGGTCAGCAGTTTGAATCCACCAGGCTCTCCTTTGGAAACCCTATGGGGCAATTCTACTCTGTCCTATAGGGTCGCTGTGTATCAGAATCAACTCAATGGCAATGGGTTTGGGGTTTTGTTTTGGTTTAATTAGAAGAAGGAAAAAAAAAAGTCAAGTTAATTATTTGGAGAAAAACAAACAAACAAAAAGAAAGGACAGCCATAGGGCTGCATGGGTTGTAGTTGTGGCCTGGAAACACATAGGTTCTGCAGTCTTCACACCCACCCAACGCTGATTTTGCAGGCAAGATGCCAGGCTGCAGGGATAGGAAGGATGGAGGAGAGAAGCCCAGGGCCCAGCCCTGCTTGGAAGGCAAAGCTCAGAGAGAGGCCATAAGGCACCTTAGAGCCCAGGAACGGCTGGAAGCAACGCCCTTCAGACAAATTCTTCCAACTTTAAAATCTTGCAGGCAAGCACAGCAGGGAGCGATTCTGGTCACAGCAACAACTCATTGTTCTGTTGCCAGTCTGATGCCTTGTTGCTTACTGGTGATGACATCAGGCCTCTGGGGAGCACACCAAGCACTCCTGCTTTCAATCAGAAGCCTTTTCTGCTTCCTCTCTCTTTTAAAGAGACAGCTTCTACCTGGGTAAAAGAGAGCCAGGTTTGGGCCACCTTGGCTTTTTCTTTCTATTTGGAGTCTGATTCCAGGGCAGTGGAGAAATTAAGGAAGTTACAAGGCAGGTTACTGTGGTCAATTCCTGAGAACCCAGCTTAGCTCACCCCTGGCGATGAAATCTTGCCAACCAAGAGGTGAATCCAAATATAGAATTTAGATGCAAAGAAGCTTTGATATATAAGATTACTGGTAAATATTAAATGTTTAAATAGGAAACTAAGAAAAATAACTGTGTGAATTAGCAGTTCTTCCCAGCTTGCTTACTAAGAAATGCCCATTTTATTGGGGACATCAAATGTGCCTAGTCAAAAACACACATTTCCTAGCCTCTTTTGCAGCTAGAGGCCACATATAACACAGTTCTGACCCATGAAATATACACTGGGGATTTGTGAAAAGCTTTCCTTTCTGTATAGTAATTTTCTCTTTCTTCCTGTGTGGAACAAGGACATGGTGACTGGAGCTGCAGCAGCTGTTTTGCAACCATGAGGAAAAGCCCAGGAGAACTGCACATAATTCAACCCTGACATCCTTAAGGTACTGAACCAGTGACAGCAACTGCCTAACTCTTCACTACTTGTTTATTTAAGCCACTGTCTACTCAAGTTTTTTATAATTCATGGTTGTAGCAATCTTTAGTTGTTCCATCTGACAATATAAAAATAATAATATAACTAATACATAACAGGAGGTTTGGGGATAAAAGGGAAAAAAGATGTAACGGTGCCAACGTTTCATTGCAGGTAATCACCATCTAAAATTGAAATATGTAGTTAAAAACAATGATGACTGCATCATCTTGATGTTTTCTAGAGGGATCTTTGAGGAGCTAATATCTCTTTTGGTAGAGAAATAGCTCTCTAAAGTTCAGAAATTCTTTAGTCTTTACTTTTGTTTTTTAAATTCTGTAAATCCAAAGTAAAATGAAGGAAACACCTTTCAAAACTTAGAAGCATATTATAGCATGAAACAATTTTTCTAAAATTATTTCTGATTACCTGTCTGTTCACATGCACTGAGAGATGTTTGGAATGATGCTCATCTAATTTGAAGTGTGCTGATTTCACTCTCTTCTGTTTGTTTTTAAACTTGTAATTTGGAAATTATTGTAGATTTACAGGATAATTTCCAAGCTAGTATGGAGGGTTCCCATTTACCCTTCACCCAGATTCTTCGAGTGTTAAGATCTTATATAATCATGGTGCATTTATCAAAATTAAGAAATCAACATTGATGCAATACTATTAACTACACTAGAGACTTCCGATTTCCCCAGTTTTTCTGCTGGTGTCCTTTTTCTCTTGCAGTTTCCAATCCAGGATACCACATTACATTTAGATGCCGTGTTTCCTTAGTTTCCTCTGGCCTGTGACACTTTCTCTGTCTTTCATAACCTTGACAATTTCAAAGAGTACCAGTTGCCGTCAAGTCGATTCTGACCCATGGCAATGCCATGTGTGTCAGAGTAGAACTGCGCTCCACATGGTTTTCAATGGCTGTTTTTTGTTTTTGTTTTTCAGAAGATTGCCAGACCTTTCTTCCAAGGCATCTCTGGGCAGACTTGAACCTTTAATCTTTTGGTTATCTGTCAAACACATTAACTCTTTACACTTCCCAGGAACTCCTTTCAAAGAGTAACGGTAAGATATTTTGTAGAATTTGTCTCAATTTGGATTTGTCTGATGTTTTCTCATGATTAGACTGAGGTTATGAATTTTGGGGACTGTACCACAGAAGCGATGTGTTCTTCTCACCACATTATATTAGGGGGTACAAGATATCGAAATAAGTTATCACTGGTGATGTTAACCTTGATCACTTGACTTTTTTACCTTCTTCTTTGTACTTTTCCATATTGCTTTAATTCTCTATAATAAGTATGTGGGAACAGTGAACCTGCAAGTTCCGCATTAACCAAAGAGCTCCACAAATGTGAGGGTTAAATTTTTCATTTGAAAGAGAGAGCTGATGTCCAAGCTTGGCTGGAAGAGGGACGAGATAAGAATAGCTACAACATCAATGTTTAATTGTTCTGGAGGCTAGCCAGCGTGGCAGAGAAAGATGGAGATGACTTTGGGATTTATGTAGTTAGCAGAGCAAAGAATTGGGGCCTCATCCAGATATTTTAAACGTAGTGTATTTCCCTTAAGCCTATAGTCCTGGAAAAGAGTGGGGGCTATCTTACCAGCCTCGTTAGAAACGGTGTAACAGAAAAGAGCTGGTTCTGCTGGAAGGGCAAGTGAGTGTCTAAACCAGCACTGACTAAGTACCACTTAGGTTCAGGTGCTTCACCTCAATTGTTTAACCTTCACAACTCTGCTAACTAAGTATTGTGATCATCCCATTTTATAGATGGGACAATTGAGATTCAGAGAAGTAAAGTGACTTTCCCAAGCCACACTGCCAGGTAGCCATGAAATGTCTATCTGGCAATGTACTGGGTAGGCACAGGGAAGCTAGGGTTTGAATCCAGATCTCTGTGACATTCAACCTATGCTATGTGCCCTCCACTTCACACCACCCGCTCCCCGGGAAGAACAGTGAGGAGAGAACAGGAATTCCACCCACAGGGGAAGATGATGAGCTTTGGCGACTACTATCCATATGATTTTTCATGTTCTTCGTACTCTGTCTCTTCATTGATCACAGAGTCACCTGGCATGAATTCCCAGGTTCAGGATTTCACTACCCTTTGGATGATTAGGACGACTACTCTCTAGATTGGGCAGAGGTAGTGAGATGTAGTTCAGACAGTGATCCCTAGTCCCTTCTTGGCAGAACGCCAGGTGCAAAGAGAAAGAAAGGAAGAGAAGGACAGAAGAAAGAGAGGAAAGGAGAGCGAGAACTGGTGCTTGGGCTTCGATTCCAGCGCTCTCTTCCAGCCCCCCCTAAGTTCAGCTCTCCTTTCGCCCCTCCTGAGGATGACTATAAACCAATGCAGAACTCTTTCTTGCTGAAGCTAGTTCAGGTTTGGTTTCTGCAGCCTGAAACCAAAGTATCCCTACAAGCACATTATATTTACTCTAGTTTCTGTTACATCATAACATCACTGTGCTAGTGGCTTTTGCCTGTCTTGGCCACCAAATCTGCTTTGTGAGTGGTTACGAACACAGGTGCTGGAGTCAGAAAACCCAGAGGTTGAGTCCTTGTCCAAAGCCACACAGCCTGTCGATGGCGGAGCAAGGACTCAACCTCTGGTAAATGGGGATGATAATTTTCTACAAGGGATGTTATAAAAATTATACAAGATAATGCATGCAAGATGCTTAGCAGAGCACAAATTTAGCTTAATATTCAATAAATGGTAGCTGTGATTATTATCATTATTCAACTCTCCTTGCCAACTGGCCACGATTTATTGATTTTCCAATTCCAACTTAATGAGATATCTGTTAGCCTCAGCCATTTTTTCTCACCAGGCCACATAATTCATATGTGACTGGCAGCCTATGGGTAAGTCCCACTAAGGGTAGGAGTCTACCTCGGCCTCTTAAGTTGTGGTCAAAGGGTAGGAATTCGATGGTGTACAGGTGAATAATTAACAACCACTTCTCCAAAACAAACAAGCAAAAAAAAAAAAAAACTTTACCAGTTTCCATGGTGTAAATAACTCCCACCATGGCGATTTCAAGGTATCAATGTGATGTCACTGAACACAGACTTGGAAAGAATGAGCACAATTGGCCCTCGGGCTAACCCCAGCACACCACCGCCTGTCCAGGTGAAGTTTCTCGGGGAAATGGACATGGGCAGGGAAAGCATTCAAAAACACGTCTACTGGAGTAGTGATTAAAGTGGTGGTAGGGTGTCTTAGGCTGGGTTCTCTTGAAACAAAACCTGAGGTGGAATTCTTGCACAAGTGACTTCCTGAGGGACGTCTAAGGTGAAACCTGTTAGGGGAATGAGGGACACAGAATAGGACACTGGAGAAAGTGTGGCAAAAATGTGAGTTCAGCTAAAGTCTAGCCTCCGCCTGATCCCACAGGCAGCGCTGGAGCATGAAAACTCCCACAGAGTTGTCCAACCTTGAGGCAAAGGGGCGTGGCATTTGTACACCCCAGTTAGTCAGCCACTGGGTGCAGGGTCCCTTCAGGAGAAGGGTGTAACCTCTCAGGCGTTTCCCAGCAAGGAAGCTCCATTGGCTGAGGGGAGTTCTCAGAAGAAGGGGGCAGCAGTGAGCCATGAATAACCAACTCTCACAGCAGCTGGGGGATGAGTACACCAGCCTAGTAAAGGGCATCTGGATGGGCCCCAGCAGCATTTATTTTGTAGTGATAATAATGCTGATGGCAATTTTCACTGAGAAAATGATGCAGATGTTAGAAGTGGTAAACGTAGTGGTAGTGGTGCTAGTACTGGTGTTGACGGCAACATTGGCATTGGCTGGACTGGTGGTGGTGATGATGGAATCAGTGGAGGTGTTAGTTAATAGTAGTGGCAAAATGGTGGTGGTTGTGATGGTAATTAGTGACAGGATGTGGAGGTGGTACTGGTGGTGGTGTTGGTAATAAACCAAAAAACCAAACCGACTGGCGTCGAGTCAATTCCGACTCACAATGACCCTATCGGACAGAGTAGAACTGCCCCACAGGGTTTCCAAGGCTATAAATCTTTATGGAAGTAGATTGCCACATCTTTCTCCTGTGGAGTACCTGGTGGGCTCTAACCACAGACCTTTCAGTTAGCAGCTGAGTGCTTTAACCACTGGGCCGCCACGGCTTCTTGTGTTGGTAACAGTCATGGTAAAATGGCGGTGATAAGAGTAGTAGACAAAATGGTGGTGGTGGTGATGGTAACTGGTGCCATGATGGTGGAAGTGGTACTGGTGGTAGTTTTGGTAACAGTCATGGTAAAATGGTGGTGATAATAGCAGGGACAAAATGGTGGCAGTAATGATAGTGCTTGGTGCCATGATGATGGAGGTGATACTGGTGGTAGTGTTGGTAATAGTCATGGTAAAATGGTGATAGTGATCAAAACCAAAAAACCCATTGCCGTTGAGTCAATTCCAACTCATAGTGACCCTATAGGACAGAGTAGAACTCTCCCATAGGGTTTCCAAGGAGCAACTGGTGGGTGGTGGTAATAGTACTGGTAGAATGGTGGTGGCAATGGTAATTGGGGGCATGGTAGTGGCGGTGCTTGTGAAGGTGATGATGAACATGGCAAAGGTGCTGGTAATTGTAGAGGCTAAAGATTAAACCCACCGCCGTGGAGTCGATTCTGACTCATAGCAACCTTATAGGACAGAGCAGAACTGCCCCATAGAGTTTCCAAGGAGCACCTGGCGGATGTGAACTGCCAACCTGTTGGTTAGCAGCCGTAGCACTTAACCACTACACTACCAGAGTTATGAGTACCAAAATCTCAATTTCTTCAAAGGTTATCTCTTTCCTTTATACTTTGTATTTCTACACTGGCCCTGGGGAATGAAACAATTTAGACTTTCATCTCATCAAGACCAGCAGATGAAAACATGACTGAGAGAATTGAAATACATTCACTCTGCTGGTGAAGTCCTGCAGAGTGCATTTTTTAAAATAATGCACACATTCCTCAGGGCTGTAATTTATTCTACTTGCCACTCCATGTGTCATGGTTCACTGTGAAGTGTAGGGACGCGCTGGCTTCAGACTTCTTAACACATCAAACCTATGAGCAGAGTTTAACATGCCAGCACTAGGCCAGGAAGTCATGAAGATTGCTGGAACAAACCCATGCTGCATTCAACGTGAGATTGCTGTTTTCAGCTCAAAAGCCTTGCTTGTGAGCACCAGGGCAGAGTGACTGTGCATGTGAGTAAGCAGGTCAGTGAGCTGGTGTTGTGTTATCAGGCGAAGAGTCAGCAGTATGTGCTGTCTTATCTATCACTGTGTCTGCCTAAATCCTCCCACTCCTTCCCCTCCCTCCCCGGGTGAGTCAGTGCAGTGGGAGGGGTGCTCACTTTCCACTCCAAGCACTTATCGCATTATATTTTCAAACAAAATAGTTTGAAAGAAGCATTCTGGGGCAAATGTAAAGTTCATTCATTCAATAAATACTTATTGAACATCAACTACATGCCATGCACTGCTCTAGGTGTTGAGATACCACAGTGGGGGGGAAATAAAGAAGAAAAAAACAATCCCTGTCCTCATAGAGCTTACACTCCAGTGGGCTTACAAATGTCTCCTTCTCATCACACACAGATGAGGAAACAGACTTAAAGAGGTTTGTGGACTTGACCAAGGATGCTGTATCCGTTTCCTAGGGCTGCCACAACAAAATACCACAAACTGGGTGGCTTATGAGAACAGAAATGTATTGCCTCACAGTTCTGGAGAAAGAGTCTGAATCCAGCCTGTTGGCAGGGACATGCGCTCTCTCTCTGCTCCAGGGGAAGATCCTTCCTTGTCTCTTCCAGTTTCTGGTAGCCCCAAGAGTTTCTTGGCTTTTCTTGGATTGTAGATGCATCTTCCCATGGCTGTCTTCCCCCTGTGTGTCTCTCTGTGTCTCTTCTCTCTTATAAGGACAGCACTTAGATTGGAATAGGACCCATCCTACTCTGGTATGACCTCATGTTAACTTAGATCGTAACATCTTCAAAGACCCTATTTCCAAAGAAGGTCATAACCATGGGTGCCAGGGATTGGGACCTGAACATATCTCTTTGGGGGGGTACAATTTAATCCACAACAGACACACAGCAAAGGGCAGAGCTAAGATTTTAACTAAGTTTGACTTCAAAATCCCTGTCCTTGACCAATTCTATACTATCTACAGTGGATATTTTTGTTTTCAACACCCCGCACCCTCTCCCCATTCTTCTGGTGTTAGGACTCTCAGGTTGCTTTGGGGAAACCACTCTTCCTCCACTGAATAGAGTCTAGTAGGACTGTCAGTCAAGGCATCCTGCCCTCCCTCAACTGAGGAATGGGCTCATGATCCAAGCTGTGCCATTTGATGCTTGCCTCTGCTACCCACACCTTCTGGATCTATGGTTCCCTTTGTGTCCAAGTTGATTGCCTTGCCAGTAATTCTGTGAGTCATCCCATATTCTTCCAGGAAATTCTTTTTTCTCCAGTTATCCAGAGTCCACTTCTGTTGCACACAACCAAATAACTTGATTAACATACAGTCACTTCACCCTCTGAGCCCCAGTGTTATAGATTGAATTGTGTCCCCCAAAGAATGTGTGTCAACTTGGCTAGGCCATGATTCCCAGTGTTATGTTACTGTCCACCATTCTGTCATCTGATGTGATTTTCATACGCGTTGTAAATCCTACTTCTATGATGTAAATAAGGCAGAATTGAGGCAGTTATGTTAATAAGGCAGGACTGAATCAACAAGATTAGGTTGTATCTTGAGTCAATGTCTTTTGAGATATAAAAGAGAGAAGCTAGCAGGGAGCCAGAGGGAACTCCCACCACCCAGAATGAAGAACCAGGAAGGAAGCACATCCTTTGGACCCAGGACCCCTTGCTGAGAAACCCCTAGACTCACCCAAGGGAAGACTGATGGCAAGGACCATCCCCCAGAGCCTACAGAGAAAGCCTCCTCTGGAGCAGGTGCCCTGAATTCAGACTTCTAACCTCCTAAACTGTGATAGAATAAACTTCTGTTTGTTAAAGCCATGACTTGTGGTATTTTTATTATAGAAGCACCAGATAACTAAGACACCCAGTTTGAACCCAAACAAGTTTCATCATCTACTAACTAGAAGGTATAACACCCACCTTACAGGTGGCAGGACTGAAGATCTTGTTTTCTCGAGCCAGGTTTTGCCAACATCCCTGCTTTCTAGCCCTTCTTCAGATCCTAACCTCCCAGAAGAAACTTCTCCATCTTGCAGTGGAGCTGCCAGACCTGCAGGTGCTGCACACTCAGCAAAAGCAGTGGAGGAGCCTGAGCTATATTTGAACTTCCCTGAGAGCACAGAAATGCAGCCTCCTGGGCTCTGGCTGGCCAAGGAGAGTGGTGATTAGCAATACACTTGTTCAGAGCATGGACAGACCAGGTGATGGCTCAGCATGTTGAGATTCACAGCCGAGGCCAATCCCTCCTCCCCCAGACCTATTTTTGGGTCATCACAGGTGCCTATTAGCACCACATATCAGGGCTATAGGACAGAGGAGAGGCTCTTCTTGAAGGACTTATCAGTTAGAATTGCAATGAGTTGCATGTAACAGAAACCTGACCAAATAAATCCTTCTTTCATGTAACAAGAAGTCCAGAGGTAGGCAGTTCAGGCTGACAGAAAGGCCCAGAGAAATCATTAAGGAGCAAGGGACTCATATGCCCTCATAGCCACAAGACGGCTGCTACACATCCAGGCATCTTGCCTACATTCCAGGCAGGAATAAAAGGGAAAGAGAAAGAGGAAAATAGTTCTTTCTTTTGTCTGAGGAAGACAGCAGCTCCCCAGGAAGCCCCATCTAGATTCCTACTTACAAGAGAGTACAGGGAGATACTTCTAACTGGGGACATTGTCACTCAAACAAAAGTGGGACTGTGTTACTAAGGAAGAAGGGAAGAATAGATATTGGTTAAGTAACTACCAGTGTCTATCGCAGAAGGTGAGACAGGGGATGGGTCAGTGTTAAAGGCAGCATATGAGGAGCTGGGTTAGAGGTTGGGAGGATGGGCTTAGAGTTGTCCACACCCCTCCCTCATCCTCACTGTGTTCTACAGAGAAAGCAAGGAACCAGGAAAATAGGCCCTTTAAAGATGGAAAGGCCCTTAGAGGATTGTGTGAAAAGCTCCAAAACCAAAAACCAAACCCATTGCGTCAAGTCACTTCCAAGTCATGGTGGCCCCATGTGTTACAGAGTAGAACTGCTTCATAGGGTTTTTTTGGGCTGTAATCTTTACGGAAGCAGATTGCCAGGCCTTTCTTCCACGACACCGCTGGGTGGGTCCAAACAGCCAACCTTTAGGCTAGAAGTCGAACACAAACTGTGAGGGGCTTGTGAAAAAAGAGTCAAACAGTCCTGGTGTTAAATCCCATCTCTGCCTAATACTCTGTCACCTTGGGCAAGTCGCTTAACTTCTCTGGACCTCTCAATTTTCTCATCTATAAAAGGAGGGCTTTTGTGTGCCTCAAACAAGACGCTATGTATAAACTGTACATCGTAGGTGTCCAGCACATGTTAGTTATCATTAGCTCAATTCCCTCGTTTTCTAAATGGTGAAAATGAAGCTCAGAGTTGGAAGCAAAATGACCCAAATCAGTGGTTCTCAACCTTGGCAGTGCATTAAAAAATCCTCATGTGGGAGCCCCACCCCCAAAGAGTCTGCTGTAATGAGGCTGGGGTGAGGCCTGGGCGCTGGATTTTTAAAAGCTCCGGGGTGTTGGTAATTCTAATGTGTAGGTCTGGGAGAGAAACCTCGGCATTACGGCGCCCAGCAGGCTCCTTAGGTGATTTTTATGCGGCCAGTTCAAGCTTTGGGAGCCCGCTGATTTAAATAAACCCTGGGTCTGGCCTCAGGGGGTCCACCTTCCCTGGAACCTGCACATGGCTTCTCACATCTTCCTCCGGTTCCTGGAAGCCCGACAGGATGGAGAGTCAAGGCTCCTGCTAATTGCTCTCGGTCCCCCAGTGGCTGCGGCACACGGTCCCCACGGAGCCACCTAGTGGTGAGTTGCCGCAGTGGGGTTAATGGGAAGAATTGGCTCGTTCTGCCATCCGCTCCTGGAAGGAACCAGGCCGGAAATAAAGCGGTAGCGCAGGACGCGCCGGATCCCTGCCTGTGGGTGTGACAGGCCAGTTGTGGTTTATCCGCCAGCGGTGGATCTCTGATGGGACTTAGCATACGGGCCGCCTGTACCTGAGCTAGAATTCCCCCGAATCGCTAAGACTTGCAGCTATAAAGGCTACGGGCTTTCAGGTAGATACACCTGGTCCTGCCCCCTTACAGAGATGAGGCCATTGAGGATTAAGTAGTTCTGGGAGGACGCCATGTGTCATCGTGGACAAGGCTTTGATGATCCGAATCTTGGTTTCCTTACCTGTGGGGTGACAGTAATTACTCGCAATAACCCGTATCATCGCTATGGAAGACTACCATGATGCATTGATTACTACAAAATAAAATAAAATAATAATAATAGTGCGGTGTAACTCAGCCCTGTTTTGTTAACAAATACTTAAATATATATATATTTATGTTTATACAAATTTTTGTGTACGTATATTTATTTATGTGTACATGCATCGAGTGCTGTCTAGAACGACATTCACCAAATAGGTAGTGAGATTTGGGGTGATATTTGCTGTCCTCTTTATACGTCTCTAAATTGTTTTGGTTGTGCATGTACTACTTTTATAAAAGAAAGCTGAATTTTGGGGTCAGGAGGACTGACTGTGCACATCCATTCGCCTCTCCTCCCTCCGAATATCCCATTGCAATGACAGAATAAACCTTTTAAAATACTAATGAAATCTGTTAAGATAATAATAATACCTACCTCTTAGAATTATGAGGTTTCACATCTCACACATAAACAGTAAGTAATAATTATTATCTGCATTCCCTAATGCAGCGGTGCTTAACCCTTCTTGTGCCAGGGACCCCTCCGGAGCCTGGTGAAGCCTGTGAACTTCTTCTCAGCCTAATGTTTTTAAATGAATAAAATTCCATACATAGGATTACAAAGGAAACTGTCGATACTGAAATACAGTTCTCCAAACATTTACAAAACAAAGCTGTCATATAGTAACATATGGGCTTCTTTATTGCAAGATTTAGCAGGGTTCTAATAACTGCTGTAATTTCAAAGTCATGATGAGCATAAATGATATTTTTAGATAACTGCTACAGCAGCAATGTGATAGAAATATATCTTTGATTTCTACTGGTGATAAAGTCAGGGGAATTACCAGTACCACTAGAGTTTGTTGTTTATGTTCATAATTGAGGGAAAAACTAAATTTGAGTTGAAGCTAGTGAAAATATTGTTTTTTTCTCATCCACATGCAGGGACCTCATAATTTAATAATTTTTATTTTCCTGCAGAGCTTTGTCTAAGTACGTACATTCGTTTCCTAAGGCTGCTGTAACAAATTACCACAAACCTGGTGTCTTAAACATTTATTTTCTCACAGTTCTGGAGAACAGAAGTCCAAAATCAAGGTATTGGCAGGTTGGTTCCTCCAGGAGGCTCTGGGGAAGAAACCATCCCATGTCTGTCTCTTAGCTTCTGTAGCTTGCTGGCAATCCTTGGGGCTTCTTGGCTTATAGACACATCACTCCAATCTCTGCCTCTGTCTTCACATTGCCTTCTTTTCTGCGGGCCTCTCTGTGTCCTCACCTCTTCTTATAAGGACACCACTCATTGGACTTAGGACCAACCCTAAATTCAGGATGATTTTATCTCAGCATCCATAACTTAACACTGCAAAGGCCCTATTTCCAAATTAGGTCATATTCTGAGGTTCCAGGTGGACATGAATTTGGGGGGAACCCTATCAACTCACTATGGTATCGGATGCCTTTCTTATTATAGGTTTTCCTCAAATGTATGGTGATCCTTGGCTATCTACTCATGTCGAAGTGTTGGGCATAGATCAAAGCTTATTGTAAGCTCTGTGCATGTGAGGAAGGCTTACTAACTGTGAGTGTAGGTGTGACCATCCATTAAGGAGCCCCCAGTGTCAGTATCTTTAGGTTTTTCCTCTTAGCTAGTCAGATTCACCACAGAAGCTCTTCTAGTTTATTTCTAGGACAGTATGATCCTCCCTGCCAGCATTCTAGAATCCGTGTTGAGAAAGAAGCTCGAGGGCAGGGCTTCTATTTATAAACTTTCACTTAATCCTTCTGTGTTCAGTGTGGTGACCCTATCCTCCACTATGCCGGGTGTCTCCCAATCCAGATACCCTTTCTGCTTCTTCCTAGAGCTGAGCTATCCAATATGGTAGCCATTGGCCACATGCAGCTCATTAAATTTAAATTAATTAAAATTTTCTTTTCTTAGTCACACTAGTCACATGTCCAAGGGCTCAATAGCTACATGTAACTAGTGACTGGCTACTGTAATGGACAGCACAGAACATTTCCATCATTGCAGAAAGTTCCATTGGGCAGCACTGCTGTAGATAGAACAAGGGCTGACAAACTTTTTCTCTAAAGGGGCAGATAGTAAATATTTTCAGCTTAGCAGGTCATGTAGTTTCCCTTGCATCTAGTCAACTGTGCCATGGTGGCACAAAAGCAGTTGTAGATAACATGCAGAACAAGTATTGAAACACGGAGCTGTGTTCCAACAAAGCTTTGTACATGAACAGTGAAGACTGAATTTCATATAATTTTCAAGTGTTAAAATATCACTCTTGTGATTTTTTTCATCCATTAAAAAATAGAAAAACTATTGTTAGCCTGCAGACTCTACAAAAAGGCCAGTGGATTGGATTTGGCCCATGAATCATTGTTGGCTGACTCTAGTGTATTGCCTTTTTCAAAGGTCCCTGTACTGTTAACTCAAAGAGGAAGCAGAGACGTAGGTATGCTGTCTTTATCTCCCTACAAGTCTGATGATCTGTTCAGGGCCTGCCTTCTTCCTGCACGTAAGGACCCATAAACACGGAGCCCCAACCCTCTTATTTACTATTCTTCACCTGGTGCCTAGCACACAATGCTGATGTCTAACAGGCGCTCAGTCAATAGTGGTGAATGATCAGTTGTTCACCAACCAACCTTCTTTGTGCAATTTGACTTTTCACGTGCGTGGGCCCTCAGAAAAAGAATGTGCTTGTCATGCTGATGAGAATATTCCAGTCTGCTTAACAATTACATTTCTTGTTATCAATGAATACACTGACATTCTGATTTTCCACATTAGTCCCAGCAGCTTGGTAAATGTAGTTCTAGGTCGAGAGAAGTCGTCAGCTCTTAAGCATGTTTGAGTCAAAGGAAACATGTTTACAGAAGTATAAGTCTCAACTGAATCTGCTAAGACTTGTGAAGAGAGGAGGAGTAATCTGGTGGATGTAAGTACTTGGAGAATTTTAAATGCTGGGCTGAAATTGCCCTCTCAGCACGATAAGGAAGACAAGGTTATAGAATGTTAACATTGCTGTGACTATAAGATGACAATAGACCAAGGGCATTGTTGGAAACTGGCTAGATGGGGCAAAAGTCACAAATCAGATTAACTCTATGCATGCCCCTGAACGGGTTACCTTTGGGGGTTACCGGCTGGGGAAGGGCAGAAGGGAGGCTTCTGGAGTCCTAGAAATGTTCTATATATCTTTGTATTTATTTATTTTATTTTTTATTGTTGTTGAGAATATACACAGCAGAATTTACACCAATTCAACAATTTCTCCATGTACAATTCAATGACACTGATTACATTTTTTAAACTGTGCAACCATTCTCACCCTCCTTTTCCAAGTTATTCCTCCCCCATTAACATAAACTCATTGTCCCCTAAGTTTCCTATCTAATCTTTCAAGTGTTGTTATTGTTATTATTAGGTACTATCGAGTCAGTTCCAACTCCTAGCAACCTTATATGCAACAGAACAAAACTGCCCAGTCCTGCACCATCCTTACAATCATTGTTATTCTTGAGCCCATTGTTGCAGCCAGTCTGTCAGTCCATCTCGTTGAGGGTCTTCCTCTTCTTTGCTGACCCTCTACTTTACAAAACACGATGTCCTTCTCCAGGGACTTGTCCCTCCTGATAACATGTCCAAAGTATGTGAGATGAAGTCTTGCCATCCTTGCTTCTAAAGAGCATTCTGCTGTAATTCTTCCAAGACAGATTTGTTTGTTCTTTTGGCAGTCCATGGTATATTCAGTATTCTTCGCCAACACCATAATTCAAAGGCGTCAATACTTCTTCAGTCTTCTTATTCATTCTTCAGCTTTCACATGTGTATGAGGTATTGAAAACACCATGGCTTGGGTCAGGCACACTTTAGTCTTCAAAGTGACATCTTTGCTTTTTAACACTTTAAAGAGGTCTTTTGCATCCCACTTGCCCAATGAAATGTATCATTTGACTTTTTTGCTTCTGTTTCCATGGATGTTGATTGTAGCTGTTTTTAATTTGATCCCATGTAGATAGTTCTCAAAAGAGCAAAATGCTCAAGGCAGACATCCTTTACTAATTAAGCTAAACTACTGTTTGCTTTAAAGAAGACTTCAGGGAATATTTTTGGTTTAAGGTTTAAAGATTGCTTCAGGGCAATACTTTCAGAGGTTCATTCAGCCTCAATGGCTCTGGAAAGCTTGGATTCTATTCTATATATCTTAAACTGGGTGGTAGTTTATAGATATGTACATGTGTCAGGTATACCTGACCCAGTTGCCTCATATGCATGGGAAAACTGGACAATGAAAAAAGAAGACAGAAGAAGAATTTATGTGCATTACAGTGGTGGTGTTGATGAAGAATATTGACTGCCAAAGAAGAAACACATTGGTCTTAGAAGATACAGAATCAGAGTGTTCCTTAGAAGCAAGGATAGTGAAACTTCATCTTGCTTACTTTGGACACGTTATCAAGAAAGACTAATCTCCAAAACAGCCTGGTACTGGTACAACAACAGATACATGGACCAATGGAACAGAATTGAGAATCCAGACATAAATCCATCCACATATGAGCAGTTGCCATTTGACAAAGCCCCCAAAACAGTTAAATGGGGAAAAGACAGTCTTTTTAACAAATGGTGCTGGCATAACTGGATATCCATCTGCAAAAAAATGAAACAAGACCCATACCTCATTCCATGTACAAAAACTAACTCAAAATGGATCAAACACCTAAATATAAAATCTAAAACGATAAAGATCATGGAAGAAAAAACAGGGACAACTTTAGGAGCCCTAATACATGGCATAAACAGTATACAAAACCTTTTAAAGAACGTAGAAGAAAAACTAGATAACTGGGAGCTCCTAAAAATCAAACACCTAAGCTCATCCAAAGACTTTGCCAAAAGAGTAAAAAGACTACCTACAGACTGGGGAAAAATTTTTAGCTATGACATTTCCGATCAGCGCCTGATGTCTAAAATCTACATGATACTGCAAAAACTCAACTGCAAGAAGACAAATAACCCAATTAAAAAATGGGCGAAAGATATGAATAGACACTTCACTAAAGAAGACATTCAGGTAGCTAGCAGATATATGAGGAAATGTTCCTGATCATTAGCCATTACAGAAATGCAGATCAAAACTACAATGAGATTTCATCTCACTCCAACAAGGCTGGCATTAATCCAAAAAAACACAAAATAATAAATGTTGGAGAGGCTGTGGAGAGATTGGAACACTTCTACACTGCTGGTGGGAATGTCAAATGGTACAACCACTTTGGAAATCAATTTGGCACTTCCTTAAAAAGCTAGAAATAGAACTACCATATGATCCAGCAATCCCACTCCTTGGAATATATCTTAGAGGAATAAGAGCCTTCACATGAACAGATATATGCACGCCCATGTTTATTGTAGCACTGTTTACAATAGCAAAAAGACGGAAGCAACCAAGGTACCCATCAATGGATGAATAGATAAATAAATTATGGTATATTCACACAATGGAATACTACGCATCGATAAAGAACAGTGAGGAATCTGTGAAACATTTCATAGCATGGAGGAACCTGGAAGGCATTATGCTGAGTGAAGTTAGTCAGTTGGAAAAGGACAAATATTGTATAAGACCACTATTATAAGAACTTGAGAAATAGTTTAAACTGAGAAGAAAACATTCTTTTGTGGTTACAAGAGCGGGGAGGGAGGGAGGGTGGGAGAGGGGCATTCACTAATTAGATAGTAGATAAGAACTACCTCAGGTGAAGAGAAGGACAGCACACAGTACAGGGGAGGTCAGCACAATTGGACTAAACCAAAAGCAAAGGTGTTTCCTGAATAAACTGAATGCTTCAAAGGCCAGTGTAGCAGGGGCAGGGGTCTGGGGACCATGGTTTCAGGGACATCTAAGTCAATTGGCATAATAAAATCTATTAAGAAATTCTGCATCCCACTTTGAAGAGTGGTGTCTGGGGTCTTAAACGCTAGCAAGCAGCCATCTAAGATGCATCAGTTGGTCTCAACCCACCTGGATCAAAAGAGAATGAGGAACACCAAGGACACAAGGCAATTACGAGCCCAAGAGACAGAAAGGGCCACATGAACCAGAGACTACATCATCCTGAGACCAGAAGAACTAGATGGTGCCCGGCTACAACCGACCACTGCCCTGACAGGGAACACAACAGAGAACCCCTGAGGGAGCAGGAGAGCAGTGGGATGCAGACCCCAAATTCTCATAAGACCAGACTTAATGGTCTCACTGAGGCTGGAAAGACCCCATTGGTCATGGCCCCCAGACCTTCTGTTGCCCCAGGACAGGAACCATTCCCGCAGCCAACTCTTCAGACATGGATTGGACTGGACAATGGGTTGGAGAGGGATGCTGGTGAGGAGTGAGCTTCTTGGATCAGGTGGACACTTGAGACTATGTTGGCATCTCCTGCCTGGAGGGGAGATGGGGGGGGAGGGGATTAGAAGCTGACAAAATGGACACGAAAAGAGAGAGTGGAGGGAGAGAGTGGGCTGTCTCATTAGGGGGAGAGTAACTGGGAGTGTGTAGCAAGGTGTATATGGGTTTTTGTGTGAGAGACTGACTTGATTTGTCAACTTTCACTTAAAGCACAATAAAAATTATTTTAAAAAAAAGCATTCTAATTAAAAAAAAAGAAAGACTAATCTCTAGAAAAGCACACCATATCATCTTTAGTAAAAGAAAGCCAGCAACTGAGAAAAGCCCTCAAGATGAATTGACACAACAGCCACAGCAGTGGACTCCGACACGTCAAAGGTCGTGAAGGTAGTGCTGGACCAAGCTACGTCTCGCGCTGTTACACGGGAGGTCAGCGCGCCTCAGAGCCGACCTAACGGCAACTCACGACACGGCAACAATTCCATCCAGCCACCCCGTGAAACCTGGCCCGTCATTGTGTATAACCTATTCCCTAAGAAGAAATACAAATACATGAACGTTTTTCCGGGTGATTGAAGTTACGCATTCTTTCCCCGGGTTCCATAATATCTGAAAGAAGAAGTTTGGCTTTCCGAGAGCTATAACGCTTGACAAGGCTTATAAACATAATCTTTAAGCCATAAGACTCGTAACAGTTTAACTAGCTAAGTTATAAAACGTGTTTGTTAAAGGAAATTTTATTTGGCCACTGAAATTGTAAAAAGCAGAGATTGACCAGTCTTGTGTGATTAATTTTGCCTACGAAGAATGTGTGAATTATTCATTGGCCAGAGAGTATTTTTGAGTACACAGTCATATTGTCATTTTACAGTGGTTGATACTCTAGAGATTAAAATTGTGTCTGGTAGAGCCGATCCAATCACTACTGCAAGCTTTGTTTCTCCCATGCTGGTGAGACTGAAGGCAAGACTGAGAACCAGAAGCTAGGCTGCCATATGCCGGGCTTGCGTGAACATACCATGTCAAGGAAGTTTCCCCTTACAGGCGTGTTGGGAGAAAATCAGACAGCCTTACCAGCCTTACCAGGCCACACCCCTCCACCCTGGCAAACTTCTACGTCTACTGTGAACGTGTACTATTTCTTTAATGAGATAGAAATACGCATTTTTTAATCTAGCAATTACTATGTGCAGTTCATTGTCCTTATATTAATTCACTGTCCAAATCTTAATTTATTCAATCTTCATAACAACGCTGAGGTAGGCACTATTATTGCCATCATCCATTTTACAAATGAGGAAACTGAGGTACAGAGAGATTAACTAATTAACTCAAGGTAAGCCTGTAAGTGGAAGAGCTGGGATTTGAACCTAGGCAGTTAGCTCCAGCAACTGAGCTCTCAACTATTACACTATGCTGCCTCTAAGTCAGACAGAATGTATATTTTGGTGTTGAGGAGAGAAGTTCTTTATGGTCCCTTTCCCTTTTTTCTCTCACCTTCCCTCACCTAGCCTGGTTTTTACTCCAATTTTTAGGAGAAATTGTGCAGTTTGGACTGGACTGGTCAAATTCCACAATACGAATGTTATTATTATTATTTGTCCTGGAGTGGTTTTAAAAGAAGTTAAAAAAAGCCAAAGAACCATAGCAGTGGCTTTCAGGCTTTTCAATTTTCCAGACCTGTAAATTTTTTTCAGAAGTATTGGGAAAAACTTCTATTTCCAGCTGTGATAGACTAAGAGAGGCTGGTTTACCGTCCCTCAAACAATTAGGAAAAAAGGATAAAATTATATGAAACAATGGTTTTCAGATATCAGATAACAACAAACAGTGGAAGACTACCATCCTTGGTGTGTGTGTCGGGGGGCAGTCTGCTCCCCTGGGGCCCATGCTGACCCAAGAAACTCCACCACACACGGGATGTTGCTAGGTACAATAATGGCAGCAGAAAGAAAATGTATTCAGGGAAGCAGGAGAGTTCAAGGTGGTCTCACACCAGCCATTAAATGCTCCAGCCTAGAAGTAAGGCAGCTCACATTCCCCCACAGCCTATTGGCCAGAATTAGTCACATGGTTATACCCAACCACGCAGGGAAGCATGATCCTCCCATGTGTCCAAAGCAGAGGGGAACTGGATACAGGTGAACCTTGGAAGTCTCTACCACATAAAGAAAGTGACAGTGTAAAAATCAGGTTGGGACTGACCGAAGGTAGAAAGTAGACGAAGAAGGAAAGAGGGAGAGAAAAGTAGTATTGCTCAGACCTTCGTCTTAGAAAGTGTGGTCTCAAGAGATAATTGTCCATGTGATGGAATAAAAAAATGGAGGTTACATTTACTCAATTTATGAGGAGAAACAGGAGAACTACAAATAATTATATAAATATCAAACAAGGGCAGGGGGAGAAGGAGAAGGCAGAAAGCGTAAGTCAACTTGACAGTGGATGATCAATAAATACTGTCTAGCTCTTGTTTGTACTTGAGGCAATACTCACCAGAAAATCAAAAGTCAAAATGATTAAAAGAGGTTACCTTGAGGGAATGGGACTGGAGGTGGGAAATAGGGTAAGAGCGTGTTGTTTTTTTTTTTATCATGAACTCTCCCGTGCTGTTCAATGTGTTATCATGTACGTGAACTACTTTGATGAGATTTTTTTTTTTTTTTAATTTTTGAATGCTGTATAGTTTTCAAGGTCAGACGTATGAGTTTTGCCACATTGGACAAGTTGCCATTACTTAGCTTGCCTGTACTTCAGCTTCCTTCTCTATGAAGTAGAGGTGATGCCATTTACTTTTTGGACTTCGGTGAGGATTGAATAAAATCAATCCTGGCACATAAATAAATGCTGGCTAAATGGAAGACATCAGGTCCATACTGACAAAGGGCGCGCAAGGGGTTTGGGCCCTGGGTCCTGATACAGAAGTAGAAACTGCAGATTCTCGGAGACCTTCTGCCTTAGTTATCTAGTACTGCTATAAAAGAAATACCATTAGTGAGTGGCTTTAACAAAGAGAAATTTATTCTTTCACAGTCTAAGAGAACTGAAGTCTGAATTCAGGGCACCAGCTTCCAGAAAAGGCTTTCTCCCTCTCTTGGCTCTAGGGGAAGGTCATTGTCATCAGTCTTACCCTGGTCTAGGAGTTTCTTATCACAGGGACCCTAGGTCCAAAGGATGTGCTTTTCTCCTGGCTCTTCTTTCTAGGTGGTATGAGGTCCCTCCCCTCTCTGCTTGATTCTCTCTTCTATATCCCAAAAGAGATTGACTCAAAATAGAACCTAATCCTGTAGTTTGAGTCCTGCTTTACTAACGTAACTGCCTCTAATTCTGTCTCATAAACACCATAAAGGTCAGGATTCACAACACATAGGAAAATGACATCAGATCACAAAACGGAGGACAACCACACAACACGGGAATCCTGGCCTAGCCAAGTTGACACACATTTTTGGAGGAAACGATTCAATCCATACCACCACCCAACCTGACTGCTCATCTACTGGCCCCCTCTGGGACCTCTGAACCTGCATCTGGCTCTGCAGGTAGAGAAAAGAAAGCAATCCGGGAGGAATTGAAATATTCCCTCCTGTGCAAATTGTTTCTTTCTGTGCTGGCAAGTCCAAGGTGTTCTGACAAAGGTCAAAAGGATTTATTTTCTTTCATACACTAGAGGAGGGAATGAAGGCAGGGAAAGGAGAAAGAGAAGGGGCATTACCAGCCCAGGGCCTGGCTCAGAGTCGGTCCTCCATAAATACTTGTTGGAAGAATGAACGTAACCCTTGCTGTTAGAAGAGACCTCTTTAACATTCTTTCATCCCTTTAGCCGTCCATTCCACAACTATTTACTGAGTGCATCTGAGCACTCATTTCTCTTCCCTAAAAAAAAAAATTTTTTTTTTTTTATGGGGAAGTTCTACTCTGCCACATGGGGTGGCTGTGAGTTAGAATCTACCCAATGGCACTAACAAAAACAGGAACAATTTATATTTATTGAGAGCTTCCCATGTACCAGGATCTTTACATAGATTTCCCTCATTTAAGCTTTACAACTACCCTATGAGGTATTATTAGTCCTCAGATTAGTCCAGACTGTCAGCTGGAAGAAGGAGAAAGAGAAGAAGAAGGAGAAGAAGAAGAAACTCAATGTAGCTTATAACTGAAAAATCAGATTTAGCATTCATTAAACCCTTAACATGTGGCAGACACAGTTCTAAGAATTTTACATACATTAATTCCTTTAGTTCTCTAAACACTGCTTCAATGAGGGTACTGCTATTATTTCCAATTTACAGATGGGGACACTTGGATACTGAGATTTAAACAATTTACCGTGGTCACCTAGCTAGTAAGTCATTCTCAATCCCTTTCGTGTGTTTAAGGGAATTGCCTGCTTTATTAGACTCCTTGGAGCCCGGAGTTTGATTCCCATGGAGTACGCAGGAAAGGCCAAACATTCACTTTCCCAGCCTCCCTTGCAACTAGGACATGGGTATATGACTTATGCTTTGCCAATCAGATGCATCTGCTGTGGACTTTGATTTGCAAACTACTGTAGAGAATGTTCTTTGGCAGACGTGGTGGGGGCATTAAGATTGAGTTCCTGTGACAAGGGCTATGGGGCAATGGGCAGCATTGGATGTCCAGGGCCAGAGGGTCAGCAGTGTCTTCCCCAGGCCAATTCTGCTGTATTAATGTGAATGTAATTCTCCAGCCCACCCAATGCTTCTGTGATCTACCATATATCCTTTAAATAAAATCCTTTATTACTCAAATCAGTCAGTCATTTTTTGTTGTTTACTGGATTTGGAAGCAGGCAGCATGCCTCCCAGAGTTCACACTTTTAACCAGTATTCTATGTTGCTTCTAAAGGTATTTCCCAGCTTCAGGTACAGTTGGATCCAGGACCATAAGTGATATCATCAGGTTCCTCCATTTTTTTCTTTCAACTCTACTTTTCCATGTATTGACTTCCCTTTTAGTCACATGGTCCTCTGACAGAGGCAAGATCGCCACCAGTACCTCCAGGCTTATATTCCTACCAGCTCGGCAGCCCTAAAAGAGGAAAAGATCATCTCTTTCCTGATAGTTCGGGGAGGTGTCCTGGCCCTGACTCTTATTGGCCCAAATTTAGTTATGGTCATACTTCAGAACCAATCACTGCAGCCAATAAGAGCAATGAAATAAACTGATTGGTTTAGGTCTAGGTCACAGGTCCACCTGCAGCCAGGGTTGGTCTCACCCAAATCAAATGAAGTGAAGGTAAGAGTGGGGTGATTCCCCAAAAGGAAATCAGGGTGAAAAGAAGTTGGGCAGGCAAAATCAAAAGCTGTCCACTACCTCCCTACTTTTAAAGAGAAAGAACCCAAGGCCCAGAGAGGTTGAGTAATTTACTTAAAGTCACACAGCTAGGGAATGGAGAAGTTGGCATTTGAATTCTACCTGACATTAACTGCTCAACATTTGTTACTGCTTTTTCCAGTTGGCTTGCAATAGCTTTCTCGGTTTTGTTTTTCCCATTTCCCTGATTTAAATGTTCTCTGTAAAAAATATTTTAAAATACGTGAAGTTGTAAAGAAGAAAGTAAAATCTCTCTAAACCTCATCACCATATGATGACTAGCGTTAACGTTTTGGTGGGCATTTTTCATGAAACCCTTTATGCATATGGGTAACAGAAACAGCCTTTTATATATAAATCAGAATAAATAATAAGCACTTTTAATCATGGAATGTGGAAATTATCAAACAATATCATTGATATCACATGCAATAAAATTTTGCTGAAGATTATTCAAAAGCGGCTGCAGCAGTATAGCGACAAGGAACTGCCAGAGATTCAAGCCAGATTCAGAAGAGGACGTGGAACCAGGGATATCATTACTGATGTCAGATAGATGCTGGCTGAAAGCAGAGAATACCAGAAAGACGCTTACCTGTGTTTTATTGACTATGCAAAGGCATTTGACTGTGTGGATCATAACAAATTATGGATAACATTGCGAAGAATGGAAATTCCAGAACACATATTTGTGCTCATGAGGAACCTGTAAATAGATCAAGAGGCAGTTGTTCAGACAGAACATGGAGATACTGTGTGGTTGGTTTAAGGTCAGGAAAGGTGTGTGTCAGAGTTGTATCCTTTCACCATACCTATTCAACCTGTAGAAACCCTGATGGTGTAGTGGTTAAGAGCTATGGCTGCTGACCAAAAAGTCAGCAGTTTGAATCCACCAGGAGCTCCTTGGAAACCCTATGGGGCAGTTCTACTCTGTCCTATAATGTCACTATGAGTCGGAATTGACTCGATGGCAACGGGTTTGGGTTGTTTTTTTTAAGTATTCAATCTGTATGCTGAGCAAATAATCCGAGAAGCTGGACTAGATGAAGAACATCAGGATTGGAGGAAGACTCATTAACAACCTGCATTATGCAGATGACACAACCATCCTTGCTGAAAGTGAAGAGGACTTGAAGCACTAACTAATAAAGATCAAAGACCACAGCCTTCAGTATGGATTATACTTCAAGATAAAGAAAACAAAAATCCTCACAACTGGACCAATAAGCAACATCATGATAAATGGAGAAAAGATTGATGTTGTGGAGGATTTCAATTTACTTGGATCCACAATCAACGCCCATGGAAGCACCAGTGAAGAAATCAAAAGAGCCATTACAGTGGGCAAATCTGCTGCAAAAGACCTCTCCGAAGTGTTGAAAAGCAAAGATGTCACCTTGAAGACTAAGGTGCGCCTGACCCAAGCCATGGTGTTTTCAATAGCCTCCTATGCACGTGAAAGTTGGATGATGAATAAAGAAGACGCCTTTGAATTGTAGTGTTGGAGGAAAAATTTAAAAAAAAACTTTTTTTTTCTGGTGTTGGAGAATATAGAGTGTACCACAGACTGCTAAAAGAATGAACAAACCTGTCTTGGGAGAAGTACAACCAGAATGCTCCTTAGAAACAAGGATGGCGAGACCACGTCTCACATACTTTGGATGTGTTGTCAGGAGGGATCAGTCCCTGGAGAAGGACGTCATGCTTGGTAAAGTAGGGAGTGAAAAAGAGGAAGATCCTCAGTGAGATGGATCGACACAGTGGCTGCAACAGTGGGCTTCGGCATAACGACGATTGCGAGGATGGCGCAGGACTGGGCAGTGTTTCGTTCTGTTGTACAGAGGGTTGCTATGAGTCGGAACCGACTCGATGGCACCTAACAACAACAAGTCGTGGACGTCCTTTTTTAACGTGATTTTTTTTCCCCCTTACCTACCTCATTTTCCTCTCCTTTCCGGTTCTTTATTAATCTCCCTCCCTTCCTCCACACCCTTTGGTTCAAGATAACCCATGTTAACAACTGATGTGTGTATCTGCAGACTTGTCTCCAAACCAATATAATCTTACACAGTTTTATATATCCCTCAGGCAAACCAGTTGCCATTGAATCAGTTCTGACTCAGGGCAACACCGTGTGTGTCAGAGTGGAACTGTCCTCCACTGGGTTTCAACAGCTGATTTTTGGAAGCTGACCACCAGGTCTTTGTTCCCAAGCACTTCTGGGCAGACTTAACCCACCAACCTTTCAGTTAGCAGCCTAGGGCTTACATGTTTGCCAACACCCACGGATGGTCCCTCTCTCTCTACAGAGAAAATCCTGCTTATAATTCCTGTGATAATCATTTTTGAAGGACAGTAGGTCACACTAATGGTGGCATTTTAGACACCCATAAACCTGTTGCGCTGGAGTTGATTTCGACACATAGAGACCCTAGAGGACAGAGTAGAACTGCCCCCAGAGAGTTTCCAAGGAGTACCTGGTGGATTCGAACTGCCAACCTTTCAGTTAGCAGCCTTAGCACTTAACCACTACGCCACCAGGGCTTCCATTTTGGACACCGGAGAGTGGCTATTGAGACAGATTTCAACCGTGGAGGAAGCCCTTCTTGGCACCCCCAAAATGGCGTTGCTTAGGTACCTTCAGGTAAGCTTATTCCCCCACACTTCCGCGGTGGGTGTGGGAAGATTGAAGGTGGGCGCCCGCTGTCCGCACCGCAGAGACAGACCTCGGCTGGCCCCCTGTCGTGGCTTGCAGGAATGCTTGCTGGCTTGTCTGAGAGGCTGAAGGACCTGCAAAGTCACTGTGCCTGGAGCTCCTGAATCCAGGCCAGGTAGCCTCGTCCCCCTCCCCAGGCCTGTCAGAGCTTCTTTCTCTCTTTGTGGGTTTTCTTCTTCTTTCTCCTGGGGGGCAGTTTTAGCCAACCAGGGACTAATTGCTCTGTCCTCAGATCAATAGGCCTTGGGAAGGACCCGACGGTCTCTGGGGACGCACTTCGCCGCTCCTGCGGAGGAAACGTTTTCTTCCTGACTCTGTTTTACTGGTGTTAAGCTTCGTCAGCTTTATTAAGGCATCTGCCTCGAGAGCATCCGTTGGCACCAACCCAGAACCTGGAAGAAATCAGCGGCTTATTCATCCCTCAAAATCCAGCTCTGCAGCGGGAGCTTGGAATTTTCTTTTTTTGTTTGTCAGTCACCATCATGCTTTAACACGGTTTTAAAGCTCCTTCTTGGCTGGAGTTAAGTGCTCAGGTAGCATTTGAAATGAATGATGGAATAGTCCGTGTAAAAAAAAAAAAAACCTTTGCCATGGAGTCGATTCCGACTCTTAGCGACCCTATCAGCACTTGGTAAATGGTTGATGAAGGAGAATCACAGAAGATACTGCGTGTGAAACTGGTGCGTAAACTGAATAATGAAAATTTACTGAGCTAGGCGGGGAGGCAGCCTTATCCATTGGCGCCATCTGCTGGAATTTCCTTACCACAGCTGGTCCGTTTCTGCTTTAGTGGCATATGAGGGCACCGGCTTCTGGAAATGCAGACAAAGAGCTGAGTACACACGGGAGAATAAATTTCAGCAAAACGTTTCCTTCTCCTTTGCCCTGGATCTCCCTGTTACTCCACCAAGATGATTTTTTAAAAATATAATACCACTACCAACACGTTAGCACATGTTTTCTGCACATGTGTGCCAGACACTGTGCTAAGTGCTTATATCCCTTCATCCTCACGGCAACCCTGAAAGGCAGGTACTATGATTATTGCATCTTTGTAGATGAAAAATCTGAGGTTAATAGAGGCTAATAGTGGACTTACGATGCCCACGGCCACATAGTCCGTATTTGGGATGACTCGAACCCAGTTCCCTCTGACTTCAGAGCCTGTTGTGGGTCAGGCTCCCCAGGAAGCAGGCTCTGAGATGGATAGCTGCACGCAGGAAGTTGATTGTGAAGCTCTCTCAGGATCATATCTGCAGAAGGGAAAAGTTGAATGGCAATGCAGTCTCAACAGAGGCTGCGGCTGATGTCACAGGGAAATATGGAGCTGGGGTCACCTTCAGAATTGTTTCGGATTAAGGCAAGGAGGCTGGACCTTGGACCTCCCCCAGCATCTCTGGATGCAGACTGTCCCTGGAAGAGGGTATGACCATGGGCCAGGTTGCTCTCTTCAGCTGAGGACAAGTCCCCAGGAGGGACTCAGCTGAGACTTGTTGGCAGCCAATACTCCTAGCAGCTGGGGGAATGAGTGCTTCAGTCCCAAAGTGAGGGGTTTGAGCAGTGCACCACACTATCTACTACAGAGCCCACACACCTATGCCACACACATTGCTGCTCAAACAAGGGGAATGGCTTGTAGATAGACAACATCGGCGTCATGGGTGAGTAGAGGGAGGATTTAAAAAGTGAGAATGACTCTTCCCACCACCCACTCATGAGCCTGTGACCCAGGCTATGGCTGCCATCCAGCTAAAATAACCAATGCATTTTGGCCAATTCACACACAAATAGTATACGCATTATTTTATGGATTCTAAACCATTGACAAGGAAATCAAATACAATGTTCGACTGGCCGGGCAAGTGATGATGAAGGATTCCTTGACAGCCTTCAATAAGAAAGTGAAGACCGGAGCGAGGGCCACAAACTGACTAATGTGTTAGAGTAGCTGATTTAGCAATGATTTTGTAGTAGGTTAAATTGTTCAAAAACATATCACTCCCTCCCCCTCACCACCTCTACGGGAGAGTGCCTTTTTGATGTTGGGTTTCCTTGAAGTTGGACTTGATCATGTGACTTCTTTGGCCTACTGGAGAGCAGAGCATACACTTTCTCACCCACTGGCATCAGGCTTGGCTATGTGACTTGCTTTGCCCAATGGGCTGTTAGTAGTTGTAACTCAACCACTGGCTTGAAAGGTGCTTGCAAAGGGGGAGACTCTTACGCTTCTGCCAGCGCCAGAGAACATGCTCTGGCTGGTCTGCTTGTCAAGGAAGGTGAGAGACGCATAGAGCAGACCTTGACCCTACCTGCAGCTTGGAGCCAAGCCCAGCCAAGCTCTGCTGAGCCCAGCCTAGATCAGCCAACCTGCAGAAGTGCGAGAATAAATGATTGTTGTATTAAACCACTGAATGTTTGGGGCAGCTTGTTCTGCAGCAATAGGTGACTGATACACATTTACGAGGCTATGTCATAGACGTGTCAAGAGTAATTTTGACTGTATATAATTTTTCCTTAAGAACTGTCTTTAGGCCTAATCTCCACATTGGTTGAGACTCCTATACTAATAGATACATGGGGGAAATTGGGATGGGTGTTTTTCTCAGTATCTGGGGCAGAGATGGTTAAGTGTTCCCTTATATGTATCTCTTTTTCTTTTGTAATGCAACAAGAAACTCCAGGGTTCCTAAAACATCAGGAAACAGGGCTATAAAACCTGCATAGCCCCTAAGAAGGTGAAATCTAATTTCTACCAAATATGCCCATGAGGATACTGGACAAGGAAGAGCCTCCCAAAGGACAGAGCCAGGGGCCATACAGGTCAGAGGACAGGGATACCCCTCCTAGAATGCAGGGACAATTCAACTGTCAGAGAAGGAGGTCTCTTGCAATTCCTGCCCAGTAAGCTTTAATAGTGAGCCAGCAATGGCCTTGGATTTCCCAGTCTCCCTTATACAGAGAAGAATCCTGTCCCAGCCCCAGTTATTGTGTTCCTATTCCACCATTGTATATGGGGTGTGCCGGGGGCAGGTAACTTTGTCTTTTTGTTCATAGGCCATCGTACTAGAGGAGCCACCTCCAGATCTGATGGACAGGATTCATAACCTAGATATCCTGGACTTCGAATGGTATTTGGAGGTCAGCTCCCTTGTGTGGGAGAAAGACTGCATAAGGGCATACTGTAAACAAAACAATTTGTTGTCTCTCTATATCCTGCCTCCCCTTGTTCCATAGTTAAGAACCCACCATGTTTACCTAGGCTCATGGTCCCCTAGAATAAACACCAAATTGCACAGCCTCCCTTATAGCCAAGTGTGGCCATGTTACTGAGTTCTGTCCAAAGAGCTGTAAATTAGATAATCACATAGCAACTTCTAGAAAACGTCCTTAAAAGGCAGCTGGTTGTACCCTAATTCTCCCCCTTTTTTCATGGTCTTTTCCTCCTTCCTGCTGGCTGAGGTGCAGATGTGATGGCAGGAGCCAGAGCAGCCACTTTGGACCATGAGATGAGCTTGGAAATGGCAACTGCACAAAGTAACAAGATAGAAGGAGTCTAAGTCCTAGAAGTCTTCACGGTACAAATGACCAAATTGCCCCAAACCTCCTATCTCCAACTTTCACAGGAGAGGGGAAATAAAAGTTTCTAACTTGTTTGAGTCACTGATATTTGGCATCTCTGTTATTATTAGTCAAACCTAACCCTATCTGATACAATAACCAACTATTGAGGATTCATACTCTCTACAAGCAGTTGGAAAGAAACAGATCTTTTCTTTTGTTGTTGCTATTAGTAGCAATAAATTTTGCTGTTAGTACCAATAACACTAAAATTTTATGTTTGGAAGTGATTCAGTGTACTTGAAAAAAAAAAAAGACTGGAGTTAGAAGACCCAAGTTCTAGTCCCATTTCTATAGCAAATTGTGTGCTCTTGCATAGTTCCCTCATCAGTAAAATGAACGTTTGGGAGAGGAAGCAGAATCACCAAAAAACATATAAAAAATTGCTTACCTTCTTCTATGGCAATAAGAGAAATGCAAATTAAAACAAGCAGATACAATTTCACACAGATCAGATTCACAAATTCAAAACGCCTTTTAATTCTAGGTGTTGATGTGGGTACGGGGAAAATCAGCATTTTGCTACAGTGTTGACGGGCATATTACTAGGTACAACCAATGTAATTTAACCACTTTTAATAAAGCTGAAAAATGTACACATTTTGTGATCTAGCAGCTCCACTTCTAAATATACATCCTAGAGACACTCCATGAGCTGCTCCAGGGTCTTCACTGCAGTGTTGAGCAAACAACCTGTAACATCAATGTGTGTTATAGAAATGCAATCAATAAATACATTGTGGTATATTCAGGCAATGGAGTAATGTCACAACAGTGAAAGTCAACCAGATCGGTAAATCCAAATGTGTTAAGTCTTAAGAACTTAACGCTGCATGAAAAATGTGAAGAGCACAATGATCCACGCAATAAGATGGCATTCGTATAAAACTGTAAAGCCCACAAAGCAACTCTATGTATTGTTCATGGATATATACCCCAAAAAACCAACCCAGTGCCGTCGAGTCGATTCCAACTCATAGCGACCCTGTAGGACGGAGTAGAACTGCCCATAGAGTTTCAAAGGAGCGCCTGGTGGATTCGCACTTAACCACTACGCCGCCAGGGTTTCCATGGATATATACATATGTGGTAAAAATATTAAAACATGGTAGGAAAATATACATAACCAATCTCCTTGAGGAGAGAGGGAGAAGAACAAAGTAGGAAAGGATGTAAAAGTGATTTCAACTTCATTAGCAATTGTGATGATTAAAGTTGTGTGTCATCTTGGCTGGGCCATGATTCTCAGTGGTTTGCCATGATGTAGTTTGGCAGTTACGTAATGATGTAGTCATCCTCCATGATGTGCTCTGATGTGATCAGCCAGTGAATTGTAAGGGGAATTTCCTCAGGAGTGTGTCCTGCATCCAATATGTATATATGGATATTCTGGCAAAGTTCTCTTGCTTGCTCTGGATCCTCCATCTGGCTCGTCATCATCTGACCTTCAGTGCTTGGGACTTGAGTGAGTGACCTGCTGTACTGCCTGCCAGTCTTGGGGTTTGTCACTCTTTGCAGCCTGTGAGTCAGTGGCCTGCCATCGTACCTGGTGTCATGGATTGAATTATGCCCCCTAAAAATGTATCAATTTGGTTAGGCCATGATTCCCAGTATTCTGTGGTTGTCCTCTATTTTGTGATTGTAATTTTATGTTAAAGAGGATTAGGGCAGGATTGTAACACCCTTACCTGGTCACATCCCCGATCCAATGTAAAGGGAGTTTCCCTGGGGTGTAGCCTGCACAACCTTTTATCTCTCAAGAGATAAAAGGAAAGGGAATTTAGCAGAGGGGGGGTACCTCATAGCACCAAGAAAGCAGTGCCTGGAGCAGAGCGTGTCCTTTGGACCCAGGGTCCGTGCGTAGAGAAGCTCCTAGTCTGGGGGAAGATTGATGAGAAGGCTGACAAAGAGAGAAAGCCTTTCCCTGGAGCTGATGCCCTGAATTAAGATTTTTAGCCTACTTTAGTGTAAAGAAATAAATTTCTCTTTGTTAAAGCCATCCACTTGTGGTGTTTCTGTTATAGCAGCACTAGATGACTAAGACACCTGGTGATCTTGGATTCACCAGCCTCTGCAGCCCGTGAGCCAGCTACCTGAGCTGCTGATCTTGGGTTTGTCAGCCCCTGCAGCTACGTCAATCAGGAGAGGCCTCCAGCCTGAGCCTGACCCACAGACTTGGGACTTCAGCCTCTACAACCAAGAGAGCCATTTCCTTGAGATGAATCTAAATCTCTCTCTCTGTCTATATATATATATAATTGATATAATTGGCCTTCTATATCCATGGGTTCTGTATTGGTGGGTTCCAAACCTGTGGATTCAACCAACAGTGAATCGAAAATATTAAAAAAAAAAAAGTGATGTGTAGGCATCCCCTGCTGTGCCTGCCAGCCATTTCACAGACCCTCAGTCTCTCTCCAGCACTTGGTATTTGAGCACCGTTCACCTCACGTCTGATGTGTACCATGTAGTTAGGCCTACAATGGTTGCGTCTGTACTGAACATGTACAGACTTCTTTTTTCTTCTCATTTTTCCCTAAACAATACAGTATAACTACTTACATAGCATTTATATTGTATTAGGTATTATAAATAATCTAGAGATGATTTAGAGTATACAGGAGGATATGTGTAGGTTATATGCAAATTCTATGCCATTTTATAAAAGGGACTTGAGCATCATGGATTTTGGTATCTGTCAGGGGTCCTGGAACCAATCCCCCGTGGATACGAAGGGATGACTGTATATATACTTCACTGGTTTTGCTTGTCTAGAGAACTTAGCCTAAGACACTATGCAATAAAAATATATTATTTAAAATACAGCAGGTGTTTTCCTACTTAAATGCTAAAAAATATCGCTCTTAAAATACACACATAAACATCCAATAAACTAATGGTTCTTTTTGCCCAGCTGGTACTCCGAAGAAGGAGACTGGAGGCGGATCGTTCTGTGAACTTTCCAAGGCTAGAGAGGAAGTACTGAAGCGTGACAAGTCCTTGTCACTTTCTCTGCAGGTAGAAATTGTCAGAGCCTACACACCTTGTAAAACTTATTTCTGGTTCAGCTATCATAAAATGGAAATGCAGATTCATAATATATATATATTTTTTTACATTACTGGTGCCTACCTTTCCAATGACCTCATCTACATGAGAACAAAGGAGATTATAGGACCAAAATTCAGTTCTGTGAGTCTAGGAGAACTCTAGTACTCTTGACACAGCCTACCCTTTACCCTTGTCTGGCGAAGTTAATGAGAGGTACGGGAACTCCGTTTCTG
Source organism: Loxodonta africana (assembly GCF_030014295.1). NCBI lineage: Eukaryota > Metazoa > Chordata > Mammalia > Proboscidea > Elephantidae > Loxodonta > Loxodonta africana. Next base: position 44,216,775 of record NC_087365.1, read on the forward strand.
ATTACACTTACAGGTCTTTCTGAGTCAGGATCTCAGCCCTGTTTTATTAAAATGAAGTCAAAATTGGCATTATGGATACCAAAGACCTCATGCGTAGGTTATATGCAATATTATAACTCATGCCAGTTGCTGTGTCAGACTACCATGAAATTTCAACTTCTTATTCAAACCAAACAATAGCCCTCTTGTCTTTGAAATTTACTTTTGACCAGAGTGAAAAGGGCCAGGCTCTCTGACTCAGTGCTTGGTCCCCAGCTTCCTATGTGCCAGGCAGTTACGGTGGCAGCACTAGGAGTGCCAGTAGCAGCCCCAACTTCTCAATCACAGCTATGGGGACTTCGAAACAAGTTTCCCCTGACGTCTGCCACTCTAGCAGCTCTGATGGTGCAGTGATTAAGCGCTTGGCTGCTAATTGAAAGGTTGGCAGTTTGAACCCAGCAGCTGCCTCGAGGGAAAAAGATGTAACAGTCTGCTTCTGTGAAGATTTACAGCCTTGGAAACCCTGTGGGGCAGTTCTGCTCTGTCCTTTTGGTTGCTATGAGTCAGGATCAACTTGACCAACATGTCTGGTTTTGGGTTTTCTGCTACTACAGCTCTTCCAATTCGTTTGTAAGCATCTAATCCCCCTATTACATTCCTTTCTGCTTAAAATACCTACCATGGTTTCTGTTCCTGTTTTCAGGACAGAACCTTGACTGGCGGCAGGTTTGAAAATAATATACAGAAAGTAGAGCCAAAGACAAAAGATGAAAAACAGAAGAAAGGAAAAAAGAATAATAAAATTAAAGAACCAGTTCAGACAGCCAAACATCTGAATAACTGAAGTTCCAGAAAGTGAAAATATAGAAAATGGGGACAGGAAGGGAGGGAATCGTCAAAGAAATATTTTACAACATCCCAGAACCAAAGGAAATGGGTTTTCATGCTGAAAAGATCACTGAGGAACAATTAGACAGTATGTGTCTCCTGATATGATGCCAGGGGAAATACACAGTCCCATGTATAAAATATTCGTACCAAAAAAATTGAAGCAGAATCTACTCAAGCCTCTAGATCTAAGTACCAGTCTACAAGACATATAAGAGATAGTGTAACATTCTAAAAACACCACTAGGGTCCAATCAGCCACATCTAAAAAAAAAAAAACACATCTAGGCTATGAGAAACTCTGTAAAATAATTTACGCAGTTTCTTCAACAAATAAATTATATAAGAAAAGGAGGAGGAGGGGAAACTACTACAGATTAAAAGAGATTTAGCAACCAAATGCAACATGAAGGCCTAGTTTAAATCCTGATTCGAATAAACCAACATAAAAAGGTATTTTTGAGACAATCAGGAAAAAAAAGTAAGGAATTATTAATAATTTCCTTAAGTGTAATAATGGAATTATGCTTACGTTTTTTTTTAAAAAACTGATCTTTTAGAGCTACATACTAAGATATTTATGAATGCAATGATATGTTTGGGATTTGCTGTAAAATATTCCTGCCCCCTCCCCCCCAAAAATGTGAGAAATTGATAGAATAGTAAAATAAAGCTGGATTATGGATATACCTGGTGGTTTACTGTACTTTCTACTGTACCCTCTAGTTTTGTGTTTATTTGAAATTTATCATAATAAAAAGAAAAAGAAAGGAAGGAGGGAAGGAAGAAGAAAGGAAGATAAAGAAGAAAAGAAGGAAGGAAAAAGAAAGGAAATACACTAGCTGTCTCAAGTTTATTCTTATGAGACAAGCTACCAACTGAGAGAGTATCTTAAGAAACCATATATTCAACAAGAACCTAACAACAACCAAAATATATATAAAACTTCACCAATTTAACAACAGAAAGACAAATAACCCAACCACAGAATGGGCAAAGGACTTGAATAGACATTCTCCAGAGAGGACATTCAAGTGGCCATCAATCACATGAAAAGATGCTCAGCATCATTAGCCGTCAGAGATATGCAAATCAAAATCACAATGAGATACCATTTCACTCCCACTAGGATGGACAAGATAAAAGAAAAAAAAACAGGAAACAACAAACGTTGGTGAGGATCTGGGGAAATTGGAATCCTTATCTATCACTGGTGGGGATGCAAAATGGTGGTGAGCTGGGTACCTACTAACTGTTGTAAAACCTTTTTCCTTTATGCAAAATGTTGCCACTTTTCTTTTTTAATACTGCCTTGGACTCAATAAAAAATCTTTTGTGGAATTTAAGGCTCATGTATCACCTCTTTTAGCAAATCTTTCCTGATCTTCTAATATATCCCCAAACTTTACCCAGGCTTCTATAAGACCATGCACATATATATTTCCATGATTTTCATTTACCACATTATATTTTAATATCTCTTTTGTGTCCCTATCAGATAATACGCTTTCAACTTTAAATTAAAAAAAAAAAATCTGCCACAAGGTGACTTAAACTTTAAGGAAATTTGTTATTTCACGTACGAGCAAGTCTAGAAAGACCGTAGTCTTTAGAAAAGGGTTGGTCAATTCAGAAGTTTATCACTGTTATCCAGTACGCAGATTCTACCGCTCTGTTCTGCATCATCATCAGGCTGCTAACAAGGAGGCAGCAGCATTTCCGAGCTTCATATTCAGACATAATAATGTCTGTTTTGGATTGGATTGTGTCCCCAAAAAAGATATATTGAAGTCCTAACCCCAGTTACCTATGAATGTGACCTTGTTTGGAAACAGGATTTTTGAAGGTGTTATCAGTTAAATTAACACGAGGTCATACTGGAGTACCCAAAAACAAACACCCAGTACCCTCGATACTGGAGTAGGGGGGCTCTAATGCAATCTGAGTGGTGTCCTCTTTATACAACACATAAAGAGAAGAAACATAGACAAGAGGAAGACAACCATGTGACAATGGCACTATGCTACAGCTTCAAGCCAAGGAACTCCTGGGACTTCCAGAAGCTGAGCAAGACCAGAAAGGGTCTTCCTCTAGAGCCTTCGGAGAGCATGGCCCTGCCGACACCCTGAACTTGGACTGCTAGCCTCCAGAATTGCGAGACAATAAATTTCTGTTCTTATAAGTCATCCAATCTATGGTGCTTTGTTACATGGGCCCTAGGAAATGAATACCTTCACCGAAAACACAGTAAACTTTTTCCATAAAAGGCCAAATAGTAAAAAGACTTTATGTGCCATACTGTCTCTGTTGCAACAACTCTGCCTCTGAAACACCAAAACCGCCATCAACAATACGTAAACAAATGAGAAGGCCGTGTTGTAATAAAACCTTATTTACAAAAACAGGTGCTAGGTAGAATTTAAGGGAGCTTTTTTTTTGGTGGCATAATCGTTTGGCTCTCAGCTGCTAGTCGAAAGGCTGGTGGTTTGAATCCACCGGCTGCTCCACGGAGAGAGGAGCCTTGGAAATTTGTTATTTTGATCTGTTCCTGTAAAGATTTCAGCCTAGGAAATCCTATGGGGCAGTTCTACTCTGTCCTATAGGGTCGCTATGAGTCGGAATCAACTCGATGGGCACACAACAGGTAGAATTTAGCCCATGGGCTGTTGTTTGCCCACACCTGGCCTTTTTGGGCCTAGAATGCAGAGCTGGTGAAAAGAGCTAATCCATGTAACATCTGCAGGCACCCAGGGATGCCCGGCAAAGGACACTTCTCTTCCCTCAAGGCACTGATGACGTCATTTGCGGGAGTAATCAGCATGAGTCCTCTGGCCCACTAGGCTGTTTTCTGGATGGGGGCATGAGGTACAGTCATGTGACATTAACACTTCAATCTGAGCAGCCTCGGGATTACTGGTGTTTGGCTGCCAAAGACTGATCCCCAGAGAGGTTTTTCCACTAGGAAACCTCACTACGGTTCAAATTTAGAGGTTTTGAAGTTAAACCTACTCTGTGTACACCATACAACAGTGTAGAATGTGGGTAGTACAGGGGTCACTGACACAAATTCCTACAAAACAGGCAACATAAATGAGGAAAGCAGGCTCAGGTGGGGAGGGGACCCCTTGAAAAACCCATGCGTAATATAGCAAGGGCACTCTTCGGCTTCAGCCAATTATTGCCACACAGAAATGTGGACCCAGAGCTGTCCAACAAGGAAGAAATGCCAATTTCCAAGTGAAATCTGTTTGTAAAAAACATTGGCAACTAATTCAAACTGTTTAGAAATACTGGACATGGCATACTGGAAGGATAAGAGGTCATCCGATAAAACTGGGGTGTTTCGGACGCGGAGAAATAGGAGGTAAAGGCTGAAAGTAAGGCAGCTTCTGGAGAAGGTTGATTGTCACACTAAAGGAGCTTACATATTGTCTTCTAGGTCTGAGCAGTCACCAAAAGATTTAAGCAAGGAAAGCACGCATTAGAACAGCATTTTAAAAATATCACTCTGGCAGTTGATGAGTGCATGGCTGGGTAATGAATTAGGTGGTTATCACTATAAAAAAAAGGGTAAAGGACATGGAGGACAGTACTATTCTGAACTGGTTAATTTTTTTTTTTTTAAAGGAGAGACTTTGGAGGCCTACTTACTTTTTACCTTCTCCTACCCGACTGTAAACTCCCGTGTGTCTTATTCACTGCCACGTCCCCAGCGCTAAGCACAATACCTGGCAATATGGTAGGTGCTTGATAAATATTTGTTGAAAAAAATGAACAAGCGGGAGGAAACGCAGGCAAGAGGAGTTTTGAAGAACTGGGTTTAAGGGTCACCTGCCTCGGAGGAAGAGAATGTTGCGTGAGAGCTGTCAAGGGAGTTGCGAGCCTTGGGAGGCCCGTTTCCTTCTCTGAAGCTTCCTCCCCGAGCCTTGAGGAGGGATATTTCAGTGAAGCGATCGCACGCACTGCGACCTTCGCCATCGAAACCTGGCGCTTTACGTGGCCTCTTCCGTTTATGAAAGGGGGAATTAAGCACCTTGATAGAGTGAAGGGAGGATTAAGTGACAATTTAGGGGATGAGCAATTTCTGTTCTTCACTTGGTCCTGCCTTTTCAAAGCACACAGGAAAAAGGGATGGGCCTCAGCCTCCGACCTCGTGAGGATTACTTTGGGGTGGAGTGGGAACCGATGACTGGAGTCTCTGGGCTGGTCCAGGCGAATTCCCAGCCTAGGTAGAGAGAATAACCCTGATGCCCCCCTTCCACCTAAACCCAGTCCCGTCTCCCTGTCCTTGTTCCCACAGATCCCCTTCTCCGACCCTCGCTCTCAGCTCCGCCCTCTACCCTCCCTCCCACTTCTTCTTCCCGCGCCCCTCGCTTCCCCCCATTTCCGTCCCCTTCCCCTTCTTCCTCCGCGCTCCCACCCTAGGCCCACCGCACTTCCCCGCCCAGCTGTATCCCGCTCCCCTTCCTCCAGCCTCCAGCCAGTGCCCCTCCCGCGAGGCCGGTGCAACCCCGTGCCCCGCTCGCCCAATGACGGGACGGCGCAGGGGCGGGGAGGGGCTTGGGCCGGAGCGGAAGTGGCGACCGGAGCGGAAGTGGAGCTGCCGCCACCCGCCGCCGATTCCGGAGCCGGGGTAGCTGCCGCCGCCGCCGCCACTGCAGTTGCCGCCGCCGCTGCTGCCGCCGCCGCCGCCGCCGTCGCCGCCTGAGAAGCGGGGTTGGGAAGGAAGCGGTCATCGCGCTCTGAGCTTCGCTGGGAAGTGTCTTTGCTGCCTGCAGTCCTCCTACGGTGAGTGCGCGCCGGGTCCGCCCAAAGCCCCTGGGAACCCAAGCCTGAGGCTCCTTTTCGGCTCCGGCGGCCGCGCGGGTGGGCTCCGGCGAGAGCCGAGCGGCCTTCTAGGTCCCGCGCGGCCGCCTGCGGTGCGGGCCTGTTCTCACCGCGGCCCCTCCCTGCTTCCGGGGCCGGGCCCTTTGCCTCCTCGAGCGGCGCGGGCCTCCCTCGCCTCCTGCGGCCCTGCCCTGCCCTGGCGGCGGGGTGCGGTTCCATGCTGAGCCGGCCAAGACCGCCGACCGTGGACCCGGGGCCCTCCCTCTCCAGCTCCGATCCCCGCGCGACCCCTCCCTTCGCCGCAGGCGGCGAGAGCGGCCCCTTTCAGCTCTATCACCTCCTCCTCCCTGTTTTCCGGTTTCCAAAAATTGAGATATAACCAAATACGGGCGAGTTCTCGAGCCCCGGGGCCCGTGCATCACTCTCTTTGGATGAGTAAGGGGTTTAACCTTGGGAGACAGCGGGGGGGAAAACCCCCTCCCACTTTGCAGTAAAGCCATTTCATCGTCGTTCATTGGTTATGGAGCCTGGGAGGACCCGAGATTAACCCGGGAAGCACTGGGCTGAGGTTTTGAGTTAAGAAAATGCATTTGTTGGAACCGGTTACTGAGGTAGGTGGAATCCCCAGGGGGAAAAAAAAAAATTATCAAAGGCTGGGAATCCAAGCATTTTCCCACAGCATTTACCTTCATTTAATGCTCAGGTATTTTGTGTCCTCCCCCGAAATTCCCCCATACTGTATGAGAGCATGTTTTTTGGTCTGAAATTTGCTTGGTGGGCTCCCTGGTGGTGAGGAAGGAGTGGACATGATTTGTGCCCCTTTTTTTCAGAAAATAAATACACCCTTGTCTATTGCAAATGGAGAACTCGCACGTAACGGGGCTTTCAAAGGTGGCAGTATTGGTAAGACAATTTGCCAACCTTTCGATAAAAATCATGTCTCTTATGCTTGCCCTCACTGCATTTCTCTTTGTTAAGGCTAGGTAGCATCAAGCTCTGATTTTACTTGGCCTGTGTGGGAGATGGAATTTGGCAAGACGATGTCATGATCATAGAAAATCAGACAGCCACAGAAGCCAAAGCAGAAAGGTGAAGGGCTTGTAAGAATATGAAAATCGTGTGGACTTCTCTCTCTGTCTCAAATGTTCGGATGCAGTGTATAGAACATAACGCTGTTTATAGAATTGGATATGTATGCGGCTACTTAGCTTTTTGCGTTTTCCTTTTGGAAATTTATAAATATTAGTCCTTAATGAATTTTTTCTTGACTGCTTCTAGTACACCCATTTCTTTTTTGGGGATGGATATCAGTGGTCTGAGCCCCTCATTTTTCTAGAATTCATGCCCTTAGCAGCCCATGTTGTGGTGAGGGGAAAACCTATCGGTTTTACTGGACACAAGTGAGAATTTAAGTGTGGCTTTCAAAACGGAAGGCTGATGATCCAGTGGCAGCTGCTGAATTATTTTCCTAATCTTTCGTTTCAGTGAGATAAGAAACCATTCACTCATCTTACAGATGCAGTCTTTATGAAAAATGAGGCGATTTGGCCTAGGCCACACACCTAGTTTTTAGATTGAATATCCTCATTCATCGGTAGCAAATATTTATGGACTGTCAGTCCCAGGAGTATGGCTCCTACCCTATAATCTTCTGTACATTTCCCATCATGCAGTGCCTGTGTTAAGTTGAAGCCATTTTAGAATTGGAGCTCTATAGATCAGCTAGGCAGGCTCCATAAAACAGGCTGGGCAAATTCCCATGATGCTAGTTCCCTAGGCTGTGTCTCCGGAGATTTGGAACTGCAAAAAGTGCGTTTTGCCCATTTGGCTGTGTGGATACAGAAGCGAAAAGAGCAGTGAACCTGGAGTCAGAGAAATCTGATTCAGGTCTTGCCTGCAGCATTTTCTAGCTGTGTGAACTTCAGCTTATTACTTAAATCTCTGGTTCTTAGTTTCCCTATCTGCAGAGTTGCCATGAGGCATTTTTACAACCTGTAAATTGTTAAATATAAGCTTTTGGTTTTGTTTTTTAACCACAGTGTTCACTACTAATGGCTTTTTTCTTCAGTTGTAACCTGATGAAACCGAACCCTCTTGTACACATGTTGCTTTCAAAAAATATTATTGTAGAACTTTATTTTGTATATACCATTTCTGGTCTTTCCGAGCCCATGTTCTCATCTGTACAACAGGAATGGTAATGTAGTCTTAGCTGGGTTGTTGCGGCAAATCCAATAATTAAAATAAGTATCTGGCACATAGTAGTAAGTGTTTGATGTTATTCGATCGTGTATTCATGAACACAAACACACAGAAACATGTATGTAGGTAGATGTATGTATGCATTCCATCTATTTGGGATTTATTTATCAACCGATGAGGTAGCATCAGGCATAGCTACCGCTTATCACTTACAATGTGACAAGCTTTGCTGTAAGCACTTTACACATATAAACTCAGTCCTTATAACACCCAACAATAGATAACTCTGTTAGCCTCATTTTACAGAAGAGGAAACGCAGGCACAGAGAAGGTAAATAAATTTCCCAAGGTTACACAGATGGTAAGTGCTGGAGTCAGGAATCAAACCAAGGCAGTCTGGCTCCAGGGAATGATAGATTTCTAAGTGTGGTAGAACAACACATGCATTTTCTTCATGTGAACACCATTTAGTCCTTAGTTTTTCTCTACATGTATTCTACTAAAATAGATGTGTTTGAACAGGAATTTTAACTATTTTTGAAGATATAATTTATTGGGAGGAAATATCTCCACCCTAGGGAGCGCTGGTGGCACAGTGGTTAAGTGCTCAGCTGCTAACTGAAAGGTGGGCAGTTCGAATCCACCAGCTGTTCTGCAGGAGAAGGATGTACCAGTCTGCTCCCATAAAGATTATAGCCTTGGTAACCTTATGGAGCAGTTCTCCTCTGTTGTATAGGGTCTCTGTGAGTTGGAATCGACAAGATGGCGACGGGGTACGGGTATCTCCATCCTGGCGCGTAGGGATCCCTTAATACTGCTGGTGTACATTAGTAACAAGCCTGTGAAAAATCCAGTTTTTCTAGTACTTGCTTCATACTTAGGGAAAAAGCTCATCAGTTACTTTGTGGCACATGGATTTATCCATCCCTAGCTTCTTCATCTTAGGGAATTTAGTCAGGATCATCGTTATTTATTTCTGTTTATTATATTGCTTTCCCTGTAGACTTTTAGACTTCTCATATTTTGTTGAGGAGGAGGAGATGAGGGACTATATCTATGTAAGTAGAAAGCAAGTTCTAAATTATAACATCCTGTTACGCTGCCTGTTCTTTCATTGGCATCAAACTATGAGGATACCTGAGAGCACGAATTAAAATTTACTTGTAAAGGTGCTTTAAGTTCCTTGGTTTCTGTGTTTTTCTAAGGGAGGCGACAATTCACACTAGCCCGGGTAAGAAATTACATAATAGCAACTTTCAAGCTTTGAAACCACTTGGCTGTCTACGTGAAGATGGTCCTGGTAGTCATCTACATGGAGCCCTGGTGGCGCAGCCCTGGGCTGCTAGCCAAAAGGTCGGCAGTTGAATCCACCAGCGACTCCTTGGAAATCCTATGGGGCAGCTCTACTCTGTCCTATAGGGTCGCTGTGAGTCGGGATGAACTCAGCCGCAACGGGTGTGGTTTTTTTGGTTTAGTCATCTACGCGTCATGATGGAGAAACTAGCAGTTGGAGCTGGAATCTGAGGGAATTTTTCTAAGGTTGATACTGGAGGAGGAAAATCAGACTAATGTGCAGTTTTTTGTAATATGTGTACTACAAACCACTCATCCTGCCGCTTTCTCAGCTAAAAGAACTCCAATCAGCATAGTTCATGTAGTTCTGATACTTGGAATGAGATGGAAATGATCGGTGGCCTATTTTGCCTCAAAAGAACAAGTCATTCTAAGCTGACTGTAGGTTAGGGAAGATGATTTAAAAAAAAAAAAAAACTGGCTAGTCCTCTTATGTAAGTTTTTTCCTGTACTGATTAGTTTATTTCATTGTTTTTCCAAAGAGACCGGACAAGAAAAGTTATTTCTGAGTGTCCTTGATGCCTTGACGAGGACGAGGAGCCCTGGTGGTGCAGTGATTAATCGCTCGGCTGCTAACTGAAAGGTTGGTAGTTCGAACGCACCAGCTGCTCTGACGGAGAAAGATATGGCAGTCTGCTTCCGTAAACATTTACAACTTTAGAAACCCTACGGGGCGACTCTGCTCTGTCCTAGAGGGCCACCATGAATCAGAGTTGACTCAGTGGCGACCAGTTTGGTGTTTGCTTTTGACCAGGGCAAAGAGATCAAAGGCTATAATAAAGTAGATATGAGCCCTCTCATTTGTTATTATTTGCCTTAAAGTTCGTTTGACAGTTTGATAAGTTTTTGGCATATGCTATTTTTAACTTAATTTTATTTTGGTTTTTTTTAAGCTAGTTATACTAAAATCTCAACTGTAGTAACTTTACATGACTCTTGAAAAAATTGTCTAGTCCATCTTTTCCGTTAAGTAAGTATTGGAGTTATAATTGATGTTTAGGAAATAGTGAAGCATACAGGAAAGAGCATTAATTTTAAAATGAATGTTGTTTTAGATCCCAGCTCTGCTGTATGTGGCCGTGTGTCCCTGGGCAAGTTAACTCCTGGCATCTGTAATAGGGGTCTCAGATACTTAGGATTACATGAACTATTATAAACTCCTCAGTGCTTGGCACTTCAGGTGGATTTTAAATGGTGGATATTTTGGTTGTAATTATTTACTAAGCCAGTTAGCTGATATGACTTTCTGTATAGCTTAGTAGTTGGATTTTTTTTTTAATCATGGTAAAACATGTATAACATTTGCCATTTTAACCATTTTTGAGTGCATAATTCAGTGACACTAATTACCTTCATTGCTCTGTCCTGTTGGAAACCCTGGTGGTGTAGTGGTTAAGAGCCACAGCTGCTAACCAAAAGGTCAGCAGTTCCAATCCACCAGGCGCTGCTTGGAAACCCTATGGGGCAGTTCTGCTTTGTCCTATAGGGTTGCTGTGAGTCGGAATTGACTCGATGGCAACGGGTTTGTTTTCTTTTTTTAATTGCCTTCTTCATGTTGAGCAACCATCACCAAATGCTTTTCATCATCCTTAACCGAAACCGATTGGATTTTTGAATCTATAAATATAATGATTAGTAGCTGAGGAATATTAGTTTAAAAAAAAAAAAAAGAAGGGTAGCGTTGCCTCCTGATTAGAGCTGAGATGGCTCTTTTCAAAAAGGAGTCTAAGGCAGACAATAGATATAGTCTGTATTTTACAGATAAAATATGGTCTGCCTCTTTCTGTCTACACAGGAAGATCAGCCTTCTTCACCTTTAAAAAAAAAATGCATCAATTGATCAAATAGTTTATATTCAACGGGCAGGCATTGTGCTACACATTGGGTGTTCAAAGATGAAAGCCTGAGTCCCTGCCTTAAGCCCACAGTCCAGTGTGGGAGCCAACAGAAACGTTTGAAGTAAACTGTGATAAGCGTTATTTTATAAGTAGGCGTAGATAAGTTACCATGTGTGCTTTCTTTTAAAAGTCTCTAAAGAAAGCAGCCTGGATTTACAAGAAAATGAGGTACGTAATAAGCATCCCTTAACTGGGCTGACCATTTGTTCGTTAGCCTTATGTATGCAATATACTCTGGCTGCCACTTGAGCTCTTACAGTGTGCGGAAACTGTATTAAATGTTTCGCTTCATGAACTCATTTACTCTTTCCAAGAACCCTATTAAGTAGATTGGCCTGTTTTATGGATGAAAAAACTGAGGCTCAAAGAGGGCAGGTATTCTAGAGCTACCTGGGACTGCCCCATATAGAAGTGGCATGTGGTGCTGGTAAATTGGACAGGGTCATTCCATTATATTGGCGAGTCTGAAGCTTTTTTTTTTTTTTTAATTGGTTACCTTGCCCCCCATTACTGCACAGGCTTCATTTGTTTGTTTGGGCCCCAGGCTTTTGACACCACTTTACAAGATCAACAGACGGGCTGTTTTTATGGAACAGAATGAGCATATTGTCTTTTTGGATTGATCAACCCGGGGATCAATTTATTGTCGTATCTGTTGTTGATGCCCATTGTGTGACCTTGGCAAATCACGTAACACCTCCACCGTTGTTTTCAGTGTAACCTTGAGCATTTGGACATCCCTTTAGCAATGATACTCAACAACTGATACAAAAGAGGTCAAGGGATTTTGAAAGAGAGATGTAGTTTTCCTCCACAATTAAATGTCCACTGGATGTAAGTTCTAAGTGTTCTATTTCAGATATGTTGTGTCTTATTTTCTAATAAATGGCCTGTAAATGTTTGAATAAAATTACATTTATTATTAAAAAAAAAAAACCCCAACCAATTCCATTGCCCTGAGGTCGACTCCGACTCCCAGCAGCCCTGTAGGATAGAGTAGAACTGCCCTGTAGGGTCTCCCAGGCTGTAATCTCTATGGAAGCAGACTGCTGCTGCGTCTTTCTCCCGTGGGGTGGCTCGTAGGTTCGAACTGCTGACCTTTCCGTTAGCAGCCAAATGCTTAACCTCTGAGCCACCAGGACTCCTTGGTATTTTGTATAAAATGGCACACAGACATTCTTAGAGTGGGTGTTTTTCAGTGAATAGTTTTCTTTGAGAGCCAGAAGTACTGAACTTTTTCCGGGTAACACCCACAAACCACCTGGTCCACTTCCTTTCTCGGTCCTCCTGCAGTACCCTGGCATCTGTTTTCCTTCAGCAGAATGACTCCAGAACTGTAACTTTCGCTTCATGGCACTGTGGATGCCCTCTGGAATGGTACGTCTGAATGCTGTTGAGAATTCACTCTCAGTTCCTTAGACCCCATTGAAACTTTTTTTTTTAATTGTGCTTTAAGTGAAAGTTTACAAATCAAGTCAGTCTGTTATACAAAGATTTGCATACACCTTGCTGTATACTCCTAGTTGCTCTCCCCCTAATGAGACAACACACTCCGTTTTCATGTCCATTCAGCCAGCTTCTGACCCCCTCTGCCCTCTCATCTCCCCTTTAGACAGGAGCTGCCCGCGTAGTCTCATGTGTTTACTTAATCCAAGAAGCGCACTCCTCACCAGTATCATTTTCAATGACATAGTCCAGTACAATCCCTGTCTGAAGAGTCGGCTTTGGGAATGGTTCCTGTCTTGGGCTAACAGAAGGTCTGGGGACCATGACCTCCGGAGTCCTTCTAGTCTCAGTCAGACCATTAAATCTGGTCTTTTTATGAGAATTTGAGGTGTGCATCCCACTGCTCTCCTGCTCCTTCAGGGGTTCTTTGTTGTGTTCCCTGTTAGGGCAGTCACCGGTTGTAGCCGGGCACTATCTTCATTCTTTTGGTCTCAGGCTGATGTAGTCTCTGGTTTATGTGGCTCTTTCTGTCTCCCCGTTGAAACTTTTGAGTCTGGATTTTTAAGATGCCCATCAGTTTCCCTTCTCCAATTGATAATTGTTCTCATTCTGTATCTACTTCGGCTCTTGGTTTCTGTTCCATCTAGAACCACATACTTATACTTTATTGATACGTCTGTTCTTCCTGTCCCCATCTGGAGCTCACTTTTTCTCTCCTATACAGAGCCCTGTTGTTATTAGTTGCCATCGAGGCGATTCCGACCCGTGGTGACCTTATGTGTGCAGAGTACAACTGCTCCATAGGATTTTCAAGGCTGTGTCCTTTCAGAAGCAGATGGCCAGGCCTGCCTTCCAAGGTGCCTCTGGGTGGGTTTGAACTGCCAACCTTTCTGCTAGTAGTCGAGCACTTAACTCTTTGCACCACCCAGGAACTCCCATCCCATAAAACCAGCCACTTTTAACTTTAAACCTCTTTCCTCAAATTTTAGCTGGTTGCTACTCCAAGGGGAAGCTTTGTAACCCTTAAATATGTGTTTGTCTTCTCATGTCCCTATCATTGGAGTATAAGCTTTGGGAGGGTAGGTCTACACTGTTCCGCTTGTATTTCTTTTCCATTCCTCTCAGTGAATAATCAAGAGTTCTTAGAAAAATTGGTAGTGTTTCCATTTGCAGTTATTTCAGCACACAGTATGTCCACTACATTTTCATGAAGTAGCTTAAGAGTAAGAATGTTTGCCTTTTGAGCCTTTCCTCAGACTGGCGTTTTATGTACGTTCTCTCACTTCATAGCTATTAGTGTCCGCTTTTAACTTTGGAGGAGACTGAGATTCAGAGAAGTTATAATATGAAAATGTGGAGAAATCACTTTGTTTCTCTTGAGAATCCAGATTTATTGTATGTAGGCCTTGCCTAGCAACGGGTCCTGCTTGTGTGTGTTATATAGCGCTTCGGTAATTCCTGACACGTAGTAGATAACGGAATCCTTGTTTTAAATTTCTAACAAATTGTTAAACTCAATTAAAGTTCATTATTCTAGAGTTAAGTTTGTTCGTTTTCCCGGAAAACAAAACATAGCCAAAAGTTAATTCTAAACACCACAGCTGTCATTTTCAATTCCTTTCTTCCTTTGCAGTGCGTTTAGAATATGAAGTAGAAATGGTTAGTCATTTTTTCCTTATCCTTGGATATCTGCTTCTGGCCACTGGAAAGTGGCCTCCGAGAACTTGGAGCCCTGCTAGGGAAATACCCGATAGTTACCCAACCAAAAAACCCTTGAAAAAGAGGGGCTAGGTTAGTTCATAGATACTCTTGGTTCAGCCTTTACCGTCTGACTTGGGGTTTCATTTATTTGAAGGAAATTAACTTCCTGTTTATCTGCATTGGTGGCTTCTCCTTAAAAACTTTTTCTTATAAAAAATTTTTAAAGTAGTACAAAAAACAAAACCTTCTGGCTGTTCGGTTGATCCTGACTCATAGCAATCCTATAGGACAGAGTAGAGCTGCCCCATAGGGTTTCCAAGGCTGTAAATCTTTATGGCATTGTATTGCCACATCTTTCTCCTGTAGAGTGGCTCGTGGGTTCGAACTGCTGCCCTTTCCATTGGCAGCTGAACACTTTAACCATTGTGCCACCAGAGCTCCTAAAATTCAGAAAATAAGAAAATGAAGATTATAATAATGTTATCATCACGATAGGGTTGGTGTCAACTTTTCTGTTCGTGTTTGTATGCTCTTGAGGGGATATTTTACAAAAATGAACTGTTGTACACTTCCCCCTCCTCCCTGTCTCCTTAACAAATCTTTCCACGACATTAAACCCCTTGTTTTAGTGGTCATGTAATCTTGCACCATCTATCTTTGTATTTTTTAAACTGGAGCGCTGGTGCTGCAGTGGTTAAGAGCTTAGCTGCTAACCAAAAGATGAGCAGGTCGAATCCACTAGCCGCTCTTTGGAAGCCCTATGGGGCAGTTCTGCTCTGTCCTATAGAGCCACTGTGAGTTGCAATCTACTAACATTCGCATTTTTGAATAATTAGATTGTTTCCAATTTTTCACTAAGCAGTTGCTGTTTTATCAGCAAATGCTTCCCAGTCCTCTGACTTGCTGCACCCAGTGGCTTAGAACAGACTGACATCCATCAGGTGGGTGTGCATATGCTGTATAGAGCTTGTTCTCTACCATAAATCATGTCAATGTGTTCCTGGTATATGTTCATATCAGGGAAAATCTCTTGGCTCACTCCAGGGCTAGACTCCTGCAACCTCTAATGAGTAGTTGTCTGCTCTGGTTATCTTGACTCTGGGTGCTATTAGTGCCAGAGCTGAAGTAGACTACAATCTGTTAAGACTTTTTAAGAGACAAAGGTTCTCCTGCCATTGTTTTTCTTGGTGGGATCTTGAGTCAGAGTCTCAGAAGAAAAGTACATCCTGATTGTGAACTATCTATACTTGTCGCCTCAAGAAGGTTCAGTAAGGAACTAAACAGTTGCAGTCAATGTTTGTCCGGTTTGAGGACATTCAGATCTAGGGTCTTATCTGGGAATGTTAACTTGTAACATATTCACTTCCTGTACAAGATTAATCTAGACTTTTGCTCTTCCTTCTCATGGAATTTGGATTAACAAAAATCCAGGCTCACATTTTGTGGGCTAAAACAGTGATGTGTAGGTACTCTGAAAGGAATAATAATACTTCAGATTTGTTTTGCACTGTGCATTTTTTAAAAAAAGATTTCCACATTGACTATTCTTTAATTCCCCATGCTCCATCTCACAGCAACTCCTTTGAGGTAGATTCTGTTACAGCAAAAGCCAGAACCTGTGTAAGGTGGAAAATGCAAATATTTTCCACTAATGGAGAGCTATAGAAAAGTGGTTAAGACTCCTAAGTGGAAAACTTAGGAGATCCAGAAAAACAAGGCAGTCTCATCGAGTTCCAGCTCTCAGAGGTTTCCATTTTATAGATCGGAAGACCGAGATTTAACAGGGTTACCTGGCTAAGAAGTGGCAGTTTATGCTCTTCCATATAGCCCTGTTGCTTTTTTGCTACACCAGATGAAAGTAGCCTGTGTGCTTTCTGCCCCCCAAGAAATAATTTGTTGAAAAAATTATCAGATACTTATTTGAGCATTAGTTTTGTGCTTGGCACAGTTTAGGTGTTAAATGAGAAACAAATGTGAAGCTTTCCTTTGGGCCATACACTCGAGAAACAGTGGTTATTAGTATGGTCCTCATTGTAACACAGAACAGCATAAACAAGCCCTAGTCTGTGTAATAGGCATGAATTCATAAGCAGGTAGATCACTGAGGGCTGGAGTAATCAGGGAAGGCTTTCTAGCCCTAGGTGGATGGGAAGGGCTTGTGTAGATTGGCAGGAGGTAAATAGAGCATTCTAGATGAAGTAGACTCGTGTATGTTTGAGCACGGCCTTTATAGGGCATGTGGTGATGGCCAGCCTGAGAGAAGGCTACATGTTGGAAAATGGTGGGTGAGAAAGCCTAACATTATGAAGGACTTTGAAAGCCAGATAGAGTTTAGGTTTGGTGGAGTAGCCAAAGGGGGGTCATTGAAAGTTATTGAGTCAGGGCGAAGGCACAACTGAAGGGGTAGTTTAGGAACAGTGATGTTAAAGTAGTGTGCAAGGAATGAGGTACAAACGTGATGAGAATTTAATGTACTTTTAGAGAATAGGTACTTTGGATTATTTGAGGAAAAAGAGAACTCTACCAAATGTGCAGTTACACTATTCTTTGATTTTGACATCTGTTCATTCAGAAGATACTTGTTCATACCAGTTAAGTACAAGGTAAAAAAAAAAAGAACTAAACCCAGTGCCGTCGAGTCGATTCCGACTTATGGCAACCCTATAGGACAGAGTAGAACTGCCCCGTAGAGTTTCTAAGGAGCGCCTGGTGGATTTGAACTGCCGACCCTTAGGTTAGCAGCTGTAGCACTTAACCACTATGCCACCAGGGTTTCCAAGTACAAGGTGCTGTGGGAGATATGCCCTAAAGGAGCTTATGGTGTAGTAAGCGTCAGTGAAAATGAGGAAGACTCAGTGAGATGGATCTATGCAGTAGCCAAAACAATGGACTCAAATATACCAACGATCGTGAAGATGATGCAAGACTAGGCAGCATTTCATTCTGTTGTACATGGGATCGCCATGAGCCAGAGCCCGCTCGATGACAACTGACTACGATAGCATATAAGAGAATAAAGTATATAAACTCAGGAAATTAGAAAATAAGGTCGCCCTGAGTTGAAGCCAATTCAATGGTACGGACCGTCAACAAGGAGATCCTGGTGGTGTAGTGGTTAAGTGCTACGGCTGCTAACCAAGGGGTCGGCAGTTCAAATCCGCCAGGCACTCCTTGGAAACTGTGGGGCAGTTCTACTCCATCCTATAGGGTCGCTATGAGTCGGAATCGACTCGAGGGCACTGGGTTTTTTGGTGGTGGGAACGTCAACAAGGGACTTTATATACAAATACTTTTAGTACTGAAGAAATGTGATAACACATTGGGAGGTATAGGTGAAATGCTTTGAGACTGAATTTAATTAAGTTTAGCTTAGAGTAGTACTTGTCCAATAGAAACAGAATGATGAGGCAGATATAATTTAAAATTTTCTAGTGGTGAAAAGAAACAAGTGGAATTAATTTTAATAATATATTTTACTTAATGCAGTATATGCAAAATACAGTAAAACCTGTGTAAGGTGGAAACCTGTCAGAGAAGGAAAACTGAAAAAACATTTGCACTAAAAGGAGTAATAGGAAAGTGGTATGAGTGCATCCTGTCAAAAGTGGAAAACTTGTGAGACCGGGAGAGACAAAGCAGTCCGGTCAGGTTCCGGTTCTCAGAGGTTTCATTGTGTTATGATTTCAACGTGTAGCGCCAGCCACATTTCAGGTGAATAGCCACGTGTGGCTAGTGGCTAGCAGATAGTGCAGACTTAGTGGTTTAAGAAAGGCTTCATCAAGGGGATGGCATTTGATCTGTGGCCCGAAGAATTTTGTATGCAAGGTAAATGAGAACGGACATTCCTGGTAGAGGGAGTGGCACAAAGACAGAAGCACACTTTGTAAGACAGCATTTTGGTAGAAGCACATTATTGTGTAGAAGGCATGTAGTGGGAAACTCTGGGGCCAGAGGTTGGGAAGCTTTCACTGCTGGGAGGAAATCTGATGCTCCGTTGTATTGAAAACCCTTTGGATCACAATGGTCCCAATACGTAACTGATCATGGGGGTGGCACAGGACCGGGCAGCATTTTGTTGTGTTGTGCGTGGGGTTGCTGTGAGTCCAGGATGGCTGACAACAACTACTGTGGGCAGCAGGAATCTTTGAAGAGGACGTGACTTGATCAGAGCTTTAAGAAGATGGTTCTGATAGCAAAGACCTGAAATGGCTAGAGATGAGAGACTGAAAGCAGTGAGGAGAGCGAGAGTAATGGATGGGAGACGTATTGTCCATGTAGAAATAAGAACAGTTTCATTTCTCCCTTGCTTCCTGCCTTTCTCCAAACTGCTGGGTGTTGTGTAACCCATTTCCTGTTGAAATTGGTCTAGCTGCTTCAAAATCTATGTTATATAAGTCAAAAGTTGTATAAGTGGTAGGCATCAGAACATTTAGGATGGATTTTGATTATTGTGAGTTGTTTTGGTGTCTGTGTAATTAAAAAGAAATAAACCAATTATGGATACAGATTTTTTTTTTTTTATTGTGCTTTAAGTGAAAGTTTACAAATCAAGCCAGTCTCTCATACAAAAATTTATACACACCTTGCTATATACTCCTTGGAAACCCTGGTGGCGTAGTGGTTAAGTGCTACTGCTGCTAACCAAAAGGTCGGCAGTTTGAATCTGCCAGGCACTCCATGGAGACTCTACGGGGCAGTTCTACCCTGTCCTATAGGGTCGCTATGAGTCGGAATTGACTCAACGGTAGTGGGTTTGGTTTCTTGGTTTATATACTCCTAGTTGCTCTCCCCCTAATGAGCCAGCATACTCCCTCCCTCCACTCTGTATTTTCGTGTCCATTCAGCCAGCTTCTGACCCCCTCTGCCCTCTCATCTCCTGTCTGGACAGGAGCTGCCCACATAGTCTCATGTGTCTACTTGATCCAAGAAGCTCACTCTTCACCAGTATCATTTTCTATCCCATAGGCCAGTCCAATCCCTGTCTGAAGAGTTGGCTTTGGGAATGGTTACTGTCTTGGGCTAACAGAAGGTCTGGGGACCAGGACCTCTGGGGTCCTTCTAGTATCAGACCATTAAGTCTGGTCTTTTTATGAGAATTTGAGGTGTGCATCCCACTGCTCTCGTGCTCCATCTGTTGTGTTCCCTGTCAGGGCAGTCATTGGTTGTAGCCGGGCACCACCTAGTTTTTCTGGTCTCAGGCTGATGTAGTCTCTGGTTTATGTGGCCTTGTCTGTCTCTTGGGCTCATAATTACCTTGTATTGTTGGTGTTCTTCATTCTCCTTTGCTCCAGGTGGGTTGAGACCAGTCGATGCATCTTAGATGGCCTCTTGCTAGCGTTTTAAGACCTTTTTTAAGACCCCAGGTGCCACTCTCCAAAGTGAGATGCAGAATGTTTTCCTAACAGATTTTATTATGCCAGTTGACTTAGATGTTCCCTGAAACCATGGTTCCCAAACCCCCGCCCCTGCTATGCTGGCCTTCGAAGTGTTCAGTTTATTCAGGAAACTTGTTTCTTTTTGGTTTAGTACAATTGTGCTGACCTCGCCTGTATTGTATGTTGTCTTTCCCTTCACCTAAAATAGTTCTTATCTACTAATTAGTTGGGTACAGATTTTTTAAGGTGTACATCTCCAACAGTTCTTTGATCCCAAAGAAGTTGAAACAGTTAGCCCCATACCAGAAAGGCCACATTTTATTTTGGGAAATAGGGTGTGTATATTTGGACAGTTCCAAGGAGTCATCAGGATTCTTTGGAGAGGTGTGGTATAGCTTTTAATGTTTGTGGGGGAGAGAGGAAGTGGGGGAAGGGTTTAATTTGCGGACCTACTAGGACCAAAGAGTTCCTTGGCGTCTGTTAGCTGTGTTGATCAACTTCGTTGATCCTCTGTTAGAATACTGCATGGGATGGCTTAGCTCTGACTTGGCTTTTCGCCAGCACTTTATTAATTGGAATCTTTCATAGGCAGAGTTGCACAGGTGAACTTTGAAGAGGGCCACTAAATGACTGCTCACTTTGAATAAGTCTATAGACTGGAAATTTTCTAAAGTTTATCAAGTCCTCAAAAGTTGACTTCTTCCTGCTGTACCTGGCACTTTCAGAACAATGAAACAGGTTTAATGATGGAGATATTACCCTAATTTCAAAGCCTTTATGGTCAAGAAAGTTAGACATACTGAGAGAATATATAATGTCAAGATGATAAATAATGTATTTTTGATGTACTTGTATTAGACTAGTTTGTTCTGTGGCAACGAAAGCCCCAACACATCAGTGGTTTCCCCCAACAAAAGCGTCTTTTACACCACCTGTCCAGTGCAGGTCTGCAGGAATTTCTGCGTGACATACTCAGGAACTTCACCGTTTTGTGACTGTCCCACCTAAAACACATGGCCTTTTAGGTGGTAGCTGTGGAAGAGACAGACTGGAGGATTGCACATAGGCTTTTCAGTTTTAGCCTGGAAGTAGCATCCCTTCTGTTTATGTTTTATTGGACAGAACTACCACATGGTTCCTCCTGCCTGCAGAGGGTTGCTGGGAAATGTAGGGGAGCAACTGGAATGCTTTGTGAGGATAACTCTCTCTCCTGTAGTTTCAGTCTAGTGATGTGAGTGAAGATGTCAGATGGATCATGGTGAGACTTACTTCTCTGAGTGTAAACTTAGAATTATAGGACACGGAAACCCTGGTGGCATAGTGGTTAAGAACTACAGCTGCTAACCAAAAGGCTGGCAGCCAGATCAACCAGGCGCTCCTTGGAAACCCTATGGGGCAGTTCTACTCTGTCCAGTAGTGTCGCTATGAATTGGAATTGACTCAACGGCACCGGGTTTGGTTTGGTTTTTGGTATATAGGACACAGCTCTGAATATGATTTAGATAATACATGCTAGGAAAGAGAAACTGTAGTTCTAAATGACAAGACCCACTCTTTCTAAATTGCCTAGATTTGGGGTGTATCTTATCATTGTGCTCCATTTATTAAAAACATTTTAATGTGATAGGGCCCTGTCTGTAGAATTTCTCCATTAAATGTAGAGAAATGACTTTTGAGGCAGATAATTTTATGAGTAGGGGTTATACCTTATTTGCTATTTTTAAATTATTAATCATTTTTAGTCTTAAATTATACCATGTATCTAGTAGTGAAAAAATTTGCTTAAAAAATACTGACATTGCTACTACTGTTCAAAGTTGTATTTCATCTTTTTATACCTTAAGATATTAGCATATTTTTACACTGTGTGGCAAAGATGGATATATTAAGATTTTAAACCAGCAGCACATACAAACTAAGTCTGATTATTGGTTAATAATTTTTTAGCTATGTATTACCAAAAAATTACTGCACTCTATAAATGGTGACTGTTACAATGGAGAATTGACTACAGTGAAGTGAGGAATTTCACTGGCGTAGAGGCTTGATAAAATGGTAAACTGAAGTCACAAAGATTTATATTTATTTCAGAAAAAAACTTTTAAATGAACTCAATTATGGTTTTAAATTCTGTTACTGTGAATCTTGTTGAGTATAGTCATATTTCTTGCAGCCTTTACCCGTGTACAAAATTATTGCCTGGTATATAATACTTTGAACTTTTCAAAGTGCCTTCACTTCTCTCAGGTCATGTGTTCCTCAAAGCAGCCCTGTAAGAGAGTTGGTAGTGCTCTTATTTTCCAGGAAGCAAACTGGAGCTCTCAGAGGTTAGGTGTCATACAACTAGGAAGTAGCGGAACTTGTGCTAGATAGAGCTCAAGTCTGGCTGCCCATAGTTTGTGTTCTTTTCCTACAGTATGTCTTTGTAACAGAGTTAGCAAATTTCATACAATATAGTAATGACTCCCATTTTTCAGGTGCCTATTGCTTGATGGGCACTGTCAAATATGGCATTTAAAATCATATCTTTTGTTTTAAGATTGAAGCAATAATCATATTTAGCTTTTTTTTTCCCTCCTATTCTATAGGGCAAAACAGATTTGGTAAAAATAAAACAATTTTTGAAAGCAGTAAAGGACATGTATTCAGCATAAGCTTTCAAGGAAATAGTTATTAAGCTGTTTTTATATGTTGGGAGACACGATAATGGAAGAAAACAAAAGCTTTAGAACCAGATAGACTTGAGTTTGAAGTCTGGCTCTCTACCATCTACTACCACAACCCGTCTGTTTGTTTTGTTGTACTGTGTGATTTGCACGTTGCTATGATGCTGGAAGCTACGCCACCAAAATTTCAAATACCGACAGGGTCACCTGTGGTGGACAGGTTTCAGTGGAGCTTCCAGACTAATGAAGAAAGGCCTGGTGATGTACTTCTCAAAATCAGCTAAGGAAGACTGTGGATCACAGCAGAATATTGTTCTATATAGAGCTGTAAGAGGGGCCCCCTAGATTGGAAGGCACTCAAAATACAGTGACCACGGCAATGGACTTGAGCATACCAATGATAATCATGAAGATGGTGCAGGACTGGGCAACCTTTTATTCTGTTGTACATGGGCTCACCATGAGTTGGAGCCAACTCCGGTCAGCCAGCCCCACCACCATCTACTAGCAGGGTTGACCTAGGCACATTTCTGACCTTTTCTGAACCTCCATTTCTTCACCTCTAGAAAGGGAGAAGAGGTTGTTGTGAACATACCTACCCTGGAGGACTATTGGGAAAATTAATTGACCAAAATAATATAAAAGCCTTACTTAGCAACATACCTAACCCTATAGGTGCCCAATACATGGTCAGTATTGTTGATGGCATTTGGAAGTAGATGTTTGACATTTAGGTATGCGTCTTTGCAGATAGGTTGGAAAGATTCCCTTATGCGTTTCTTGGGCCCTGCCTGACATTTGCTTTCTTTTTTTCTCCCCTCTTGCTCTCATTCTAGTTAATAACCATGGATAAGAGTGAGCTGGTACAGAAAGCCAAACTCGCCGAGCAGGCTGAACGCTATGATGATATGGCTGCAGCCATGAAGGCAGTCACGGAACAGGGGCACGAACTCTCCAACGAAGAGAGAAATCTGCTCTCTGTTGCCTATAAGAATGTGGTAGGTGCCCGCCGCTCTTCCTGGCGTGTCATCTCCAGCATTGAACAGAAAACGGAGAGGAATGAGAAGAAGCAGCAGATGGGCAAAGAATACCGTGAGAAGATAGAGGCAGAGCTGCAGGACATCTGCAATGATGTTCTGGTAAGAGGCCAGTGTTTCTGTTTTAAACAATGCTTTCTAAATAGTATTAACTTAATGTACAAGTGCAAACTCTGAAACAGCCTGTGAGAGAGAGGCGAAGGTGTCTGAATATACCGGAAAGCTGCAGACTGTTCGCAACTAGTTTTAAAGCATAGAATGTGATTTTCTCACTTCCTGCCTCATCAGCGCTTGCTCATCACTTATGGAGTATTCTCTGTCATCAAAGAGATCTGTGAGAAGCAGGAACATTTAGTCGTCATCCCTCCATCTTTTCTTCAGAAATTGAGGCCAGACACAGCCACAGACAGGCTATTTATTCTAAATACTGGTCTAAGTAGTGGCATCATCTCCAGTAAGGAGAGGCAGGATCAAGAAGCCGAGCTGCCTTCCAGCCTCTCCCCAGTCATAACCTTCACAGTGTACAGTCCTGTTTTGTCTGAAAATTAGGCACTTCCATTAGTTTGGGCATGTATCCCAATTCCGAGTAAATGGTTTGAGGATTCTGCCCTCTTGTGTTTTATATATGCGTTAGTCAGAAGATTGAGTCCTACCTGCTTTTCCTCTGGCCACCATCTGGGGTTGGATGGGAGGGGTGTGTATCTTACAGCAAATCGTGATCATACTGTCTTTCCCTCACACCCTGAGCCCACTGGGAACTTTTTTTTTCTTCCAGGTGAAATCAGGTAAATATGAACGGTAAGGGCTGCTTTGAAGGGAAAAGGAATTCACACTTGTGGATCTACCTCCTCCCCTGCTGGCTGCCTCCCTGAATCACTGCCCATGACACTTTTCTTTTGAAAACCAGTACAAAACCTGTCAGCCACCCAGACAGTATTCCTCCTTCCTAACCCATAAGGAGTTACCCCCGTCTGTCTGCAAAGAATATTAAAATGACTACTGCCCCTTGCATCTTCTCACTTTACTTGATTACATCTCCATATAACTAAGCTTTTGCATTGAGCTTCTTTTTATTAGACTCATGGTGTGAGGGTGTCATGGCTAAACTTGTTTCCTATTGGTTATTTGGGGGTTTGTTAATGGTGCACTAATTCCTGAATGTTAGGTACATCTGGTATTCAGATGAAGTATGGCATGCATTCCAAGGGCAAGAAAGTTCCATAATTCCTGAACTCTAGACCAGCTTTTAAGAGCATCTGAAAGAATATGAAGAAGAGCATGGTACTTACTGCCTCTTAACCAGTTTTTCAGGATGCCACATTCTAAAACAACTCTTCGAAAATATTGCTCTGTATACGAAGCGTGGACTCCTTCAGAACTACTTTTGTTGTAAGCATAAATGTTTAAAGGAATTTATTATTAATAATAGTATTAGCTACTCTTTTGAGTGCTTACTATGTGCTAGGCACCTTTGAAGGACTATATGTACGTTAGCTGATTTATCCTCATGATTCTCCTAGAAGATGGCTCTTAAGATCTTCATTGTATAGCTGAGGAAACTGAGGCTCGGGGTGACTAGGTATTTTGTCCAGGGTCATACAGATAGTAAGTGGAAGGGGAAGGATTTGAACCCAGGTCTTTTTGAATCTAAATGTAGTGCTTGGCAGTTTTGCTCTATTAATACCTTTTATCCCCTCTAGTTACAGAAATAAAAAGGACAAGGTAGGAGAGTATAAATAAGTAAAAATCACTTCTAATCCTATTACTCAGAGAACCATTGTTAACATATTGGTGTATATATCCTTCCATTATTAGATATTGGATATTAATAGGATTCATGTGGCATTTATAATCTGCTCTTTTTCACTCAGTTTTCTTGTGAGAGCCTTTCCGTGTTATCGGTATGGTTCTGCATTATCATTTTCAAGGCCTACATAGCATTTCATTGTATGGCTATATTTAATCAACCCCTTATGGATGGTCAAAGTAATTTTTAACAGAAGGATACAGGCATCTTTATTATGACCTGGGCTAAATAGCATTTAAAAGCTTTGGATGAAACATACCTGTTTGTTTTTAATTAAGAAAAAAAAAATTATTTAGAATTGGTAGTGTGTATTTTGAATCGCATAGTTTTTTTTTTTTTTTTTAAACATAAATAATAAGATTTCCAGATTCTTAACAAAGTGTGGATCACTTTTTAGGAGCTGTTGGACAAATATCTTATTCCCAATGCTACACAACCAGAAAGTAAGGTGTTCTACTTGAAAATGAAAGGAGATTATTTTAGATACCTTTCTGAGGTGGCATCTGGAGACAATAAACAAAGTAAGTTATATTTTTTAAGAAAATTTGACCAATAATGGAGCCAGTTTCCCTTCATAATGACTGTAACAGTTTTTGCTTTGTCTGTTCACCATGACTAGCAGCACAGCACTCAGAATTGAAAAGACCGCAGCATTGTGCTGACTTATGATGAACAGGATTGTGGGGTCTGACGAGTCAGGATGTTTCTGAGGGACAAACTATGGAAGTTATTAAAAGTCTAGTGTAGTAGTGCATTTAAGGAGATCTTTATCTTTTTTTGTTGTTGTTATTGTTGAAAATATACACAGCAAGACATATACCATGGTACTCAACAATTCCTGCATGTACAACTCAGTGACATTGATTATGTGTGACATTGATTATGTTCTTCAAGTCGTATGACCATTCTCCCCCTGCTTTTCTGACTTGTCCCTCCCCCATTGACATAAACTCACTGCAGAGATCTTTAGCTTGAGGACTATTTGGTAGTTCTCTTTCTGGAGGTGAAACTTTAAATGGTTGATGGTATAAACTACTACCATAATGATGTACTTTTATCACACATTATTGTGATAGTTATAATTACAGCTACACCTTATTAAGTGCCTACTATATAGGGTCACTATGAGTCGGAATTGACGGCACTGGGTCTGGTTTTTGGGTTATATAGGGTCGCTATGAGTCGGAATTGACTCAATGGCACCAGGTTTGGTTTTTGGTTTTATGTGCCAAATCCTTTAGAGCCTCATTTGCATATCATTTGTCCTCATACAACCCTGTGAGTTTAGGTAGGAGGCTGCCCATTTTCTGGTAAGGGAAACCAAGGCCCATGGAGGTCTTCATTTGCTCTAAGCCATACACCTACTGATTAAGAATTAGGAATTTAAGTTTGGGTTTGAGCCTGGTGACTCCGAAGTCCATGATCTTTCCACTAGAACATAATGATTTTCACATTCCATCTTGTTAAAAGGAGCCCTGGTGGCACAGTGGTTAAAGTGCTCGGCTGCTAACCAAAAAGTTGGCAGTTAGAACCCACCAGCCGCTCCATGGGAGAAAGATGTGACAGTCTGCTTCCGTAAAGATTCACAGCTTTGGACACCCTGTGGGGCAGTTCTACTCTGTCCTACAGGGTCACTAGGAGTTGAAATCGACTCGACAGAAGCAGGTTCCAACGGGTACTCTCGTAAGGTCACAGACTAGAAGGGAAGAGACAAGCAAAGAGATGATTACAGGTTTGGTTTTTATCTTATTAAAGTTTATTTCTCTATTTCTTAACTGCTTTAGTAGGCTTAGTCATAATTGTCTTTGTTTTCCTCCATAACATACTTGGGTTAGAAAAAGTATTTAACAAATGTCAGGCACTGACACCCCATCTGATAGGTCATTTGCTCCAGCCCAGTGTGGTAAGACAGTTTGGTAGCAGATCCAGTGTACGATGCAGCATATTAGCCCAGCTTTTAACGTTGTTCATCTTTCTTATAGCCACTGTGTCGAACTCCCAGCAGGCTTACCAGGAAGCATTTGAAATTAGCAAGAAAGAAATGCAGCCTACACACCCAATTCGACTTGGCCTGGCGTTAAATTTCTCAGTCTTTTACTATGAGATTCTAAATTCTCCTGAAAAGGCCTGCAGCCTGGCAAAAACGGTGAGACAGACCTTCTCTGTGGTTTCTGATCTGAGTAAAACTGTGCTTGTGCTTTCTAATAATTTCTTTTTATAATCTGAACATAACTCATTGTCTTGGACTTTTTGAAGATTTTTATGGGGTTGGCAGTTTATCTCTTAGGCAATAAATACAGACCTATTACTTCTTTATTTGCGGGGAGAGGTTGTAGAAAATTCAGGGTGCAGGTAGAGTAGTGGGCTGTTGATGGTCAAGCTTGGGCTGCAGGCCTTGGATATATACTGTCATCCTTCTGTCAGGATCTGAGGTTATGGCTGTGTAAATGAAAGACATCAGATCACTTTTTTCATTGTGTGCTATATTACCTCCTGTATTCTTTTTTTGGTAACCCAGCAGCCTTTTCAACGTATTTTCATAGTCTTTCAGCATGCACACTGTTACTTTAATATTTTTTATTTTATAATTTTGTTGTTGTTGAGAGTATACACAACATGCACCAACTGAACAGTTAGTTTCTACCCGTACAATTCAGTTCCAGCGATTGCATCTTTCGAGTGTGCAACCAGGCTCATCCTTCTTTTCTGATATGTTCCCCTCCACTGACATAGCCATTGCCCCCTAAGTTCCCTGTCTGATCTTCCAAGTTGCTGTTGTCAGTTTGATCCCATATAGATCGATGTTAAGAGAGCACAGTGCTCAAGGCAGACATTCTTTACTAGTTAAGCTAAACTGTTTGGCTTTAAGACGTCTTAGGGGATATTTTTAGTTTAAGGTTTAAAGATTATCTCAGGGCAGTAGTTTTGGGGATTCATTTAGCTTCCGTGGCTCCAGAAAGTCTGGATTCCATGAGAATTTGAAATTCTGTTCTGCATTTTCCCCCTTTTGATCAGAATTCTTCGATAGAATCTTTGATCAAAATGTTCAGAAATGGTTGCTGGGCTCCGTCCAGTTCTTCTGGTCTCATAGAAAAGGAGGCAGTTGTTACTTCACTGTTTTTTTTAATGGAAATGTCTTAATTGAATTTTCAGAGTTCTGTCACTTAAATCACATTTAGCGATACGAGCTTCTCTTCCTTCCTTTATCCTTTATACCGAGAGCTTTTGACTGAGTTTTTTTTACAAAAGGATTACTTACAAGCAGTGTCTTTGTAATTAAAAAATCAGGTGCATTTGCCTGGAGTGTACGTGCTGGGTTAACAGTAATACTGCTGCGTTGTTGGGTATAGCAGAGTTCTTATTTAGAAATTCTCTCATTCTTGGTGGGTGCTTTGTAAACATACATGAAGTAATTTTTTGAAATAATTAGCAAATAATTTAATGATAGCCTGTGTTATCTCCATTTACTTGTTAGTAGGAAAAAAAGGTAGGCTAATCTTGCTCCAGAGAACCTGTGAATTCTTTTTTAAAGGCTCTTTGTTTTAGG
This sequence comes from Loxodonta africana, assembly GCF_030014295.1. Classification (NCBI taxonomy): domain Eukaryota; kingdom Metazoa; phylum Chordata; class Mammalia; order Proboscidea; family Elephantidae; genus Loxodonta; species Loxodonta africana. The sequence goes on from NC_087365.1 coordinate 44,245,501, forward strand.
CATTTGATGAAGCGATCGCTGAACTGGATACACTGAACGAAGAGTCTTACAAAGACAGTACCCTGATCATGCAGCTACTTAGGGACAATCTGACTGTAAGTATTGCTCATCTCAGGGACTACTTCTGGATGGTTTATAGTCTCTTTCCTATTCACTTGTTTACTAACTCACTTGTTATCCCAGGCTCGTAGAGAGGAGTTGTAGCCTGTTAAGTGTAGGTATGAGTCGGAATCGACTCAGTGGCAATGGATTTGGTTTGGTTTAAGTGTAGTTAAAATTTTAAATTGTTTAAATAGCTTGTAAATATGACAGCTCAAGTTTTGCCCTCTGCAGTCATCACTGTCTGCAGTGATACAGGAAGAATATAAATAGTGGTGTGAGTTAAGACTACTGATCTGGCCACCTCTCTGAGTAAATCTCAGTAGCCCTATTATGATTATGTTATAGCTTTACTGAGTTTTAGCTTTATTTTTCTCTTGCAGCTGTGGACGTCGGAAAACCAGGGAGATGAAGCAGACGCTGGGGAGGGAGAGAACTAATGTCTCCTGTGCTTCGTGATCTGTTCAGTGTCACTCTGTACCTTCCACATATATCCCTTTGTGCGATAAAAAAAGAATCGTACATCGATTCTCGATTTTTCACAGCCTCAGCCTAGCAAAAATGATCCATGGGATAAATAGCTGGTATCTGTATCTTAAACTCCGATTGGTCACATAAATGCCACGGCATTCAAAAGTTTTGATTTTGATTAACGTTGACGGGATTACCGCGTGTTGTTTTTTTTTTTTTTTTTTTTTTTAACTGAACACTGTGATTATGGGGTTTTGTAACTTAGCAGAACTCTTACTGGTAGAAAAAATAGACCTGAATTACGTGTAACTTTTTGGAAAGTTTAATCTGATATCAAAATAGTCACTGAAATACAATTCCGTTGTAAAGTTGTACAGAAAGTTATAGAGACTATATTGTGACGCTGGGAGTTCAAGTGAGACATCTATCATTTGGCATTTGAGTTAATGGTAACTCAGTAATTCTGCCTGTTGTTCAGGGCTTATAGACACTTGACCAGTTTGGGCTGTTGGCACTCATGATCGCAGATGTCCATAGTGTCTTCTTCTGAGGAAACTCGAAGCCTGAAATTGAAATTCCTTTTGGCAGATAACTGGGTTATGACACTCTAAAAAGGTCCAGTGCTCATATAACACATGTGACTAGACCCCCTTTCCTACAGCAATATGTTATCAATTTGCAACTTGTGCTTCAATAGCGGAATCTGTTTTCCTCATAACCATTGAGCTAAAGGGGGAAAAAAATGCTGTGTATCCTATGAATGGTCTTACCTGTTTACTGGATAATTCCTTTAAGAATAATGTTCTGCAGAGATTGCCTTTCACTTGAGGAGTGCTCAAATCTTTGGGTTCTTCCTAGTTTGGGGTTTTAAATTTTGAAATCTAAACATTCTTTCCCACTGTCCTCTTGGGGGGGGGGGTGCTTTTGACATTGGCTTTCTCATCGCTCTTTAAATTTCTGTCCTTCTGCCTCACAGTTTTTTTTTTTTTTCCTTTCTGAATTTTCTTTGTCTTTTGTTCACTGTTTAATACTGTATGGGCAGGGCCGGGAGGCCTGGGGGCAGTGAGAGAAGTTGCTCACCCTGGTGAGCAGGCCTAGCTTCAGAGAGTTGAAAAGAGCTGTGGGCACCCTAGCTCTCTCTTCCTCCAGTTCTCAGCATGGTTGTTGCTCTTTGGTCATACCAGGATCTGAATCAAAAAAGTATTTTTAAATACCCATGATTTCTCCCTGAAATGCAGCCAGCCCTGATAATGCTTGTTAGTACCTGTCACTGGATCTCCCAAGTGTACTCATCCAGCTAAGTTCCCAGACGTGTTGAAACAAGACCCTATAATGCAGGGAAGGTGCGTGGACACTGCAGTGGAGAGAATCAAGAACAGCCAGGCCTATCCGTCTCACAGGATCACCCTCTACCCTTAACATTCCGTGTACCTGTAAAGTCCATCCGTTTGTCCATCTGCTGAAACGAAAAAAGAAAAATTCATGCACTGATATAAAACAAACCAAAAAAAAAAAAGAGAAAAAAAAAAAACAGCAACAAAAAAAATCCCCCTTCTCCTTCCTAGCTGAACAAAAACGTGCAGTTAATACTTGGCGCTTGATAAATACAGTAGTGAATGTGGAACCGAGCCTGTCTGTATATCTGGTAGCTCTTTCTTGCTTTGTTTTTCCTTACCAGTATTCTGCCTAACGTTTGCTTCTGTGATGGTTATACTGCCTAGCAAGCACACCCGTGGTTGTGAAAATAGTATAGCAAAAAAGAAAAATCTCTGGTTATTGATGTACTAGATTTGTGTATGTCTTTTAAAACAGTTCTGGTTTCACCTTACATGGAATAATCAGGAAAAGTGTAAAAATTCGAAAGTGAAATAAAAAATTTTATCAGTTAGTTGCCTGTGAATCGGTGTGTCACTCTGTCTCTGTCACTACGAGAACCTAGGTAGCTATTCTGATCGCACTTATTTTTGACTCTGCCCTTTGTTTAAAAGTAGGCGATAGCTTTATTTCACTCTTTAGAACCATGTCAAGGTGTTGTAAAAAGGACAAAATTACCATCACTTAACACAGAACCTCTTTCCACCTGATGATGCTTCCTCCACCTTCCCCTACAAACAAACCCTCCTGGTGTTATGTCCTCTTTTGTGGCCTCTGAGAATTGGTGTGGGCAATTATTTCGCACAGCCTTCAAAAGCCCTACCTCAGGCCCTCCGTTAGGTGTGACACAGCAGTGAGAGATGGTTGCACAGCCTGAGGGCTTGGTCATCTCCAAGGTTATACCAGTCTGTCATAACACTGCTTTTGATTAGCCTGCAGCCTGCAGCTTTATCTCTCTTCATGGGATCTGCCCCCCCCCCCCCCCAAGACATCCACTCCTATAAGGAGAGAAAAAAACAAGATAGCCTCTGTTTGTTAGGCCAGGATCAGAACTAATTGGTGCATCCTTGCTGCTGTGAGGCTGGACAGCCAGGCCAGCCAGCTCTTCCTCCTGGCTGGGAAGCTCCCCCAGCTGTACGGTAGAATTACACCCAGTGGGAGCCTACCTGCTTTGCTGCAGCTGCAGGAGAGTTCCCCATGAGAGGCAAGGTGAAGTATTGGTGCACGGTGGATTAGAGTTTCTAAAAACGGCTTTACACTACAGATAGTTTGCTGCGGCAAGCTTCTCAGTTTGGCAGGGGAGTGCTGTTGCTCAGCCCTGGGGCCACTACCTTGCCCTTGCTCAGTTGGGCTTCAACTGTTCTCACACACGCTGGTTCAGAAGTAATTGGTGAACCTTTTTGGGTCCCCAGGTGGAATGAATGGCTTAGCCAAGAGAAAAAGATGGGCAAAGGATAATATCCCAGAAAAGTCTCAGCAGATGTAAGAACCAGTGCCGAGGAAGGCTCACACGTAGCCTTCTCCCCTTACAGCCCCAAGTCATAAAACTTTTTCCACGTTGGCGCTGAAAGGTGGAACTGGATCCGGGCTCTCCACAATTAAAGACGCCTTTCAGGAGCAGGATAAAATTCTCTTATACAGCTTTGAAAAAGTACCCACCTCGGTATTTTAGGCGATCCCTGGTGGCGTAGTGGTTAAAGTGCTCTGCAGTTAATTAAAAGTTCGGTGGTTCCCACCAACCAACTTCTCCGAGGGAGAAGGATGTGGCAGTCTGTTTCTATAAAGATTACAGCCTTGGAAACCTTATGCGGCAGTTACACTCTATCCTGTAGAGTCCCTACGAGCCAGAATTGACTCCAGGACAGTGGGTTTTGTACTTGAAACATGCATTAAAAACCACGGTCTCCTTTAATCCTAGAGGGATCGTCCATGTTTTACAGAAAAAACGGGCCCGAAAAGGTAATGACGTACTCAAAGGCTGAGGTTACAGCCCCAGTCTCCTGCCACCCCAGTCCTCCGCCCTTTCTGCGCTGAGAGGGTCTCGGAGCCCACCCTGGACCCCGCAGCTCTATTCCGCCAGGTTGAGGGCTTTCCCCGCCTCCCCGGGCAGGGTCAGAGAAACCCCCACCTGAAGCTTCTAGAACGCAGAGGGGTCCCACGTGCGGTCCGGGGGGAGGGCAGGAGTTCCGGGGCTAGCGCGCCCGTGATTGGCCCGCAGGGCCCGGGGTCCTTAAAGAAGGGGCGGGCCGGCGCTGGCGAGGGAGAGACCCCCGCGCTGCCCTGCGCGCTCCGCTTCCCGGGTTGCCGCCGGCGTCAGCAGATCCGGGCGCCGTCGGGCAGGGGGCGGTCCTCGGAGCGCGGGGTTCGCTCGGTGAGCCGGTCCTCCTCGCCCCTCCGCGCCGCCCGCCATGAACGCCAGCGGCCCGGGGTACCCGCTGGCCTCGCTCTACGTGGGCGACCTGCACGCCGACGTGACCGAGGCCATGCTCTACGAGAAGTTCCTGCCCGCCGGCCCGATCCTGTCCATCCGCGTGTGCCGCGACGTGGCCACCCGCCGCTCGCTGCGCTACGCGTACATCAACTTCCAGCAGCCAGCCGACGGTGAGCCCGGGGGAGAGGGGACCGACCGACCGACCGATGGACGGACGGACGGACGGACGGCGTTCGCGGCTGGCTTCCCGCCTGCCTCGGCCACTTGCATCTCCAGCTTCTCCTGTGGTTTCCATTTTGCAGCTAAGGAAGCTAGATCCAGAGACACTGGGCGTTGGAAGCGGCCCTGCTCCTGAGACAGGAAGTAGCCATTCGTGGGTTCCTACTGTGTGTTTTACTGGTATTGTCCCATTTTACAGATGAGAAACAATTAGGCCAAGGGGAAGCAGAGAGCGTCGGGGTCAGGCAGACTTGGGATAGAGACCCAGCAGCTGTGTGAGTTTGGAAGGGTTGCTCACCCACTCTGAGCATTAGTTGCCTTTCTGAGAAATAGGGGACGTAACTGCCTCGTAGAGTGGTTGTGAGGGTGAGCACCTGGTGAGAAAGAAGCCCAAGACGGCATAGCTGGCGAGTGGGGACGCCAGGAGGGCTGGGCCTGGGGCCTTTAGGGGTAGCGTGACTTGAGGTCTGCACCAAGCGCCTCCACCTCCGAAGCTTCAAAAAGCCTCCTCCATGTTCGGGCTCTAAAACGGGTTTCTCAGAGCTGATAGGAGAGATTACAGTTCATCAGATGGGCCTGCGTGCACGTCTGTTAAGAGCGGGTGGGTAAAGATTAAGAGCACTCCTTTGGGCTCGGGCTGTACCGCTAGGCTGTGATCTTGAGTAAGGCATCACTATGCCGGCACCTAGTTTCTTCATCTCTAAAAACGGGCTAGGACTTATTCCCCGATGACATGGGAAGATTGCACAACTGGAGGTTATAAAGTATCTCCTTTATCATGTAGTAAGCAGTCAGTAAGGAATAACTTCAGAAAAATAGCAGTAGCTATAATGTGCAGAGATTCCGGAAACAACCAAAAAAAGGCTTGTCCCAGCCAGGTCCAAAAGAGGGCACCCTAGCTCCATGTCTTCTGGGTGGATGGGGCGGTTCCTCTGAGTTGGGGGCTTCCTGGGGGCAGGGATTGTTCTGCAGAGCCTGTTTCCCAGTGGGTGACTGGACTGGATTGCAGGGAGCCTTCCCCTTGGCTGTGTTTTACCCCAGCACTTCCTCCTCCCTCCTCTTTTAGAGTCCTGTGAGTGAAGCAGGACCTATCTTTTTTGCTCCACTTCATAGATGGGGAAACTGAGCTCCAGAGAGGAGGGATTTTGCCACTGTGATTTATGGCAGGACTAAGCCAAGGACAGAAACCCTAGTGGCGTAGTGATTAAGAGGATGGCCACTAACCAAAAGGTCGGCAGATTGAATCCACCAGGCACTCCTTGGAAACACTGTTGGGCAGTTGTACTCTGTCTTGTAGGGTTGCTCTGAGTCGGAATCAACTCGATGGCAACTTTTTTTAATGCCAAGAACTTAGATTCTGAAGCTTTTTCCACTGGGTTCCCCACAGACCCCCTCCCTGCCTCTGAAACAATGGACAGTGTGTTTCCTGTGCTGATAGGGCAGTGGGAGAAGGGACAGGCTGTAGTAGTGACAGAAGAATGGGCATAGGCTGCTGGTTTCAGACACACTACCTGGTGATACAACAGTTAAGAGATCAGCTGGTAACCGAAAGGTCGGCAGTTCAACCCACCCAGCAGCTTCGCAGGAGAAAATACCTGGTGATTTGCTCTCATAAAGATTAACTTGTTGCCATCAGTTAATTCCGACTCATACCGACCCTATGGGACAGAGTAGAACTGCCCCCATAGGGTTTTCAAGGAGCAGCTGGTGGATTCAAACTGCCCACCTTTTGGTTAGCAGCCTGAACTCTTAACCACTGCACCACCAGGGCTCCCATAAAGATTAAATAGCCTAGGAAATTCTATGGGGCACCGCTTCTCTGTCAGATTGGGTTGCTACGGGTCAGCGTTGACTGAATGGCACACAACAACAACGTTTTACCAAGGAGTCCCTGGGTAGTGCGGGTTTGAGTCCATCCGGAAGTTGCTTGGAAGAAATGCCTAGCGACCCACTTCTGAAAAATCAGCCATTGAAAACCCTGTGGAACACAGTTCTGCTGACGCACAGAGTCGCCATGAATTGCCACGGACTTGACAGTAACTGGTACCGTGTATCTAACACCTATTTTTGTGCCAGGCACAAAGTGTAAAGCACCTTGCGCACCGTATTTAATTTTCAGTCTATCCGACAATCTGGAGGTAGGTGGGATACCCTTTGGCAGATGGGGAAAAGTAGGTAATGTCATCATTGTCTCCACTTTACAGGTGAGGAAATGGGCTCAGAGAGGTAAAGTTCATGTCCCCAAAGCCACTGCTTGGATACAAACCTCAGCTCTGCTGTTCAGCTTCTCTGAGCTTTAATTTTCTCAAACTGCTGCTACCCCATGTCATATAGACCCCTCCTATCCACTCAATATGCTTTAGAGGGCAGAGTGGCCTAGCTTTGCCACTGACCTTGTGCCTATCTGAGCCTCAGTTTTCCCATGTGTAAAATGGGGATAGAAATCCATGCTCCTGCGGCTACAGTGGAGTTGAATGAGATCAAAGGTGGGAGGAGCACCATATACATTAATTTTTTCTGCTTATTCTTCCTGAGCCTTCAGGCTCTCATCTCAGGTGAAACTCAAACAATGAGTCTTGGCTCCCAATTGATATGAAGGCTGTCCCTGGTGGCTAAAGGAAAGAAAATCCCCTAAACTTGCTCCTTTCTCTCCTCCTCCTGTCCAGCGGAGCGGGCCCTGGACACAATGAACTTTGAGGTGATCAAAGGCCAGCCCATCCGTATCATGTGGTCCCAGCGAGACCCAGGACTTCGCAAGTCGGGTGTGGGAAACATCTTCATCAAGAACCTAGAGGACTCCATTGACAACAAAGCCTTATACGATACCTTCTCTACTTTTGGGAACATCCTTTCTTGCAAGGTGGGTGTACCTGTTTGGAAGGTCCTGTGCCAGATAGCTGTGCGGTAGTGGGATGCCAAGCCACATCTCACTTTATTTTTTTGTTGTGGTTCTCAACTTTATGTCTTACACTTTCCCCGTGCAGTGGCTAAGAACTCGGCTGCTAACCAAAAGGTCAGCAGTTCAGATCCATCAGCTACTCCTTGGAAATCACGCGGGGCAATTTTACTCTGTCCTGTAAGGTCACCATGAGTTGGAATCGACTCAACAGCTATGTTTTTTTGTTTGCTCCTGTAAAGCTCCAGGCACAGCAAGCACCTGAATGGTACCTGTTCTTTCAGTATTCATAACACTGTCAGAGGTTACCTGTGTGTCAGTTAGCTCTCACTGTGTAACAGATCACCCCAAAACTTCGTGGCTATAAATGACAACCATTTATTTAGCTTATAATTCTTTACTTGGCAGTTGGGGCTAAGTTCAGCTGGGCGGTTCTTTTGATTTTGGCTGGGCTCTCTCATATGTCCACCGAGGTTGGCTGGATGGCTCTCCTTCTGGGGATTGGCTGGCTGTCAGCTGGGGCATCTCCACTCGCCTCACTGTGGTCTTTTCTCCTCCAGCAGACTAGCCTAGGCTATTCTCATGGCAGTGACAGGGTTCCAGAAGACAGAGTAGAAGCTCACTGGGCCTCTTGAGGGCTAAGCATGGAATTGGCAGACCCTCACTTCTGCAGTATACTTTTGGCCAACCCAAGTTCCAAGGCCAGCCCAAATGCAGAATGAGAGGGAAGTAGAAAGTTACAGGTCAAAAGGTATGGAGATAAGGAGCCCATTAATTGGTGCCATCAAGGCTGTCAGTGGACCACACATTTGATTAAAGATTTTTCTTGTTCTAGAACATAAGCTCCACGAAAGCAGTGAGCTTGTTCTTATTCATCACCGTATTGTTGTATCTGGAATAAGACCTGACACATAGTAGGTACTCAGTAAATACTTGTTGACCAAATGGATGTGTTATCATTTGACAAGGGTTCTTTTGATTTCTCTGTGTATATGAGAAAATTGGAATCAGATCATACAGCAAGTTAGTCAGTGCCTCACCAGAAGGCTTAAACCTGGGTGTTTTGCTCATAGATGTCATTAGAATGGCCAGTTCGCTTGTAGCCTTTGGAGTGCTCATTCTTCTGGGGAGGCTTGGGGGACTCATGGTGATCTCTATGGCAGATCTCCTATTTGAGCACCTACTATGTGCCAGGCATAATCCTTGAGTTCTCAACTGGGCTTGACAAACTCCCTTCGTTTGTTGTTTTTTCAGTTGTTGTCCAAGTTAGTTTATTTTATTTTAAATATTTTACTGTGTTTTGGGGGAAAGTTTACATAGTAAATTAGGTTCCCATCTGACAATTTCTATACAGATTGTTCAGTGACATTAGTTAGATTTTTCACACTGCGTCAACATTCTCCAGTTGTGTTCTGGTTGTTCCATTTCTAGTACACTAGTTTCCCTGTCCGCTTCTTATTTTTGCTTTAGAGTAAGTGTTGACTCATTGGCCTTACAGTTTTGTTTTGTTTTTAAATTTTATTGTGCTTTAAGTGAAAGTTTACAAATCAAGTCAGTCTCTCACACAAAAACCCATATACACCTTGCAACACTCCCAATTACTCTCTCCCTAATGAGACAGCCCGCTCTCTCTCTTTCCACTCTCTCTTTTCATGTCCATTTCACCAGCTTCTAACCCCCTACACCCTCTCATCTCCCCTCCAGGACGGAGATGCCAACATAGTCTCAAGTGTTCACCTGATCCAAGAAGCTCACTCCTCACCAGCATCCCTCTCCAACCCATTGTCCAATCCAATCCATGTGTGAAGAGTTGGCTTCGGGAATGGTTCCTGTCCTGGGCCAACAGAAGGCCTGGGGGCCATGACCACTGGGGTCCTTCCAGTCTCAGTCAAACCATTAAGTCTGGCCTTTTTATGAGAATTTGGGGTCTGCATCCCACTGCTCTCCTGCTCCCTCAGGGGTTCTCTGTTGTGTTCCCTGTCAGGGCAGTCATCGGTTGTAGCCGGGCACCATCTAGTTCTTCTGGTCTCAGGATGATGTAGGTCTCTGGTTCATGTGGCCCTTTCTGTCTCTTGGGCTCGTTGTAATTACCTCGTGTTCTTGGTGTTCTTTATTCTTCCTTGATCCAGGTGGTTTGAGACCAATTGATGCATCATAGGTGGGTACTTGCTAGTGTTTAAGACCCCAGATGCCACTTTTCAAAGTAGGATGCAGAATGTTTTCCTAATAGATGTTATGATGCTAGTTGACTTAGATGTCCCTGAAACCATGGTCCCCAGACCCCCGCCCCTGCTACGCTGGCCTTCGAAGTATTCAGTTTATTCAGGAAACTTCTTTGCTTTTGGTTTAGTCCAATTGTGCTGACCTGTCCTGTATTGTGTGCTGTCTTTTCTTCCACCTAAAGTAGCTCTTATCTACTAATTAGTGAATGCCCCTCTCTTACCCTCCCTCCTTCCCCATCTTGTAACCACAAAAGAATGTTTTCTTCTCAGTTTAAACTGTTTCTCAAGTTCTTATAATAGTGGTCTTATACAATATTTGTCTTTTTGCAACTGACTAATTTCATTCAGCATAATGCCTTCCAGGTCCCTCCACGTTATGAAATGTTTCATAGATTCCTCAGTGTTCTTTATCGATGCATAATATTTCATTGTGTGAATATACCATAATTTATCCATTCATCTGCTCATGGGCACCTTGGTTGCTACCATGTTTTTGCTATTGTAAACAGTGCAGCAGTAAACATGGGTGTGCACGTATCTGTTCATGTGAAGGCTCTTATTTCTCTAGGATATGTTCCAAGGAGTGGGATTGCTGGATCGTATGGTAGTTCTATTTCTAGCTTTTTAAGGAAGCGCAAAATCGATTTCCAAAGTGGTTGTACCATTTTACATTCTCATATAGTTTTTTAGTAGAGCACCATATATACAGATAATATTCTTTATTTTGTGTGCCACTGCGTTATTTCGCTAAAAGGTGATCTTGCGGGATAGTTTCAGTTCAGGGTTTAAGGAGTATCTCAGGGTAATAGTCTCAGGGAGTCCTCTGGTCTCAACTGGTCCAGTATTCTGGCCTTTTTTAAGAATTTGAATTTTGTTCTACAGTTGTGGCCCTGGTCAGAACAGTCGGTAGTGGTAGCCCGGCACCATCTAGTTCATCTGGTCTCAGGGTAGATGAAGCTGTGGCTCATGTAGGCTATTAGTCCTGTAGACTTGTTTCTTCTCTGAGACTCTGATTTTCTTCTTATTCTTTTGCTTCTGACAAATAGAGACCAACAGTTGTATGTTAAATGGTTGCTCACAAACTTTTAGACCCCAGACACTACTCACTTCACTAGGATGCAGAACATGCACTTCGTGAACTTTATTATGCCACTTGACTGAGTTGTCCCATGAGACTATGGTCCTAAGCTTTCAAACCTAGAAAGCCAGTCTTGCAAGGTGTTTGGTTATATCTGAGGAGTGTTTGTACCTTCTGTGCATATATGTGGCTGCACACAGATATCTGTACTTACAAGTACATATAGAAACTTCTATCTGGGCACATATGATACACAACGCCTGTACTTACCTGTATATGTAAATGCCTATACACATACTTGATGTGACCACATGCTTGTTTTCTGGTCATTGTTGGTGGTGTTGCCAGATTATGTATGTCAGAATCCTTTTGAGTACTTCTTAGTAACATCATTCACTTTGATCAAGCTGTACCTGCTACACCCACATTTGGTGCCACTTTTCGCATCACCAAAAATAGTATCTCATCTAGAGTGTGATTTCCCCTCCCCTCACAGCCCCCTCCCTGGTAACTACAAGGAATATTGGTCGCTGGATGATCTATTCTTATAAAAGTGGGATCGTGCAATATTTGTCTCAGCCTCCCTTTGAATGAGGGACTATCCTTGTGACTCAGAGGAGGAGACTGAGGCTTGGAGAGAGGTGCAGTAACGTGCGAAGGGCTCTCCACGATAGAGAGACAGAAGGGGCCGTCTCCTGTCTTTGAGGACCAAAGGAGAGAGAGACTCCTTAGTTATTAAGTTCTTAACAGTAATAGCAGATTTATCAAGTACTTCCTGTGTGCTCAGTTTTCTGCATCCACAGCCTCATTGAATTCCTCACAGCAGCCCCTTAAGTTGTAATAGTAGGATCCCTGAGTTAAATTGAAGCAAGAGACTCAGAGAGGTGGGGTTACTTGTCCACGGTTACATGGAAGGGTCGAGTGTGAGTGGTAGAGTCAGAATTTGAACCAACATATTTGCCAACTTGTTGTTAGTTGCGATCTAGTTGGTTCCAGCTCATGGAGACCTTAGCATGACGTAACAAAATATTACCCAGTCCTGTGCCATCCTAACAATCCTTGTTATGTTTGAGTCCACTTGCCGGCTTAGTTGAAGCCAGTTTAGCAGGGCACAGTATGTCTTTTCCCCTTATCCAGGCCTTGAGGCTTTCTCTGGGCCATGGAGGGTTGACTAGAAAGCCTGCATTACCCAGGCAAGCCTTTGCAGGTCTAATGAAGCCCTGTTGTGGTCCCTACCCTTGAGGAGTTCTCATGCTGATTGAAGATGGCAAGACTTGTAGGAATAACCAGAAATTGGGCCCTGAGGGAAAAGTGTAATGACGAGTGTAGTCAGAGGCCCAAGGGGGAGAGAAGCACATGGCTGGTCAGGAGAGGTTTCTGTAGCATGGTGGGAAGAGGACTAGACCTGGAGTTGGGCCACCCAAATGCAGATCCCAGCTGCTTAGCAGAGAGGCAGCATGACATAGTGAGTCAGACTGTGGAATTTGGGGCCAAACTTCTGGGTTCAGATCGTGCTTCTTCCACCTGCTGTGTGAACTTGGGCTAGTTGCCTCACTTCTCCATGCTGCCAGTAAAAAAAAAAAAAAAAAAAGTTGCCGTCAAGTGGATTCCAACTCATGGTGACCCCATGTGTATCAGAGTAGAACTGCTCCGTGGAATTTTTAATGGCTTTTTTTCTGAAGCAGATCACCAGGCCATTCTTCTAGGTGTTTCTGGGTGGACACAAACCTCCAACCTTTCCTCTAAAAGGGGCAGTGATAGAACCCACTTTATCGGGTGGTTGTGAGGTGATTATTTGAGTTAATCCACGTATAGCCCTTGGAAGGGTACCTGGCACGGTATTAAAGCATCTAAAAGTAACTTCCTGTGGTTGGCTGATCTTGGACAAGTTGTTATTCCCACTTTCACCAATAAGGCAGCTGGGGCTCAGAAGTTAGAATTGCTTGGAAGGGCTGTTATGGCAAATATGACAAGATCGGTAAATGATGCCCTTAGCAGGTGTTTGACCCAGGGTGGGGACTTAGGCAACATGCATTGAATCCGAATAGAAGAGCTAGGTCTTGGGTTGAAAGTGGAAGGACCCTGTTTGGGGCTGGAGAGGTGGGGGGCATGTGATGGTGAGGGTTTGGAAGTAGGACTTGTTGTGTAGGAAAGTCATGTCTGGCCAACTGGTGAGCCTCAAATGCCAAGTTGATACAGTTCTTTAGAAAGTAGAAGCTACTAGGGGTTAAGTCTTAAAGGGATGTGGTCAGATTACATTTTGGAAAGAGGATCCCAGTGGTCAGCGTGGAAGCTAGGATGGGAGACTGGTATGGTCTTGTAGGCAGGAGATGCTCCTTAAGCGAGCTGGGGCAGTGACTGCAGGCATCAGTGGAGCTGTCCACACCTTGAAAAGTCACTGAGATTGGGGTTACTGGTCTTAGTGCACGTTCAACCAGAGGGGTGGGAATGAATTACGTGAACTAGAAGGTCCTGTTTTCAAGACGTGTACTTCTAACTTGAGTCAGAAGGGTTACAGAATGAGAGTAGGATGTTTATGCATCTTTTGAAAAGTTGAAACTAATTTTTTGTTGAAATCGTACATCAAGTGGTAAAGTCTAAACAGTGTGAAAGGCAATAAAGTAAGAAGAGACGGTTCTATTCCTTTGATTTTTTTTTTTTTTTTTTCCAGCCCTAGTCCCCGGAAACAATTGCTTTTAACAGTTTTGCATGTGTCTGTTTCAGAACTTCCACTTTAGCCAAGTTGGGCTTGATTTTTCTCTTTCATAGAACAGTAACCTATCAGATAACTCCATGCCAGCTGTGTAACCTGTGTAATCACACAGCCCTGTAATCACGTTCTCCTCAGCGGTGCACATAGAGTAGTATGAATGTCCTGATAACCAGTCCTATCTGGGTGGAGACTCAGGTTGTTTCTACTTTGCTTTTAAAAACAAGGCTGCAGGGGTCCCAAGTAGCCAAAGACACCTTGGAAAAGAAGAATAAAGTAGGAAGACTCAAACTTCCTGATTTCAAAACGTATTACAAAGCTATAGTAGTCAAAACAGTCTGGTGTTGGTGTAATGGTAGACATATAGGCCAACAGAATAGAATTGAGAGTCTAGAAATTAACCTGTATATCTATGGTCAGTTGATTTTTGACAAGGGTGCTGTCTTAGTTATCTAGTGCTGCTATAACAGAAATACCACAAGTGAATGGCTTTAACAAAGAGAAATTTATACTCTCACAGTTTAGGAGGCTGGACGTACAGATTGAGGGCGCCAACTCCAAGAGAAGGCTTTCTCTCTGTCGGCTCTGGGGGAAGCTCCTTGTCATAAATCTTCTCCTAGTCTAGAAGCTTCTCAGTGCAGGGACCCAGGTCCAAAGGACACACTGTTTTCCTGGCTCTTGTTCCTTGGTGGTATGAGGTTCCCCTGTCTCTCTGCTCACTTCTTTCTTTTATATTTCAAAAGAGATTGATTGAAGATACAACTTAATTTTCTGGGTTGAGTCCTGCCTGATTAACATAACTGACTCTAATCCTGCCTCATTAACATCACAGAGGTAGGATTTGCAACACATAGGAAAATCACATCAGATTACAAAATGGTAGACAATCACACAGTACTAGGACTCATGGCCTAGCCAAGTTGACACACATTTTGGGTGGGGACACAATTCAATCCATAACAGGTGCTAACTCCGTTCTGTGAGGAAAAAAAGAGTCTCTTTTTTTTTTATTGTTGTAAAAATATATTTAACACATTTGCCAATTCAACATTTTTAGGTGTACAGTTGGGTGATATCAGTTACATTAATCATGTGCAACCCTCACCTGCAGTCATTGCCAGATTTCCCGCACCGTAAACAAATACCCACCGCTTCATAAACAATGGCTCTGCCTTTCCCTTACTTCCTATGCCTGGTAACCATTAATAGACTTTAGTCTCTATACCTTTGCCAATTCTTGTTGTTTCGTATAGGTGAGATCATACGGTGTTTGTCGTTTTTCTGATTGGCTTAATTTCACTCAGCATAAGGTTTTCAGGGTTCATCCATGGTGTAGCATGGACCAGGACTTCATTTTTCTCTCTGGCTGGGTAGTATTCCATTGTCACTGTGTACCACATTTTGTTTCTCCATTCATCTCTTGATGGACATTAGGTAGCTTCCACATCTTGGCTACTGTGAATAGTGCTGCAGTGAGCATTGGCAAACATATGTCTATTTTTGTTGCTGCTTTCAGTAGAGTCTCTTTAATAAATGGCGCCGGGAAAACTGGATTTCCATTTGCAGGAGCATGAAGCTGATCTATACGTCACATCATATGCAAAAACTAATTCAAAATGGATTAAGGACCTAAATGTGAGAACTAAAACCATTAAATGGCTAAAAGAAACAAGGACGCAGGAATGTGGGAGTTAGAATTTAATCTTTTTGCCCATCGCCTAAGGGAGAATTTAAAGGTGGACTGTAGTATAGGTGAGACCTCTGCTCAAGGTGAAGACTGTCCGTTTTTACTCTGTGATCTTAAGCTAGTGAATTGGCCTTTCAGCTTTGGTTGCCCATCTGTAAGTTGGGGCTGTTCTAAGTATGACATAGTATTGTCTTTCACGTGCAGATAGCAAGTGCTTGGATGCCAGTCATTATCCCTTTTACCATTGTTTTCTACCTGAACTCTGTCAGACACTCTCCCTGCCCTTCTTCCTGTGGCTCAGGTGGTGTGTGACGAGCACGGTTCCCGGGGCTTCGGGTTCGTCCATTTTGAGACCCACGAGGCCGCGCAGCAGGCCATCAGCACCATGAACGGGATGCTACTGAACGACCGCAAAGTGTGAGTGGCTGGGCCCAGGGGAGGAACCAAGGCAGAAGGGATGGAATCATAGCGCCACCAAGTATGGACTGATGCCACCTGCCACCCTCTAATAGGCACCAGGCACTGAACAGCAGACAGTGTTGCTCCTGGCCTTGAATGAGTCACTTAGGCACTCGGGGACTCGTTTTCCTCACGTAAAAGTGGGGCTGATAACATGCCTTGGGGGATGGCTCAGTAGAGGGAATGGCTAATGGCTAAGTCATCAGTAGACACAGTGATTCCACCTGCTTTCCAGCCTGCTCAGCGTGGCTGTGAAGTTTTCCTGAAGCCTTTTGTGTCGTTTCAAGGGATTTTGTGATGGGAAGGCCCGTGCCATCTTCAGACATTTAAGTGTGGCAGCATCCCCATTTCACAGATGGGAAGATTGGGATGCAGATGCTGAAGGGAATCTGCTTCTGGCAGTTCTTCCTCAGTTTTTATTTATTTTTTAACTTTTTTTTTTCCTTGTGGTAAAATATATTTAACAGAACTCCCGCAGTTTTGATTCTCAGGAGGGTTCTAGCTTTGTGAGCTGCAGTTTGCTCAAGCTTACCTTTGCCTCAGTCTCCTTCAATTTTTGGTGGCTGCTTCAGCTTTGTGCTAAATGTGCTATAGATAACCATGAAAATTTCTTATGCTTGGCTTTTGTCTTAATCTATGTTACTGTCTTAGATGTGTGTACATGAACTTGGAAATAATAGACAATCTAAAAAACTACTGTTGTATCTCAGGTCCCTGTTGCCCCCGCCCCCTTAGTAACACTGGTATGGACCCTGTGTCGTTTGCTTACTACTGCTTTCCTAATGTGCCCAGTATATATTAAATGAGTAAACCAATCCACAGGATATGAGTTCGATTCCCAGTTTTACAGGAATAAAAACTGAAGCTCAGAGAGGTTAAGTGACTTACCCAGGACTGTACAGCTAGGTAGCTGCAGATCCAGAATTCAAGCCCTCACCTTCCTGACTCCTAAGTTCATGCCCCTGCCTCCTGTGGTCTGAGCTGCCTGGAATACAGCAGGAGTTCTGTGTTATTTGTCACAAGAGTGAAGTCTCCTTGACCTTATGCTGGGGGCAAGCTCTGCAGCATAGAGTCCTGGCTGTTGGAGGGAGGTGCTTGGGTCTTGGATGTGCTCCCTCTAAAGAGATCGCCCTAGCCAGTTTCCTGATAAGGGATGTGGAGGCCTTGAGTAGGGCTGAGGGTGATGCGGGGGTGGGGAGGGAGATGGCTGATGGCTGGCAGCTGCCCACCCTGTTGTTGTTCACAGCTTCGTTGGCCACTTCAAGTCCCGACGGGAAAGGGAGGCAGAGCTGAGGGCTCGGGCCATGGAGTTCACCAACATCTACGTGAAGAACCTCCAAGTGGACATGGATGAGCAGGGCCTACAGGACCTCTTCTCTCAGTTTGGTAGGTGTGTGCCCTGAGGCCTGGGATGAGGAGGTATCATTATCTTTTCTTCCATCCCCAGGTCTGGCTGGGAGGAGGGCTACCCTCCGGCTTCCTGAGGACTCATGGGAAGGTAGGGAGACCTCCTGGGGCTTCCTCAACTCTCCATTGAGCCAGGTTGATCCTTCCCAGGGAAGCTGCTGAGTGTGAAGGTGATGAAGGACAACAATGGCCACTCCCGGGGCTTTGGCTTTGTCAACTTTGAGAAGCACGAGGAAGCCCAGAAGGTAGGAGTCTCCCTGTGACCTTCCAGGGAGGAGGCACCAAGCCAGGACTAGGAGGAATGGAGATCAGAAGCAGGGTGCTCCATCCCCCCATGGAGGGGAAGAAAGTCCCTCCTCGTCCTGGACCCAGAGGAGTGGGAGACTCCAACACACAGCCAGGGCCCTTTCTGCCTGTGATGACAAGCCAGCAGGCCTAGTCCTCCTTTGGTTGCTACTTAACCCTATCCCTACGGTTGGTTTCTTTTCATAACTCTTGGCCCATGGGAGCTAGAAGGGCCTTCGAGGTCACCCTTAACCCTTTTCCTGGTGGGATTGAGGCCAGGGGCGGGAAGTGCCATATTATTTCTTGCTTCCAGGCCTTTACAAATGCTATTTTCTCAAAACACTTCCTTTCTCTGCTTTTTAGACCAATGCAATGTAATAGAAATGTGAGCTACATATATAATTGAAATTTTTCCAGTCATTCACGTTGAAAAAGGTAAAAAAAGAAAAACAGGGAAATTCATTTTATTGATATATCATTAAACCTAATATATCCGAAATATTATCACGTCAACTTGTAATCAAGATAAAAATTGAGATATTTTACATTCCTTTTTTGTATTCATTTTTTGAAATCTGATAAAGCACATCTCGGGTTTGAACTAGCCACATTTCAAGTGCTCAATAGCTGCCTATGGCTAGCGGCGAACATATTGGATGGTGTATTGGTAGGCACCATTGAGTCAATTAGGACTCAGGGTGACCCCATGTGACAGAGTAGAGCTGCCCCATAGGGTTTTCTTGGCTGTAATCTTCTCAGAAGCAGATCGCCAGGCCTTTTTCCTGCGGAGCTGCTGGTGGGTTCAAACTGTCAACCTTTCAGTTAGCAGCCAAGTACCTAGCCATTGTACCACCAGGGCTCCTTGTCGAACAGAGTAACTTTAAACAATTCAATGCCTATGCTTTGGGTCTCAGCTTATATTTTCCCTCCTCCAGGAATCTGCCCCTTCTAGTCTTCACATGCTTCTGATGAGATGTCCTTTATCCCTCTCCATCATTAGCGCAGATCACCATGTATAAACTGAGGGCAGGGCTGTGTCTTGTTTCACTGTTAAATCTCTGATACTGTGCTTGCCAGTGGGTATATCATTTGCTGAACAAGTGAATGGTTCAGGGTCAGCTCGTTAACAGCAAAGCTGTTTCTATGGCTCTTTCTATGGCCGCCATCCTATTAAGATCATTGGACATGGAGGGTCTCAGCTATGGTGGATTTGGCTGGAAACCTGGTTCCTGCCACCATCTTGATTGTAGCCCTTTTTGCCTTGAGCACTTACCATAGGCCAGGCAGTGTGCTGCATGTCTCGCATACATTCTCATTACTATTCCCACCAATGTGGGCTCTACTGTTACTATTGACCGTATGTTATGGATAAGGAAATTGAGGTTCTACAAGGTTGCAGCAGGTACTGAGAGACAGCTGGGATTAGAATCCATGTCTTTCTGACCCCGAAGCTTTGTTCTTTACTAGACAGTTCCTTTGAAAGATAACTTCTCGCATGTCTTAGGACAAGTCGCACCTTCTCTCTAGACGTTGGTCTTCTCAGCTGTAAAATGATAAAGTGGAGGAGATGGGCAAAGCTGTAGGAGTCCACAGACTCCAAGGGCTTAGAGACTTCGATAATGACCTTTGAAGACTAACGTAGAACAGGCAGTCCAGGAGTCGGCGGAATTGCGTTTTTGGGTAGGGAGGCAAAAAGTCACCATCATGTGAAAATAGTTATTAATGTACTAATCACTTGGAAAGTCCCCTTTCAAACGTTCGTCATCACCACACCCTCACGGCACCAGTGTCTTATCCCGACCGCTGAGTTAGCGTACCTGCGGATCGACCTTCTGCTGATTTGGGCAGGTCGGTGTATGTTCAGTTCAGGAAGATGGACGGCACAGGGAGGTGGCAGATTTTGCAGAGGATGCGGGCTTTACGCGGCCAAAGCCACTGACAGACGAGGGCCTGACGGGTTAGGGCAGTTAACTGAAGGATAGAAAAACCAGCGAGGGTTAAGACACACACAGATGGTTCTAAAAACAGGAATTAAAACCCTTTTTTGTTGTTGTGTGCTGTTGGTGACTGACTCATAGCAACTCTACAGGAACAGAGGAGAACTGTCCCATAGGGTTCTCTGTGCTGTGATCCTTCCAAGAACAGATTGCGCGGGTCATTTGTTTCGTGGAGCCCCTGGTGCATTTGAACCATCAACCTTTCAATTAGCAATCGAGCATTTAACTACTGCATCACCAGGGCTCATTCATGAAAACCCTTACAGTTTAATAAAAAGGATTTTCCGAGTATCGGAATACAAGATAAACATACAAAAATCAGTTGGATTCCTCTACACCAACAAAAAGAACTTCGAAGAGGAAATCAGCAAGTCAATGCCATTTACAGTAGCCCCCAAGAAGATAAAATACTTATGAATAAATCTTACCAGAAATATAAAAGACTTATACAAAGAAAACTACAGTACACTTCTGCAAGAAAGCAAAGGGGATTTACGTAAGTGGGAGAACATACCTTGCTCATGGATAGGAAGACTTAATAAAAATGTCTATTCTAACAAAAGCGATCTATACATTTAATGCAATTCTGATCCAAATCCCGAGGACATTCTTTAATGAGATGGAGAAACAAATCACCAATTTCATATGGAAGGGAAAGAGGCCCCGGATAAATGAGTCATTACTGAAAAAGAAGAACAAAGTGGGAGGCCTTACTTTACCTGATTTTAGAACCTAATATACCGCCACAGTAGTCAAAATAGCCTGGTATTGGTACAACAACAGATACATGGACCAATGGAACAGAATTGAGACTCCAGACATAAATCCATCCACATATGAGTGGTTGATATTTGACAAAGGCCCCAAAACAGTTAAATGGGGAAAAGACAGTCTTTTTAACAAATGGTGCTAGCATAACTGGATATCCATCTGCAAAAAAAATGAAACAAGACCCATACCTCACTCCATGCACAAAAACTAACTCAAAATGGATCAGAGACCTAAATATAAAATCTAAAACGATAAAGATTATGGAAGAAAAAATAGGGACAATGTTAGGAGCCCTAATACATGGCATAAACAGTATACAAAACCTTTTAAAGAATGTAGAAGAAAAACTAGATAACTGGGAGCTCCTGAAAATCAAACACTTATGATCATCCAAAGACTTCACCAAAAGAGTAAAAAGACTACCTACAGTTTGGGAAAAAGTTTTTAGCTATGACATTTCTGATCAGCGCCTGATGTCTAAAATGTACATGATACTGCAAAAACTCAACTGCAAAAAGGCAAATAACCCAATTAAAAAATGGGCAAAAGATATGAATAGATACTTCACTAAAGAAGACATTCAGGTAGTTAACAGATACATGAGGAAATGTTCACGATTATTAGCCATTAGAGAAATGCAGATCAAAACTGCAATAAGATTTCATTTCACTCCAACAAGGCTGGCATTAATCCAAAAAACACAAAATAATAAATGTTGGAGAGGCTATGGAGAGATCGGAGCACTTCTACACTGCTGGTGGGAATGTCAAATGGTACAACCACTTTGGAAATCAATTTGGCACTTCTTTAAATTTTTTTTTTTTAAAGTTAGAAATAGAACTACCATACGATCCAGCAATCCCACTCCTTGGAATATATCCTAGAGAAATAAGAGCCTTTACACGAACAGATATATACACACCCACGTTTTTTGCAACACTGTTTACCGTAGCAAAAAGATGGAAGCAACCAAGATGCCCATCAGCGGATGAATGAATAAATTATGGTATATTCACACAATGGAATATTACGCATCGATAAAGAACAGCGAGGAATCTGTGAAACATTTCATAACATGGAGGAACCTGGAAGGCATTATGCTGAGTGAAATAAGTTGCAAAAGGACAAATATTGTATAAGACCGCTATTATAAGAACTTGAGAAATAGTTTAAACTGAGAAGAAAACATTCTTTTGTGGTTACGAGAGGAGGGAGGGAGGGACGGAAGGTGGGAGAGGGGTATTCACTGATTAGATAGTAGGTAACTATTTTAGGTGAAGGGAAAGACAGCACACAATACAGGGGAGGTCAGCACAGTGGACTAAACCAAAAGTAAAGAAGTTTCCTGAATAAACTGAATGCTTCGAAGGCCAGCGTAGCAGGGGCAGGGGTCTGGGGACCATGGTTTCAGGGGACATCTAAGTCAATTGGCATAATAAAATCTATTAGCAAAACGTTCTGCATCCTACCTTGAAGAGTGGGTTCTGGGGTCTTAAATGCCAGCAAGTACCCATCTAAGATGCATCAATTGGTCTCAGCCCACCTGGATCAAAGGAGGATGAAGAATACCGAGGACACAAGGTGATTACGAGCCCAAGAGACAGAAAGGGCCACATGAACCAGAGACTGCATCATCCTGAGACCAGAAGAACTAGATGGTGCCTGGCTACAACCGATGACTGCCCTGACAGGGAACTCAACAGAGAACCCCTGAGGGAGCAGGAGAGCAGTAGAATGCAGACCCCAAACTCTCATAAGACCAGATTTAATGGTCTGACTGAGACTGGAAGGACCCCAGTGGTCATGGCCCCCAGGCCTTCTGTTGGCCCAGGACAGGAGCCATTCCCGAAGCCAACTCTTCAGGCATGGATTGGACTGGACAAATGGGTTGGAGAGGGATGCTGGTGAGGAGTGAGCTTCTTGGATTAGGTGGACACGTGAGACTATGTTGGCATCTCCGTCCTGGAGGGGAGATGAGAGGGTGGAGGGGGCTAGAAGCTGGCAAAATGGACACAAAAAGAGAGAGTGGAGGGAGAGAGCGGGCTGTCTCATTAGGGGGAGAGTAACTGGGAGGGTGTGTAGCAAGGTGTATATGGGTTTTTGTGTGAGAGACTGACTTGATTTGTAAACTTTAACTTAAAGCACAATAAAAATTATTAAAAAAAAGAAAGTTTTCTGTGCTGCGAAATCAGACGTGACATGAAGGCTGTCGATTACACTGTCATGCAATTTGGAAAGAGTTATGCTTGCTGCTCCGTTAAAATAATCAGTGTATACTCATGGTTAGATCCTAAATCTTCAATGTGGGGTACTCTGAATTCCAGTTTCATTTTTTCAAGATGGAACCCCAATCAAATGTTTTTATCTGCATTTTACTCCGCAGTTTTGTCTCATGTTTTTAAAAAGTGGGCTCACTTTTTTAAGTGGCCCTTTTCCTGGTAGTGATTATTCTCGGTAAACAAGGCCGTCCTGGTTTACAGGTGGCCCCTCCTTGGCACTAGGGTCAAGGGTAGCATCAGAGTCAGAGCATCAGCCACGCCAGGGTAGTTACCAAGCACACTCTCCCCTTGTCACTGCAGGCAGTGATGGACATGAATGGGAAGGAGGTGAGCGGGCGGCAGCTCTATGTGGGCCGGGCCCAGAAGAGAGTGGAGCGGCAGAACGAACTGAAACGCAAGTTCGAGCAGATGAAGCAGGACCGGCTGAACCGCTACCAGGTGAGGGTCAGGCCTCCTGGTGGCAGCTGCGTCTATTTGTGGACCGCTGTGAACGTGACTCCTTTCTCTTAGCAGTCTCATTTCCTGGAACTTGGCTCAGGAGGGATCAGATGAGTAGCGGGATGCTCTTCGCTCTTATTTGTAACAGTGGAGAAACTAGATACAACCCAACTGCCCAACCACAGGGAATTGGTTGGGAGTGCTACTGCCTTTTCTGTTGGAATTACCGTGTATGGGACTGTTTCCCATCCCTAGTCCACGCTCATTAAATGCCAGTTGCCACCTCCACTTAAGGACAGCCAGAGTGCCCTATTGTTGTGTGCTGAGTTGATTCGGACTCATAGCGACCCTAAATGACCGAGTAGAACTGCTCCATAGGGGTTCCCAGTCAGTAATCTCTTCAGGAGCAGATTTCCAGGTCTTTTCTCCCGTGGAGACACTAGGGGGTCTGAACCGCTGACCTTTGGATTAGCAGCTGAGTGAGTGCTTAACTGTTGCACCATCCGGGCTTCTTCAAAGCTTCCTACGTATTTCTAGGTGCCTCTAGGAAAGTCCTAGTCTCAGATGAGAATAATTAGGCTGGTTTAATTTAGAAGTCAGACTATTGTACAGCTATTCAGTTAATACATTAAAATATTGCAGATTAGTGGTTTGACTTTTTTTCAGAAACCTGGTGGCATGGTGGTTAAGAGCTACAGCTGCCAACCAAACGGTGGCAGTTCACATCCACCAGGTGCTCCTTGGAAACCGTATGGGGCAGTTCTTTGTCCTATAGGGTTGCTATGAATTGGAATCAACTTGATGGCAGTGAGTTTGGTTTGGGTTTTTTGAGCAATGAGCTCCTTTAAAATATTGGATAAAAGTTGTAGATGTCTCATGGAGAGGTGTGTGTATATGTGTATTATGCTTTGTACGTACCTGATGGAGTCCCTGGGTGGTGCAAACAGTTGCTCAGCTGCTGATTAAAAGGTTAGAGGTTCAAGTCCACTCAGGTGCCGTGGAATAAAGGGCTAGCAATCTACTTAAAAAAATCAGCTGTTGGAAACCCTGTGGAGCCTGTTTGTACTCGGAGACACGTGGGGTAGCCATGAGTCAGAATTGTCTCCATGGAAACTGGTAAATAGATCAGATATCAGTGGCTCTCAGTGGGGTGAGGAGACATTTGGCAATGTCTGGAATTTCGGTTGCCCCTTTTAGGAAGGGTGCTGCTGGCATTGAGTAGGTCTGTACCAGCTATGGATGCTGTTAAACATCCTACAATGCACAGGACAGTCCCATAATAAAGAATTATCTGGCCCAAAATGTTGATAGTGCCAGGGTTGAGAACCCTTTGTACATACACGCACACCCTGGTTTGCACATATAACATTTTTAAGGGGCTTATAGACTTTCTTCGGAAACCCTGGTGGCGTAGTGGTTAAGTGCTATGGCTGCTAACCAAAGGGTCGGCAGTTTGAATCCACCAGGCACTCCTTGGAAACTCTATGGGGCAGTTCTCCTTTGTCCTGTGGGGTCACTGTGAGTCAGAATTGACTCAATGGCACTGGGTTTAGCTTTTTTTTTGGGGGGGGTAGGCTTTCTTACAGAAGAAGACACTTATGATGTAGCCTGTTGTGTGTTCACGTTTTTGTGTGTGGAGGCCTGGAAGGAGAAAGTCACGGTGCTGGAGCGCAGAGTTGTGCTGTGGCTAGGAGCACGGACTCTGAAATTAGACCGCCTGGGTTAGGCTTGTCCCTGCCACTTAAGGGTTGTGTCATCTTGGACATTTCACTTAACCTGTCGGTGCTTCAATTTTCTCATCTGTAAAATGGGAATTAAAGTTTTGTGAGGATTAAATATTAAGTGCGTGAAGGGTTTAGAGCGGCTCCTGGCACCAAGTATGAGTAACGTACAGTAGCCCTCTACTCCCTTATCCATGGTTTCAGTTACCTGCAGTCAACTGTGGTCTGAAAATGTTTAATGAGTAGCATGGTGAAATCTCTCACCTGCCTACTCCATCCTTCCTCAGGGACCACATTTACATAATTCTTACTACTATTTATTTAAGTCGTTCCATTTAATTATTGTTAATCTCTTACTGTGTCTGATTTATAAAGTAAACTATCATAGGTATGTATGTGTAGGTCAAAACATAGTATATGTAGGGTTCAGTACTATCTGCAGTTTCAGGCATCCATGGGGGAGTCTTGGAACATGTCCCTGCAAATAAGGGGGGATTACTGTACAATGGGAAACCCCGATGACATAGTGGTTAAGTGCTACAGCTGCTAACCAAAGGGTCAGCAGTTTGAATCTACCAGGCGCTCCTTGGAAACTCTATGGGGCAGTTCTAGTCTGTCCTGTAGGGTCACTGTGAGTCGGAATCAACTCGACAGCAATGGGTTTTTTTTTTTTTGTACTGTATGTACAGTGTGCCTGCGGTTTCTCAGCTGCCAGGCTGTGGAGTGGCAGCTCGTGCCCAGCCTCCCGCATGCCAGGAGCTCTGCCTGGGGCTGCTCCATGTCGACCGTCTGGAGAGCTATGCTCTGGCTTAGTTTCATGCCTCTGCCTGGCTGTGGGACCTTGGGCTTCCCTCTGTGGGAGCCATCTATGAAATGGGCAGAGGCTTGTGGTGAGGATAGGGTGGGCACAGGTGTCTGAGAACTGCTGGGGGACTTGGGGTGGTGGGGTAGCAGCTTCCAGGCGATGGGGTGCATGGGTGCTGTGGGAGACCGAAAACAGGAGGCCTGGCTGCAGGGCTTCGGTGCCCCTCACACTAGCATCAGCCCCCTGCCCTCCAGAATACAGCCTGGGGCTTGGAGGGAGAGGGGCGTATCTAGCAGTACCCCTTCCTTCCAGGGTGTGAACCTGTATGTGAAGAACCTGGATGACTCCATCGATGACGAGAAACTGAGGAAAGAGTTCTCACCCTATGGAGTGATTACCAGTGCAAAGGTGAGGGCCCGGGGCACCTGCAGGAGGACAGCCTTCCTTTCTGTCCTGTCACTGCCCCCACCCCCCACTACCACATGCCCAGGGGTTGATGCCATGCTGCCCCCCTGGGGCTGTGTCTGAGCCAGCTGAGCTCTTTGTCTCCTTGCATCCTTATATGAAGCTCTCTCCTGGGGTGGAGGGAGGACCAGGTTGAGGATACAGTCCCAGTCACACAGCTGGACTTATTGGGGCTCACTGTGACCTTAGTTCATTGAACAAGCATTTATTGAGCGCCTACTGTATGCCAGGCTTTAGAAATTCAGATCTGAGCATTTCCACTGACTTGTTGTATGGCCCTGGCCAGCAACAGTCTCCCTGTCTGGACCATATCTTCAGTCATTCATCCCCATTTATTGGGCACCTGCTGTGTGCCCAGCCATGTTAGGCACCGGAGATGTGACTCTGGCTGTTCTATCTAGTAGCTCTAATCTTCAGCAGCTGTCTTAACTTCAGAGCCTTCTTTATAAGATGTGGGGTGGGGCTGGACTTCCTGGATGGTTCTCAACCTTAGCTGCTCAGTAGAATCTCCTGGGGAGCTCTTAAATACAGATGTTTGGGCCAGGCAAATTGGATGTAGATCTCTGGGGGTAGGGCCTGTCATTTTATTTTTAAAAGCACCCCAGATGCTTTTTAGATGATCTAGTGTTCCTTCATTCCATACTGGGGCTCCTCCTGTCTTACAGGCCCTGTGGGAGGGAGAAGGAACAAATCAGATTGTGGTGCCTTGAGTAGCTTATAGTCTAGTGGGGAAGTCAGACAGATCACTAACTGACTTGTATTATAAGGTAGAAGGTGTGCGTACTGGAGGCAGGGCTTCCGGAGGGTGGAACAGGAGGGTGGGTTTCCTGGAAGAAGTGGCAGTGGCAGCAGCATTTGATGTGGCTGTGACTGCAGGAGGTTGGGAGTTGCAGGTAAGAATATAGAACTTTCTAAGGAGATCAGCGTGGGTGATGGGGCTGGGGACTTATGCTTCTGTTGTGATAGCTTGGGTTCTTAGGAAATTGTCTGAAGGTCTCTTGCCCATTTAATCCAAATTAAAATGTCCTTTAGGAGCCTGGTGTTTGAGGAAGAGGATGTAACATTTTGGGGGTTGAGGTCCTTTTGGAAAAAGTGACAGAAAGCTATAAACCAAAAAACAAACCCACTGCTGTCAAGTCAATTCAGAAATCTATAAGGACGTGTAAATTAAGCATCAGTAAATTTGTTTAAGTATTTCTAAAAAACTGTGAGCCCTCTTGTACTTGGTATAATACTGCGTTGGAAGCTGGGATTTTAATCAGATGTAGATCTAAATTCCAGCCCTACGATTTACTAGCAGAAGTACCTAAGGCAAGTGATGTTGCCTTTCAGATCCTGTTTGTTTTCATGTGCCATCAAGTCAAGTCCAACTCCAACTCAGAGAGAGCCTATGGGACAGGGTAGCACTGCCCCATAGGGTTTCCTAAGCTGTAACCTTTATGGGAGCAGATTGCCAGGTCTCTTCTCCCTCAGAGCAGCTGGTGGGTTTGAACGGCTGACCTTGGTTAGTAGTCAAACACTTAACTACTGAACCACCAGGGCTCTTTTTACCCACCTGTAAAGCGGGAGTAACATTACCCACCTTGAGAGGGGACCTGGGAATTCCTCGAGGGTGCCGTAAAGCACCTGCACACAGTGAGCAGTGAGATGGTGATTGTTGGAATTATTAGTGGAGTCCCTGGGTGGTACAAATGGTTAATGGCACTCAGCTGCTAACTGAGAGGTTGGAGATTTGAGTCCACCCAGAGGCCCTCCAGAAGAAGGGCATAGTGATCTATTTCAGAAAAATCGGCCATTGGAAACCCAGTGAAGCACAGTACTGTGACAATTGGTTATAATTATTAGTCACACCAAAAAACCCAACCCAGTGCTGTCAAGTGGATTCCAACTCATAGTGACCCTCTAGGACAGAGTAGAACTGCTTCAGTAGGGTTTCCAGGGAGCACCTGGTGGATTCGAACTGCTGGACCTTTTGGTTAGCAGCCTGTAGCTCTTAAGCACTGGGCCACCAGTAGTCATACAGGCGCGTGTAGTTTCATAGACTCACAGACCACTGATTAGAAACTCATTGAGACTTCTGGAATGAAGGGGATTGTACAAATCTGAATGGCTTTGAGTTGAGGCTCACCTGACGGTGTCCCTCCTGTTAATGGGCTAAACAGGTTATGAATGGGAATTTTATATAATTTTATGTTTTTCTATAATTTTGTATATATATTGCTCATATAAAATGGGTGGTTATGCAGACTTCATTAACGTATTTATAAGTGCTTGTTATAGTAAGCTCTGCATAAGTCTTAGCTGTGCTACCAGCAGACGCCCTTCTCAGAATGTTTTTTAAATGCGTAAAATAAAACTCATACCAAGACCCGTTGCTGTCGTGTCAATTCAGCTTGTAACGACCCTATAGGACAGAGTAGAGCTGCCCCACAGGGTTCCCAAGCCTGTAATCTTTACAGAAGCAGACTGCCACATCTTTCTGTCTCAAAGCAGCTGGTGTGTTTGAACTGCCGACCTTTTGGTTAGTAGCCAAGTGCCTAACCCCTGTATCACCAGGGCTCCTTCGTAAAATTCCTAGGATTAGAAAAGATAATAATATTGAAATATAATTATCAAAATACTAAAATGACAGCAGGTTTTTTTTTTATTAATGCATTAAACAATAAATAAAAAAATAGTTTTTAGCAAAGTAGCAGTTAAGTAATATTTTGAGATCTGTTAATGCTGTGAAGCTATTTTGAGATCTAATGTTGTTACATTTTTATTGTCCACATCCATAATCCAGACCTGAGTTAAAGGTTAGTGAAACTAAAGATGTCCCTCTTATTCCCATCTAAGTTCACAGACCCCCTGGATTCTGCCTGTGAGCGTCCCCTTCGGGAAATCACGGAGCCCAGGTTAAGACTTCTCGACTAGAGGGTAGCAAAAGTACAGCTTGAAAAATCATTGATTAAGAGCATGGCTTCTCATAGGCAGATATTTTTATATCTCAGCTCTAATCCTTACACACTAGAGGTAGGCCAGTGTCTTGACCCTAAAAAAGACTAAGAACCCAAAATGCAGTGTGGATCGGATCCTGAAACAGAAAAAGGACTTTAGTGGAAAAACTGGCGAGATCAAAGGAAGGCTAGAGTTTGATTAATGGCACTGTAATTATTAGCGTAATAGTTGTGTTGTACCACTGTTAATGTCGTTGTGACAAATACACCATCTGAACGTTAGGGGAGGCTGGATGAAAGGTATACAGCCACTCTGCTATTTTTGCAGCTTTTCAATAAATCCGAAATTAATTCCAAAATTTTAAAAGAAGTTATTTTAAAAGGAAGAAATAGGTTAAGAACCTCGTCCCCAAACGCCTGACTAAAGAACTTGGCTCAGTGTCTTTCGAAGGCAGTGTAGGTTTACCCGGAAGTAGTGTTGGGTTTGGAGCCCTGGTGGCTCAGTGGTTAAGCACTTGGTTGCTAACCGAAAGGTCAGCGGTTTGAACCCACCAGTGACTCCAAGGGAAAAAAGACCTGGTGATCTGTTTCCATAAAGATTACAGCCTAGGAAACCCTGTGGGGAATTCCACTTTGTCCTGTAGGGTCGCTGTGAGTCAGAATCGACTCAGTAGCATACAACAACAGTGCTGAGTTTGAGTTTTGGCTGATGTGACCCATTGGCTGGGTGACCTTGGACAGGTGACCATCTCTGGAGCCTCACTTTCCTCCCCTGTAAGGTGGGAGTGGCAGTGCATGGAAGGGAGCTGGCATGCAGTAGGCCTCAGTAAATGTGGGTTTAACAGTACATTCCTCAGTCCCAGGTTCCTCATGGGCCTGCTCAGTGCTGGGCTTTGCCTGGGGAAGGGGCGGGGGGAGCACTGCCCCAGGAGTCTCCCTTCCCCACCCCCAGCAGCCCTTGTCTTTCTTGCTTTTAGGTGATGACAGAGGGTGGCCACAGCAAGGGGTTTGGCTTTGTGTGTTTTTCCTCTCCAGAAGAGGCGACAAAGGCCGTGACAGAGATGAATGGGCGCATCATTGGCACGAAGCCGCTGTACGTGGCACTGGCCCAGCGCAAAGAGGAGCGGAGGGCTATCTTGTCCAACCAGTACATGCAGCGCCTCTCCACCATGCGGGCCCTTGGCGTCCCCCTCCTGGGCTCCTCCCAGCAGCCCACCAGCTACTTCCTGCCCGCCATGCCCCAGGTCCGCCTGCACACAACTCCCGCCACACCCCCTCCCTGGCAGCCAGGTAGAGCAGGAAGACTAGAGCTTCACAGGCAAACGTAGGTTCCCAGGTTGCTTCTGCCAGTTACTCCCTAGGGAGGCTGTGTTAACTTCCTAAGTTTTAGTTTCCCCTTCTGTAAAATGGGGTAGTAATCTTGCTGTCAAACACCATTTCCCAATCAAAGAGATTTGTAAATGTTACACTGAGAAAGGATTCTCTGCAACCAAATAGGAGCCCTGGAGGCATAGTGGTTAAGAGCCTAAGAGTTCAGGCTGTTAACCAGAAGGTCAGCAATTTGAGTCCACCGGCCGCTCCTTGGAAACCCTGTGGGGCAGTTCTGCTCTGTCCTATAAGGCTGCTGTGAATTGGAACTGACTCAGCAGCAACAGGTTTGGTTTTTGGTTTATGTTCAGATAGAGGGTAGGTGGTAGTTCAGTGATAGAGTTTTCGCTTTCCACCTGGGAGACCTGGGTTTGATTCCCAGCCAAGGTACCACATGCATACCCACTACCTGTCTGTCAGCGGAGGCTTTGATGCTGAACAGGTTTAGCAGAGCTTCCAGCCTAAGACAGACTAGGAAGAACGGCCTGGAGATCTAAAAATCAGCCAGTGAAAACCATATAGATCAGAACGCTCCAGTCTTCAACCAATCATGGGGATGGTGTGTGGGGTCTCGTGAGTTGGGGGCCTACTCGATGGTAACTAACAACAGCAAAGTGATCAGGTAAGTTTGAGAAACAGTTGTGATAAACAAAAAGAGCCTAAATGTATCATACGTTGTTGTTGTGTGTATGTTTGTCATTGACTCATGATGACGCCGTGCACAACAGAATCTGACTGTTGTGATCCACAGGGTTTTCGTGGCTGATATTTTGAAGGTAGATCACCAGGCCCTTCTTCTTAGTCTGTCTTAGTCTGGAGTCTCTGCCGAAACCTGTTTAGCATCTTAGCAACACACAAGTCTCCACTGACAGGCAGGTGGTCCTGTGCTTGAGGTGAATTGGCTGGGAATCGAACCTGGGCCTCCTGCGTGGGAAGGCAAGAATTCTACCACTGAACCACCACTGCCCCCTATTACACACTGGAAAAAAAAAAAAAAAGTTGCTACCGAATTGACTCTGACTCATGATGACCCCATGTGTGTCAGAGTAGAACTGTGCTGCATAGGGTTTTCAATGGCTGATTTTTTGAAAGTAGATTGCCAGGCCTTTTTTCTGACTTTCTTATACCCTAATCCAAAATAAAAAACCAAACCTGTTGCTGTCAGGTTGATTCCAACTTACAGCAACCTTATAGGACAGAGTAGAACTGCCCCATAGGGTTTCCAAGGAGCAGCAGGTGGATTCAAAGTGCTGACCTTTTGGTTTAGCAGCCGAGCTCTTAACCACTGTGCCACCAGGGCTCCATGTTGTACCTTACCGTATCCAAATATGCCAGTATGTATTATGACTCTCTGAAACAGGCATAGAGTATGTAGCAACTTAGATGGTCAGTTTTTGTGGGATATCTGCTTCCATCTCTCTTGAACATGAATGTTCTAAGGAGCCTGGTTTGGGAAAGGAATTCACACAGCCTGGTAGAAGTTTTAGTAGAAGTAGAAGGATGTCAGCCATTAAAGGCTGCTAGGATGGGCACATTCCCTCTCCTTTTAGCAGTTGCCCAAGCTGGGACAAGTTGGAGTAAGATGGGTCACCTTTTACGATGTGTCTGGTTCAGTGGGCCTGTTCTGATGAAATCTGAGGTCTTGCCCTGAATGGATCATGGCTAATGGCCATTCTGAGATGGGAGGAAGGAGCCTTTGTCCCAGCTTTGTGGGTCTTTACTAACCAGCCTCCTGGTGGGGACAGGGAAGTTCCTGCCATGATGTCCCCAAGGGGGTGCAGTTCCTCCCTTGCTCCACAACAGACCCCTCACTAGGTCCTCTTCTCCCACACAGCCTCCAGCCCGGGCTGCATACTATGGTTCTGGCTCCGTGGCCACCATCCAGCCTGCCCCCAGGTGGGCAGCCCAGCCACCTAGACCATCATGTGAGTGACCAGCCCCTTCCACCCTCAGCACTTGGGTGTGGGCCGTGGGGCAGTGTGTAACATAGCGGTTAAGAACACAGGCTTGGGGGTCAAATCTGGCTCTGCCCCTTGCCTAGGGTGTGAATTTGGGCAGGTGATTTCACCTGACTCTGTTTCCTCTTCTGTAATGTGGACCTGAAGGAAACGTGTGTAAAGCACCAAGCACAGCGCTGGGCCTACAGAAGACACGTAGCGTAGCTGTTAGTGTCAGCTGTAGCCCAAGGCTTGTCAGATCTGTGACTCTGAAAATTCCTGCAGAGCTGTTGCCAGCGAAGGGCCCTTCTCTGTGAGAGTGCAGTTCACGCACCATCTTGGAGGACAAGGGTGTATGATCATGGTGCCATGCCCTCGGGGCTGTGGGTAGACACATGTGGGCTTTGTAATCACAGCTTTCCATGTCCCCACCCCTGGGGTTCCGGGTCTGCCTGACTGGGTGAATTCTCTCATCCTTCTGTGAACCTTCTAGTTCCCCTTCCACACCCCCACGCCTTCAGGGAGCAGAGTGTCACTCTGATTATCCTACCCCAACCTTACACTCTCCATATTCTCCCCACCACAAGCTGCCTACCCTCCAACTGCCTCAATGGTTCGGCCACCAGCCACGCCTCGGCGCCCCCTGGCTCAGCTCAGCACTGTCAGGCAGGCCTCCACCCAGGTGCCACACCCGGTCCCCCACACTCAAAGAGTGGGTGAGTGTGGGCAGGGCCAAGAGGGATAGGGGTGTGAGGAGGTCCTTGCTGGGGTTGGCACTAGAGGGATGATGAGTTGGCCCTGTGGTGACCTTGTAATACTTCCTCTTTGGAGGCCATGTCACCATAGTAATAAGCAGTTAGTGACAGACCTATTTATGGGGGCTAACTCACTCTGTGGCCTTGTTGACTACTGTTTCTGATTGCCTCATCTTTAAAATTGAGATAAAAATTGTACTCCCATTTTGTTGTGAGGATTAACGAGATCACACAGGCAAGGGCTTCTCACAGGACCTGCGCCTTAGTAAACATTGCAGTGGTTTTGAACAAGGGTGTAGCTTTTGGCTGTAAGGCAAAAACACATCCGTTCCTTCATTTGGCAACTGTTTTGCACATCTACTACGTGCCAGTCCTTTGCGTGACCAAGCCAGACCCAGTCCCTGGCCATCCATTGCTGCCAGACACTGAAGTCCCTGCTTATTTCTTACAGCCAATATTGGCACCCAGACCACAGGACCTGGTGGAGCAGAAGGCTGTACATCAGGCCAGCTCCTCCTGCCGTATAGACATTCCTCAGCAGCACACAACGTTCACCGGGTAAGGTCGGCTCAGCTGCCCTCGCAGCCTGGGCACCAGGGGGCCTGCCTCCCAACTAAGGTGTTGATGCACCCTGGGCTGGGCCTTGGTTTTCTTTCTTTTCTTGGCTCATGATGTTTCTTTTATTAATGTGCACAATCAAACAGCCCAAACTAACAGGAGGAGAAAGGGGCCCAGATCTCATTTTGTTTACTAATTTACGATTTGGTTTGCCTGAGCTATTATCAAAATTAATTTGGGTTTCCTTAATATTTGTATGTTGGGCAGCAAGGGAAGGTATTCTGAGAATCTGCTGAGTGGTAAAGGGATGTGATTAATCCACAAAACAGCTGAAAATACCTACTGCAATCAAAAAGGCCGGGGTATTTTGTCAAATGTTCTCCCCCTCCTAGAAGCGTCTCAAGTTACAGCATTACTATATCCTGTGTAGTATCTCAGTGTGTAAACGTCAAACTATTTCTCACAATACTAGCAAGAAGCAGTCTTTTTTGTTGTTTTTGATGGCAATATATCCAACCAAACATACATTCATCCACAATTCCTACATGAACAGTTCAGTGACCTTGGTTCCATATATCACATTGTGTCACCATTTTCGCTGTCACTACCCATATTGTTTGATCACTATTAATTTAGACTCTGGCCCCTTTTAGAGTACTCATCTGTGCTTTCGATTAACTGTTGTCAGCTTAAACTCATACAGATAATTTTTTATAAGAGCACAATGCCCAAAGCAAACATTCTTTATTGATTGAGCAAAAAACTTGTTTAAAGATTGCTTCATGGGGTAGTTTCAATTCAAGGTTTAAAGATTATTTCCAGGCATTAGATTTCGGAGGTTTCCCCAGTCTGGATGGATCTAGTAAGTCTGATTATAAGAAGTAGTCTTTAAACATCAGAATCCTTTTAAAGTTACCAAGATGTGAAGGGGAAGTATTTTATTTGGCACGAAGTGACTAGTATAGAGTGTGGCTTTCACTTGCTAATATTCATAGCACCACGAATAACTTGTTCATTAGAGCTCCACTTTGTTTTCTATTCCACCATGCCCTCCTTAGGGATGCTGTACCCCACCCACTCTTCCAGACCTTGCTCCTTGCTCCCTTTCTCCAGGGAGCCTTCCTGGAAACCTTGTGTTTACTGGACAGGGCAAGTGCTTTAAGGCCTTGTGTGTCCTCAGTGGCTGAGGGCTGTGTCCCTTGCTCCATGTACAGGTCCTGGAGTCACCTATGCACAGACAGGAGCCCCTAACCGCATCCATGCTGGCTGCAGCCCTGCCGCACGAGCAAAAGCAGATGATTGGTAAGTGGCTGGTGCTCATCTAGAGCAGCAAGAGAAGGGCTGGGAGGTGGCTGGTCTGCTGGGAAACTCCCTGGAAGCCAGGGGGTGTGAGGACACGGTCCAGCCTTGCCGCTGACCATCCTGCTAACCCACTAGGCCCTTGTTGTCCCTTTTTTTTAGTTGTTAAAAACATACATAACCCAACATTTGCCAGTTTGTTTCTCTTGTGTACAATTTTGTGACATCAGTCACATTACTCATGTCGTGCAGCCATTGCTGACACCCATTGCCACATTTTCCATCGCTGTTGTATACAGAAACTCAGTGCTTCCTAAACGGTGACTCCTCTTTTCCCTGTTCTCTAACAACACTTGCCAGACCAGTGGTCCCTGGGTTTCTTCCAGCTCTAGTCTTCTACGACTCGGACTTACTCTGGGAGAGACCCCAGATGTGGGGAGATTGGGATCCGAAGCAGAAGTGAGGGTATAGCCTTGAGTTTCTGCTGCAAAGTGGCCCACGAGGTGGGTATTGCAGCTCTAGGCACCTCTCCTGAATGGGAGGAAGCTGTTGCCAAATGTCCTCCGTCTCCCAGTGCCCATTGCAGGGAGGTGGGGAATAAGCTTGTGTTGGGTGGATAAATGTCGTTCCCCACTGGACTCTGAACTTGTCATGCCATCTCTATCCCCAGTGTCTAGGACAAGCCCTGCTTAGGATGCCACTAACTGCCAAATGAATGAGCAGGCTTGTTACTGGTTGGCAGATCCTTTTCCTTATGGCTGCCAAGCTCTCCAGGCCCGTCACTGAAGGCCGCCATTGCCACCACTCCCTTGTCTCCTAAGCTCATTCAGGTTTTGCCATTTTCCTGGCACCCCTCTTGCCCCCACCAAAGAAAAATTCTAAGTGGGCTTAATGGAGGTTAAGGCGTTGCTAGCAGCTCTCCATAAACATCTTCAATTTTGTCATGGGAAGACCCCTTCTAACTCCACCTAAGGCACCCTGTCCTGGCTAGGGCCACCATACCTTGCTGAGGTGGGCTGACCACCAGCATCAGGCCCTGCCACTAGAAATCCTTGATGGTGGAAAGTGACTTTACCTAATGGAGAAACCAACTTACAGATTACTTCACCTGTAGTATCAAAAAAAAAAAAAATTTTTTTTTAGTATCAAAGTTTTTTTTTTTTTTTTCCCTTCAAAATCGATTTCTTCAAATTATCCTTTTAAGGTGGGGTTTACCCTGCCCACTTTATGGTTGGGAAAGAGGGTCCCAG
The DNA here is from genome assembly GCF_030014295.1 of Loxodonta africana. Classification (NCBI taxonomy): domain Eukaryota; kingdom Metazoa; phylum Chordata; class Mammalia; order Proboscidea; family Elephantidae; genus Loxodonta; species Loxodonta africana. Next base: position 44,281,421 of record NC_087365.1, read on the forward strand.
TAAATTTGGGTGACACAGCCTTGAAAGAGCAGTTCTGGAACAAGAACCCAGATGTCCTCACTGCTCCACTCCACAATACCATCGTGGAGTGCCAGGGTATCAGCCATCCCAGGTGTGTGCAAAAGCCCTCAGAGGTTGTTCTGAACAGGTGAGCGGCTCTACCCCCTTATCTACGGTGTCTACCCCCACCTGGCTGGCAAGATCACGGGCATGCTGCTCGAGATTGACAATTCGGAGCTACTGCTCATGCTGGAGTCCCCAGAGTCCCTCCAAGCCAAGGTAGGCCAGAGCTGGGGCAGCAGGGAGTTCCGAGTACGAGTGGGCAGGAGAGCTAGCATCTTCTACACAAGCTAATGTGCTGCTGCTTGGCCACATGAAGTTCATCTTCTTGCTAATACTGCACGATCTGCTGAATCTTGGCATGGGAGAGGCCCTTAAAGGATCTGCTACTTCAGCCCTTTAGCAGTTGGATTGTTTTTGCTCCAAGGTTTGGGTGCAAGGAGCTGTGTTCTGACCCAATGTAAGGGTTAAATTTCTTCTAGCTGCATAGAAATGCACATCTGTCTTAAGAAGGTGACAGTGGATTTCTGTCACTGGAACTTGCAAGTTGTAGTTGGATGATGGCTCTGCAGAAACGCCATGGAGGGTGGGGAATTCTTGTATCAAGCATGGAGGGTGGGGGTGGGACAGGGTCCACACCCTCCTGGGACCCTGCTGGGCAGCTGCACAAAGCCCCTCCACCCTTGCCCCACAGATAGAAGAGGCAGTGGCAGTGCTACAGGCACACCAGGCCATGGAGCACCCGAGAGCAGACCTGCTCTGATGCCAGGTGGGTGAGGTGGGGTGACAGAAGCAGCCAGACCCAGGAGAAGCTGAAAAGAACTGGACAGGGAGAATTTTCACAAACTCACCAAGCACCTTATCGGGTCCCTGACTTTCCCTGAGGCACCAAGAGGGAGTTTGGGGGAAGTGTGAGCATCAAAGGAAGTGGCACTGTGTGCCTGGGATTGGTTTATTTGTTAGAGTGCAGAGGGAGGGAGGTGCTGTCTTGCCAGCTGTCCTGCCTGGCCTCCTTCAGAATGACTTGGAGTTTTCCTGGGCACTGCCTGGCTCCATTCTGTTTGCCACAAGGCCTGGCCTGGCCTGGGTAGTCTACAACTGAAGACCCGTGTTTACTATATTTTTGAAATGTTTATTTTTACCCTTTGCTCCCCAGAAAATGGAATCCTCTCTCCCATGGCTGGCAAGAGAACACTGTCTCCTGCTCTTGGCTACAAGGGCTGTAAACTGTGACTTGTTTCCCAGTTGGGCTGTATCTGTACTTAAGCTGTGTATGTGGACTGAAGGCTTGTCACCCAACCATGCCTTTACCTTTGCTTTGTGTATTAAAAGTGTTGCAAAATCTGTCTCACCTCCCAGGAGGCCTTGTTGTATCTGAGGGAGCTGGGGCAGAGTACATTTGACTGGCTTGGTACCTTAGCTGTAAGGAACAGAAACCCAGACGAGCTAAAGTTAGTAAACCAGGGTGTATGCCCTAGATCAGGAACTGAGCAGGACTATTTGTAAGAGCCCCACACTAGAAAGTACCCGCCCTCAACAGTGTGGTGGTTGAGTACATGGGCATCACCACCATGCAGTGGACCACAGCATAGCTCCGAGAAAATGGAGAAAGCTACAGGTGCCCACGCCCAATGGGCATGGTGCTTCTGGACTCTTGGCTCAGCATCATGCAGTGCAGGTAAACACCCTGGAATCAAGCAATTGCTTCTAGGCTCCCCGCTAAGGGGTTAATGAATATAATTAAGAGGAACTTTCTAGAACCACTTTAGAATACCTTCCCAGGTCATGGTTTTCCTCCTCTACTGGGAATGGGGGAGGCTGTCAGATAAGTTCTTCGGGTGAGTTAGTGCTCACCTCACATCAGGGTACTGTGTCCCAGCTCTCCACCCTCCCCTGCACCTGAATAGCCAAATCACTAGAGAAAACCATAACCCAGCAGACGGTGGATCCTGCTTAGAAGTCACCATCCATAAATTCAACTAAGCCCTCAAGGTTGCTCTGCCATCCCACCTCTACTACCCATACTTCCATTCTCCCCAAATACTATTTCAGACTCTCGCCACTCAAACTGCCATCCCATGGTCACTGCTGCTTTTAAACTATCCCCTGTGCAGATTCATCTTCCCCCCAAATGCTGAAAGCTGACATTTCTTCAGCCTTATCCTGGGCCCTCTTTCTCTCTCCGTGTTCTTCTAGGCTGTGGAATTTACCACCCCATCTTCAATTTGCACCTGTTCCCAGATGACTCGTGCATTTTTCAGCCCAGTCCATTCTTGAGCTCCAGGCCCCTGTATAACATTGCCTACCCATCACTGCCTCTTGGTTAGCTCAACATTTCAAACTCCTGTCTAAAACCAGGATGATGATTTAAGCCTCCTCCCCACTGTTTCTCCTTCCCCTTTCTGTGGTCTTCCAGTGTTCTGTCTCCATTAAGTGGCCTCACTGTCCATTCTGCTGCAAAAGTCAAAACCCTGAGCCTCACCCCTGCCCCCACTTCACTGTCCCTGTCCTCTCCCATGTGAAATCCATTTTACCTCCTGCTCTCAGATCATTCTCTTTCTCTCCAAATCTGCTTCCATCCTAGTTGGGTAGTTGGAGCTCAGCTGGACACTGGTTTAATTGCATCTACTCTGGTCGCCTCCAATCTGTCCTCCCTGGTGCAGTCAAAGTGCTTTTCTCAAAATGTAAATCTGATGTCTCACCTGTGTATAAATCCCCCAGAAGCTTCCCATTATCATAAGGACAAGCTTTGCATGACTTACCAGACCCTGCATGATCTGGTCCCAACACAGGTCTCCAGAAGACCCTGTCATCACCATGTAATGACTTTTTACATTCCCTTAAGGGGAAAACAGTTCAGTCATGACCATGACGACAGTTATATCAATATCTGGTGCCTCCATTCCTAGAAATGTTAACCTTTGAGGAAGGAGAAATTCTGATACTCGTAACGTGTCTTGCTCAGAGTCTCTTTGGAAATGACAGAATGGTGTTAAGTTTCAAAGATGGCTAATGGGTACAAGGAGGCTTGGTACACTACTCTCTTTGAAATTTTAAAAGTAAAAAAAAAAAGCCTCCTCAAGGTGGTGCTGGCTCACCTGTTTTCACTAGTAAATCCAGACACTTGTCATCTTGGGCCTGAGAAGCTGAGGTAAGTCAACTGCCTGGATGTCCCTGCTTAATCCTGCCGCAAATGAGACTGGTCCTCCTGCCTAAAAAGAGGTAATAAAAGGGGAACAGCTCCAATTGTGGTCCCCTGGGCACACCCATGGAGTTTGTCTCTGGACACTAAAATTTACTTCAGCTTGGAGGTCTGAGTGCTCGGACAGCAAAGACTCATCCTTCAGAGAGGTTGGGAGCAGGGTGGTTAACAGCTGAAGATTGCCTAGCACTGTACGTGATGGGAAGCGAAGGGATAGTAAAAACCGTCCACTTCAGTTACTAAGGACACAGTTCAGGAAGGGCAGGCAGCCCTTAATTGTGGCCAGGTCCTAAAACACTCTAGCCTTGCCCCATTCGATACTTTGTCTCCTTGAGCTGCACTTGGCCTTCTTTTGGTCCCTTGGACTCATGCTGTTCTGCTGACCAGGGCCTTGCCATCCGAGTTCGACCTGCTTGGGATGCTCCCCACACCACCACCAAGGGCTTGCCTGCTCATCCTTCCGCGCTCACTTCAAGCATGACTTCTTCAGGGACCCTTCTTCAGCTGGGTCAAATCTCCCACATAGACAGGTAAAGCACTGTTTGGCTCCTCCTCCAAAATGCTTAAGCTGCTGCAATTCTGCAGTTTTGCCTTTGTGTGATTATCTGAATGACTTCCTGCCTCAGCGCTGGACTGTCAGCTTCCTGAGAGCAGGGACCAGGTCCACTCATTCACTCACCTCCCCAGCGCTACAGAGAGTCCCTGGCCCATGCAGACATTCCAGTACATTTGTTTAACGAACAGACGAATGCACAAAAGCAGTAGCTTTCGTTATTTTTACTACAAAGCTCCGGGCACAGAACTGAGAAAAGCACAAATGAAAGTACAACAGACATTTATGTAGAAGACGTTTAATGCAATAGCTTACACACACAGTTCAACAAAAGCAGTTCAACTCAAAAGTCAACATATTACAAAGAACTAGGAGGTCTGGAGGCGGCAAGGCCCTGCCCACAGAGGAAGGGCACTGACCTCAAGGAGGCCTTGTTTCCCCTCCCACCTCCCAGCAGAGCAGCCACAACCACAGGCTCTTGAAACAGGCACCTCCATGCAGGAGGCAGCAGCACAGAGGGTCAAAAACAAAACCATCAAGGATCAGGGTTCTGCAAACCCATCAAATGAGGACCCAAACAAAAGGCACTGGGGCTCAGAACACAGGAGACTGCCAAAGGCAGGACGGGGAGGACAGCCCTGGAGAACCAGCTCAACAGGCTGCTGGGAAGTGGCAGGGCCAGGGTTTTCTAGAGTATCCCTTACCTCTAACCTGTGCTTCTACCCAGGAGCTCAGTGCTGCTCCTATGAAGAGATTAATCACAGTGAGGTGGGGTCTGGTGAAGCTACAGAGGTGCGTGCACTAGGTCTGAAGCATGCTTAGGGGAGGGACAAAGCCAGAAGTTTGCTAATGAGACCTGTTTGTGTGACCCACTAGCTGTCTGAGGTAGGAGGGAGTGGGCAACAGGGCATGGACCTCATACATCAGCTCTAGTAGGGACCTTTTCCAGCAGAACTGCACTGCACTTAATGTGAACAAGCAAAGCCTCGGGGGAAAAGGGGTAGGAGGCCACGGCTTCTCGAGGGGAGAAGCGGGTGTTCAGAGCTCGCTCTGGGGCGTGCTGGGTCTCAGGAGCAGGCACAGAGGAAGGAGGCCCCTGGCTTCTCTGAGTAAGGTCAGGCAGAGATTTCCTGCTGCCCCTTTGGGGTTTTATTTTAAACTCTGGTTAACTTCCTGCTGCAACTTCTGTGCAGGGCCGTTCTTGGGCTCAATTTGCAGGAGGCTGCTGATGTCTGCAAGGCTGGATTTATGGTCCTAGCAGAAGAGAGGAGAAGGGTGTGGGGAAGGTACCCTGACAGCTTGTGGGATCCAGCTGGGGTGGGGACAGCGGCTGAGACGGCAAAGGGGTCTCAACCCCCAGCCGGCAGGCCTGCCCTGAGCTACTCTGGGGCCCCTTATGGAAGGAAAGTGGCAGACAGCCCTTACCTGGACTGTCCTTGAGAAGTGTTACCACAGGCACACAATCAGTAGCGACACTGGTGCTTTTTCTCAGGATCTTTTTACCTTGAGTGCCTTGTAAGCTTGAGCCCGTCTGTAAAATGCCTTCACATTCTTTCCATCCAGCTTGAGGGCATCCGTACAGTCCTTCACTGCTTCCTTGTACTGCTTCAGGGCCAGGTAGCAGAGTGCTCTGATGGGGACAGACTGTCTCAGAGGTGTCAGTCACTTCCCAGGGGTCCACCCAAAGTAGTTGGCGGAGTCATCTAAGATTTGCTGAACACCTTCTCTGCTAGTTGCTTTATATGTTCTGCAAAGCCTCACAACAATTGCAGCCCCTTCTTATAGGTGGAAAACACTGGCTTAGAGGAAGGGTGAGAGGACCTGCCCAAAGTACCAGCACTAGGATTCAAACCAGGTCTGCGTGACCGCAGATTCTGATCTCGTTTAGATCTGTCGTTCTACTTCGCTCTCACATACCATGCTCCTTCCAGGAAAGAAAAGGCTTCCTGAAGCCTTCCCCTAACCGATTAGAAAATTATCTACCAAAAAAACACATAAGCAAATACTGAACTCTAGTTCCTGATATGCACGTGGACGTGTTGAGGGGTGAAATGTAAAGACGTCTGCACCTTATTTTGAAATACAGGGCACAACGAGGATTGAAATAAGCCAAAGACTGCACTGCTCCATACAGGTGCACAAGGATGAGCATTAAAACACGGTCCCCAGGATATGGTGTAATTTCAGCCACAATGGATAGAAAATTCTGTTTTGCATAAAGTTATCAGTTCTCTGAATTTATAAATTCAATGCAATCACAACCAAAAGCCCAACATGATTATCTTTTCGACCTTATCAAACTGACCCTGAGGTTTAGTTAGAAGTACAAACATGGGAAAATGGCCAGGGATCTTCAGTAAGAGAGAATGAGGAAAAGACCAGCCTTAAAGATATTATAAAGCAACAGTAATTAAAACTGTGTGGTATAGATAAATGTACATAAAGAATAGTATCCAGAAAAAAAAAAAAAAAACCTGTCTGGCTGTGGTAAAAATCCAGGAAAATGGGTTAATAAAGGTCCCCAGCAGTGTGAGGTAAGCAAGGCGAAAGAGAGCCCCGAGGAGGTGTGAGGAGATGCCACACAAAGATGAACAAATGGGCTGCAGCCCTCTTTTTCAAGTTAGCCTGGCAAATTGAGGCACCCCTGGGCCAACCAGCCAGTAAAACTGTAGGCCCCAAATTCCTTAATCAAAACTCAAAAATCCCAAAAGCATTATTAACTAAAAGTTCTATTTTCAACTCCTTTGGTGGCAAAGCCTGATGTGAACTAACATGAGGCTACTTAAGTCTTTTCTTATCCTAACCTTCGTAAGTGTGAAATTCCCATGTGTTTCACTGTAGAAATACTAGTCATTGACTTCAGCACGCTGCCCCAGACCCTGCTGCGATGTAATGTAATTCAGTATGTGGGCCATATTACCTTTCTAAAACATTCTGCAACACATTTCATCCCAAGGATCTTGGATAAGGAATGATGAGTTGTAGCAGATCCAAGAATTTTGAACTAGAGAGCAGTATGTGTACATGTGGTAAGGAAGGAGAAAAAGATAACATTTTTAAATAAATGTTTTATAATAAATGTTTGGATCAAATGTGATCCCTGGCTGAATGTGTGGAGCTTCTCTGCCCCTCATCTGACAGTGGTGAGAATCACCGACCATCAACAGCAGCTCCTGGGGCGGGGCCTTTTACCGTCTCCAAGGCTAACCCCTCAGCCAGACCGGTCACCTCTCGCTCCCAGCCAGCACAGCTACTCCACACCCCAGCTCTGGGCTAGTGCTCTCAAAGAGAAGAGACAGTGCCACATTTCCAACAGGAGGCTCTGGTAGAAGCCATGGGGTAAGGAGCAGGGGAGGGTGGAGAGAGGAGAGACGAAGAGCCGTGTGTTATGGCTATATTTGTATAGCAAGCCCGCTGCTTTTACTTATACTTCTTTGGGGTGGTTACTCAAAGTTCCGGGCAGGGGGGCTGCCAAAACCCAGGCTACCCTTTGGCATCCCTCTGTTTCTACCCCATTAAGAGAGAGTGAATGCTCCCAGGAGTACCTACCTCACAATGACTGACACAGGTATGAATGCATATTTTGACTTACACTCAATAAATGCTCAGAATGACGAGCCCACCAAAGTCCAAGTGAAGACCATGGGATGAAAAACCCAATGCCCTGGCATCCCCCAGGCCAGCAGTTATGTAGACGATACCTGTTGGTATAGGTGGCGGATTCCAGGTGACTAAATGAGAGGCTTTCGCTGTACTTCTCGATAGCTTTCTTATGGTTTCCCTTCTTTACAAACTCATTGCCTTCTTCCTTCAGAACTCTGGCTCTCTCCACATCCCCAGCAGAAGGCACTAGACATCCAAAGAGGAGAAAAACATGGAGCAGGTACCAAGTGAGATCAATGAGAACTCTTCAGCAGCATCTCTTCGAAGTTGTCTCCAACCCTCTCTTCCCCAGAAGTTTGCTACACTGTAAAGCATCTTCCTGATTGATTTCTCCCGAATTTATGGCTTCTGGGAAATTAAACATAGTTTCTCATCCAAAAGAAGTTGGGAACCCCTGATACACACCACATACATGATAAAAAGCAACCCAGGTTCTAGCCTTGGTACTGTCACTCAGTAGCTGGAAGGTCTTGTGTGACCAACTTAACTCTTTTAGACTTTAAGTTCCTCACCAATACAGTGGGGACAATACTTATTCCACACAGGCAGGATCAAATATGAGAATATACGAGAAAGTACCAAGCACTCGGTAAACTTAAAGCAGGTGAAAAAGTGCTAATAAACAAGCATCAGGTAAAGAAAGGGGGTAGTTTTGGCTTCCAGAAAAGGGCAGATGGGCCCACTATTCCTCCACTCCGGTTTGGTCTGTGCCTGTGAGTGTCCTTCCTCACTAACAAGCAGCTCTGCCCCAGCCTTTGCAGAGAGAATAAGGTGAAATCCAAGCTGCTCAGCCTGGTGCTCAGGCCCTTCGCTGCTCAGCCCCACTGAACCAACTCCAGACTCAGCTCCAACACCACCTGCTCTGTTAGTTTTTAAAAACTATAAACTACCAAATTTTTATGACAGGGTAAGGCGTTAGGAATAAAACTAACACCCTTGCACTGATCCCCGGCTTATAAGACAGAACATTACTAAGACCTCCGAAGCCCTATGGCCCCTACCCAACTCAGTCCTTCCCGGAGGAAACCATTATCCTGAATTCTGTGCTTCCTTCCGTTGTCTTTTTTTTTTTTTTAGTTTAACCGCTCTTTAAAGTGTTATAAAGCAAAGATGTCATCTTGAAGACTAAGGTGCACCTGACCCAAGCCATGGAGTTTTTAATTGCTTCATATGCATGTGAAAGCTGGACAATGAATAAGGAAGACCAAAGAACCGATGCCTTTTAATTATGGTGTTGGCAAAGAATATTGACTACACCACGGACTGCCAGAAGAACAAACAAATCTGCCTTGGAAGAACAGCCAGAATCAGAAGCAAGGACGGTGAGACTTTGTCTCATTAAGTCCAGACATGTTATCTGGAGGGATTAGTCCCTGAAGAAAGACACCATGCTTGCTAAGGTAGAGGGTCAGGGAAAAAGACGACGACCCTCTATGAGATGGAATAACACTGTGGCTGCAATAAGGAGCTCAAGCGTAACTATTGTGAGGATGGCATGGGACCAGACAGTGTTTCTGTTGTACGCTATGAGTAGGAACTAACTCAACAGCACCTAACAACGACAACAGTCTGTAAACCCTTTTAAAAAAAAAAAAAAAAAACTTTTCTTTTTTGTTGCTAGCTGCTGTCAAGTTGGCTCCTGACTCCTGGTGACCTTACGCACAACAGGACAAAATGCTGCTTGGTCCTGTACCATCCCCATGATCAGTTGCACATCAGACCATTGTGACCCAAGGGATGTTGCCACTGGCTGTCTTCTGGAAGAAGAGCACCAGGCCTTTCTCGTTAGTCCACCTTAGTCTGGAATCTCCACTGACAGATGGGTGATGGCTGTGCCTGAGGTGCACTGGCTGAGAATTGAACCTGGATCTCCGGCATAGAAGGCGAGAATTCTACTACTAAACCACCAATGCTCCCATCTAGGGAACAGTGGGGAATACTTACCAGGCTCCCACAAACCAGAGTGAGTGCTACCCCTGGCCTACCCTCTCTAACACCCACAAGTCATTTACAGGGCTCCAGCCCTGCTCCCCTGGCCCTCCCTATGCTCAATACTTGCAGCATGCTGGGCTGAGAACACCTTCCGGATCAGCATCAGGGATTCCAGCTGAGCCCCTTGCTGCGAAGCAGCTCCTCCCCAACCCATCTTACATAGCAGAGGTGGACAGTCTCCCGTTTCGGGCTTCCCAGCTTTATCTCCCTTCTCCTACTCATCCTCTTCCAGGAGTTCACCCTTCCTCAGCCAGTGCGTGTGTTTCTGGGGAAGCACTGCCCTCCAGCTATAGAGGTGGAGCGGGTGGCTTAGGGCTGAGCTAATCACGAAATCTTATCCCCTGGTCACAGTGACTGGTTCAGAGTATGACCTGTCACCAAATGTAGGCCAGAAAAAGTTGAGAAAATACGTGAGCTAGGGGCTTTGGGGAAAGAGATCTCTTTTCCTAGGAAGTATCTGAAAAAGACTTTGTCTCTTTCTTTTTCCACGTCCTGAGGCATGGTGTACACATGAGAGGCCAAGAACTGCGCAGCTATTTTACTACTAGGAGAGCCAACAGGGAGCGCAGTGCAGAGAAATGGAGAAGAGCCTGAAGATGTAGTGAAATGCTAGATAAAACCTCGCCTGAACCTGAATCTCTCGCCTTTTCAGTTATATTATCTTTATAAAGTTGAGTTTTCTGTTCTTGGTACCAAAAGCATCCTAAGTGACACACCCCAGTTGCTGCCAGAGGAAAGAGAGGGCACTGACTCGCACAGGCTGGGAGCTTTACATGCCTTACAGTATTTCATCCTCACAGCTGCTGCGTAGGTTTTATCATCACCCTCACTGTAGCTAAGAAAACAGTCTGTAAAAGGTTAAAACTTTTTGTTGTTGTTGTTTAACTTTGTTTATAAGATTACTTGTACAACGCAGCTTAAACAAGGCCAGTTTTTACAGGACTACTCTAAAGAAAACGGTCGCAGGGAGACTGCATGACTCTCTGGGGAGGGAGTCACAGTTTACCCTTGTTCTTTGCTGTTGTGGGTTCTTTGGGTTTGCTTTTAGCTGAATCTTTGTGATTCTCCGAAGGCCTGGAATCCCATCTCTTCTGAGCTGAAACAGGCACGACGGGGGTAGGAGGCAGCTTCTGACGCCAGTCGGGCCCCAGGGAGTCCATGAGAGCTCTGGTCATTCTGGAAAGGAAGGCAAGGTTGCAAGGTTTCCAGCTGGGCCAAGAAGATACTCGTCCTCTGATAAAGCCAAGGGAGGTAGGCCTTTTCAGAAGAGCCAGAGTTCTCATCCACCTCCTGGTCTGAACCACCCCCTTTTCTATCCTTCCTTCATGCTGCAAGAAAGGAACAGGAGCCTGTCACCCATAAATGCCTTCTCAGATCAACCACCAGGACGCTCTTTCCCTGCCTGTCCCTCGAGCTTGGCCACACTATGTTAACTTCATAGTGGTGATCTATTGCCTTTTATGGTTTTATGGAGGCAAGATGCCTAAACCTTGCCTCCGTAAAACCACACATTCACCAAGAAAGGATCATGTATTCTAATTATTTTGTACTTTCTCACTGGATCTAGTACAAGGCCATGCAAGCGCTTGGCATTTGATAAATACTCGAGATTTTAAAAAATGCAAATCATATCAAGTCATTCGCAAATCTTAAAACCCTTCACTGGTTCCATTTCCCTAGGCTAACACGGCCTGTGAGATCTGGTCCATCCCCCGTCTTCATCTACACTGTGTACCACGTTCCCTTTTGTCTGTAAGTCCACGGCTTTGCACATCCGTTTTCCTCTATCACTTCCCATTCCCACCTTCTAGACCCAGCTGACGCTTGTTCCTTAAGTCTTGGGTTAAAATGTTGCTCAGTGGCTGTGTTCATGTTGTTAACTACTGATCTGTAGTACTAGGAGACCGCCCACACCCCTCGGGGCCTATAAATACACATTGAATGTGTGGATAAAGCCAACTGTACACTTTTTCTGCTCCTACAGCCACATTCCTATACGCTACTGGGATGAAAACCACACAGGTTGACACCACTACAAATTCAGGGTCTCCAGCTAGGCCCCTAAAGCTGTTTTCCTGGTTGGCCCAGCTATTTTAAACCTCTACTCTCCTCAAACCTGTTCCCCAACCCATCTCCTTTTTCAAAGCAAACTTCCTCATACTCTTAAGTACAAACCTACCTGCATGGGCTCCTACCCCTTCCTACTTACTTCTCTCCTGCCACAAGAGAACAGACGACCGAGGCCAATCCCTCCACCTAAGTTCTGGATCCATCTCCGCCTGTCTCGCAGGGCCCTCGCTCAGCCAACACCACCCTCTCCTAGATCTTCATCTTTTCTCTGTATCAACTCCAACCTCAGCATTTAAATCCCCTGAACTCCTTCTTCACTTACAAAACCCTTCCTGGACGCTCCCCTCCCTCCCTGAACAGCCAGACTTCTTAAATCCACAGCCATCTGGCTGTTGACCCCACTGAACTGAATTACCAGTGACTAGTTCATTGCAATGAAAAAAAAAAAAAAATTTTTTTTTTTCATTGCTAAACCCTTGGGCTTAATACTTAAATTCATTGCAACACCTGGCACTAATGGCATCTCCATCCTTCTGAAAACACTCCCCCCCCCCCCCCCCCGTGACACTAAATGCTCCACCTGGCCTCCTACCTCTCTGGCTACTCCTCCTTTCTGAGCTTTCCTTATCAGTCTCTCAAGTGCTGGGAGTTTCTCAGAGTTCCATCCTCTTCCCATTACACTCTTGCTGTGGTGTTTTTTCCTCCCCCAACCTCAATGCACCTCCGTGCTGATGACTCTCAAATCTGAATGTCTGGCCTGTATATTCTCTTTGCTGCCAACCTGTGTAAATTCCTGCTGCCTTCCTCACATCTCTGCACTCATGTCTCAGTCATCTCTATCTCAATGTCAACAACCTCTCTTAGATAGCCTCTTCTGTTCCTCCCTTCTTAGCACCCCCTAACCACCAAGCTTGCTGATATACTTCATTAAAAAAAAAAAAAAAAATAGCATCCCTTAAATTGGTCCCACCATTCTCTTTCCACTATCTCCACCACCCTCCTGGATTACCGTTCCCTCACACATACACAAATTACTGTCTCTCATCATGCCATCCCTCAACATGGCAGCCAATGAGCTTTTCTCTAAAATACAAACCTGCTCATGTTATGAGGCTGCTAAAGTCCCTCTCCTGATGCCTCGTTGTGCTCAGGATAAAGTCCAGGCCCATGAACGGCAGGCCCTTTGTGATCTGTCCTCACCGACCCATCCTTAGCTGAGAAGTAATTCTGACTTCTCAAATACCTGCTAAATACAAAAGCAGCTGCTTCTTCCATACATCCCCTCCACCCCCCAATACTCATCAGGAGTTTCCTAAGCCTAGTCCAGAAGGATCTCCCCAGAAGGCATCCAAAGTACTGCCCAGACCCAGTCAAGGAGGACAAGGGGTTTCCACAGAGACTGCGTGCAGTGAACTGGGCTCACCTGTTGATGCCTTCCAGGGCTGACGTCATACTCTTATCAATCTGCAGCACAGTCATGTAATCGACATAAGCCAGTGGGTACTTCTCCAGAGCCTCATAGGCAGCTGCCCGTCGCAGCAGAGGCTTAATGCTGAAGGGAACCAAGCCCAGTGCTCTAGAGTGGGAGGCAAGAGTGTTTGTTATCTGGCTCCTGAGCCACCAGCACTCCGCCACACAGTTCCTTCCAGGCAGGTCAACTGCAGCACTTTGTTATATTGGAGGTTACTTCTGGCTAAGATACCACTAAAAATCTCAAACCTTAGAACAAGGACTTCTTGACTTGGACTGAAACAGAAAGGAGGAACAGGCCAGAGAACCACTAATATTATGGAAATCGTATGCATGTGTACCAGTGCTCCTAGTCTCAATCCCCCCAAAGTCAAGAGTGAATGCCTCATGATTTTCAGCATGCTCCCATGTGTTCTCCTGAGCTGTGGCCTGGTGGGAAGAACAGGCTTTGGAGTCATATGCGGTAGCGTATGAATTCCACTTTGGGATCCCAGGCAAATCACTTTACTGCCCCCATCTTCAGCTTCCCAGTTCTCGCACGGGAAGGATGGTAAACTCACCCCATGGAGTGGCTATGAGCACTAAAGGAAGCAAACCTGACACAGGGCCTGGTACAAACCAACTGAGTCCAGGCTCTGTGAGCATGCTCACCCCCCTCCTCAGCTGTTTATCACAGTGTAAGCATCTAAGGCAATGTCATAGGACGTCAGATCTGAGAACATATTACAGTACATGCGTGAGTTCAGTGATGAGAGAAGGCAATAATAAAATAGCTTGGAGAAGGCAGATGATAAAAAATTTGTTTAATGTCCTCTAACCAGTAGTAACCAGTTGTCAAGCTGATTTCAACTCATGGTGACCCCATGTGTGTCAGAGTAGAACTGTCCGCCACAGGGTTGTCAATGGTTGATTTTCTGGAAGTTGATCACCAGGCCTTTCCTCCAAGGCACCTCTGGGTGGTCTTGAACCTCCAACCTTTTGGTTAGCAATCAAGTGTGTTAATTGTTTGCATCACCCTGGGACTCCTACAGCTGGTCACTGATAAAGACCACTTTCTCATTTTCTTTCTTTTAAGATGTTCTATTAGCCCCCATCTCTTCCTCCCCTCTTCTCTCTTACAAACACACACACACACACACACACACACACATACATCAGGGAAACAACTGGGCAAGCTAATCACTGGTATGCAATTCCACCTCATCTCAGGACCTCAGTATCACAGAGACTTTAAGACCTACCTTGAACTGCCCAGCCTACTCTTTTTGCAGCAGCAGTGCAGCTGAGACTCCTGAAAAAAGTCAGGGGCCGTAAGGACCAAATGGGACCCCCCATTCTCAGTGACTTGGGAAAAGCCACCTTCTAATACCACTGATGTAACTGGTAGGATCAGCCCAGAAAAGATACAAGCCGGATAAACCCAGCCCCCTCTTCTGAGACCCTCAGGCATCCTGAAAGTTATCCTTGGTCACTTACAAAGTACAATCTTTGATGCAGTCTGAGCAGTTTCCATTCTTCAAGTGGCATGCCGCTCGGTTGGAGTAGAGAACACTTTCTTCTTCAGGGTCCGAAGAACCTGCTCTCGTGGAGACTGAAAGAGAGAGAAGATTATGAGGTTGGGAAACTGATGCCTGGGACACAGGACTGCATGTCCCACCCCAAGCTCTCTGGGCTCTGGTGAAAGGCAGCAGAGATGACTTAAACTGATTAGGCTTGTTGGTCTGATGGGCTGGCATGTTTGTCATTGTTACAGGAGAGTGAGGACACTGACCTTTCTGCCTTCCACAAGGGCACCAAGCATATTCTCATTTACTCACCTGCCACTGAACTTGGTACACCAGGCAAAGAAAAATATGAAATAGCTGGCTGTCTTAAAGACATCCATGCTGTAACTATTTGTGTGTGTGTACTTAATATTAGTACAAAAAGCATGTAAACTTAATGAGAAAAATAATGAACAGTACGGTACCTGCTGTAATAAACAGGCTGACCAAGTGTTGTGGCGATATAGAGACTAACTCTACCTTGTCAAGTCACAGAGGACTTTGCCAGGGAAGTGATATCCGAGCTAGGTCTTGCAGGATTACGAAGAACTTAATCAGGGGAAGGATTCAGGCCACCCAGCGGGGTGGAAAATTATTAGAGAGCTGACAGTTCTTTAAGGAGCCCTGGTGGCACAAATGGTTAAGTGTTGGCTGTTCAGACCCACTCGGAGGCTCCTCAGGAGAAGGATCTGGCAATTTGCTTCCGTAAAGATCACATCCAAAAAACCCTATGGAGCAGTTCTAGGGATTGAAAGTTCTCCAAAGGCAGCCTTTACCCTCAGGAATCTCAGAAGCACTTTTTTTTTTTTTTGGCCTGTTATGGATTGAAATGGGTCCTCCTAAAATATGTTTAAATCCTAAACCCCTGTACCTGTGGATATAATCCTGTTTGGGAATAGAACTTTCTTTGTTACATTAATGAAGCCATAACCAAAAACCCATTGCCGTAACAGTGTAGGGTTTATTTTAAGCCAATCACCTTTGAGATGCAAAAGAACAGGTTAGGCATAGAGAAGGAAGCACAAATGGAGGGGAAGATACACACCAGGTGGAGACTGGAGATTGCTAAGGAATCCAGGAACAGAAGCTAAAGAGAGACAAGGACCTTCCCCCAGAGCCACAGGGAGAGAAAGCCTTGAATTCAGACTTCTATCCTCCTCGGGAAACCCTGATGGTATAGTGGTTAAGTGTACTGCTGCTAGCCAAATGCCTGGCAGTTTAAATCCATCAGGCGCTCCTTCGAAACTCCACGGGCCAGTTCTCCTCTGTCCTATAAGGGTCACTATGAGTTGGAAATGACCTGATGGCAAAGGGGTTTTTTAGCCTCCTAAACTGTGAGAAAATAAATTTGTTAAAGAAACCCATCTGTGGTATTTCTGTCATAGGAGCACTAAGAAATGAAGATTTTTTTTTTAATAAGTTTTTTTAAAGTTACTGTTCTACCCACTTCACATCCAACAAGATGGACATAAACAAAAAATGAAAAATAAGTGTTGGTGAGGATGTGGAGAAACTGGAATGCTCGTACACCGATACGCGGCTGGGGAGAATATAAGATGGTACAGCCACTGGGGAAAGCAGTTTGACGGTTCCTCCAAAATTTAAACATGAAGTTAACACACAAACCAGCAATTCTACTCCTAGGTACATGCCCAAAGGGACTGAAGACAGGTATTCAAACAAAAACTTTACATGAATGTTCACTGCAGCACTATTCATAATAGCCAAAAAGTGAAAACAACCAAATGTTCATCGGCTGATGAATGGAAAAGCAAGATGTGGTCTCTCCACAGCACAGCAGGAAGTACTGGTACACGCTACAACTCGGATGAACCTTGAAAACATTACGCGGAGTGAAAGAAGCCAGTCACAAAAGGCCACATGTTGTATAATCCTATTTATATGGAATGTCTAGAATAGGCAAATCCATAGAGACAGAAAGCAGATTAGTGGTTGCCAGGGGCCAGGGGAGGGGAGAATGAGGAGTGACTGCTTAACGGATAGGGGCTTTCCATCCAGACTGATAAAGCCCTGGAACTAGATAGCAGTGATGGTTGCACAACACTGGGAATGTACTTAAGGCCACTCAATGGAACACTTTAAAATGGTTCAAATGGTAAATGTTATGTGTATTTTACCACAATAAGTTTTTTTTTCAGATGACAAAAGGTAATACATGTTCATTTTAGAAAATCTGGAAAACGAACATAAAAACTGCACACCATCATGACCTCACCTATTGTGAACACTTTGGTCTTTCATTTCAGTCCTACATGCACAGGTAATTGAAACTGTAACACATATACTGTTTTTAATAACTTTTCCTATTTAACAATCTATTGTGGGCATAACTGAATAAGCCTAGGAGGCATCCCTTATAACAACTACAGAACAGAACACGAAGGCCACAGCTACCACCACTGGCTGCCACACTTGACAATTCCACAGGATACTACCCTATGTAGTGTGAGATGTGAAGCCAAGCACTTCCCATCTCAATCCTCTCCAGGAGACAGGGAGGCAGGCCTGGTATCTCTCTATTCATCTTTTCAGGTTCTCTCTTGAAAAATCTGAAATGTAGAAAACGATGTAACAGATACCTAGTGTCTGCCACTAAATCTAGCACACATTATATTTGCTTCCAACCTTTTTTTATTTTTGATCTGGCTAAAGCCCCAATCTCTTTTGTTACTCCCTCCCCTGGTCCCCAGAGGCCAGCACAATTCTAAATTTGGTGTGTAGCATTCTCATGCAGTTTGTACACCTTTATTACACTATGTATTCACAGGTCAGACACAGTGCCATTTTGTATCTTTTAAAGTATTTCCTAAGTGGCATCGTGTTGCCTACCTTTCTGCAACTTGCCCTTTTCACTAAGTATCATGCTACCATGTTGATACATGATATCTTTCATTCAATCCTGACAATAACAAACATAATAAATTAATAACTTGTTTTTTTCTTATTTTGCCAGGCCCAGAACACAGGGGGTGTCCCGAGTGGGAATCCACTGCACAACTGTTTGTTTGAGTGAGACATCAAAATACAGAGATAAATACAAGTATGCAAAACCGGTAATGCATCTCAGCTCACTAGAGAAGGGTGGCTAAAGGCAGCAGTCGGGTATTGGAAAGGGAATCAGAGCCTAAAATCCAGCCTGAGATCCCGCACAAGTCCCTCAACCCTCCGACTGTGCATGCTTGCCTATCACATGAAAATCTTGCCACTTCACAGGCTGGCTGAAAGGGTTCCTTGTGTTAGGATGCTCCCTGCCCTCCTTTCAAGATCAGAGGAATCAAGGGACTTGCCCACAAATTACCTAGAAAATCAGTAGCAGGATCAACACCAAACTCTCACCCCCTATCAAATCTAGATACCAAGCCAGCTCTTCTAGGGACCCAGAATAAACCCATGCAAGCGCACAGGTTCTTCTAGGTCAGCCTCCACGGCTGGGATGAGAGAAAAGACAAAGGCAGAAACGTCAATACCTCAGATTCCTCAGTGACTTCATCACGAAAAGTTGGCATAAGGAGGTGGGCCTAAAGAGGACTGTTCTAGAAAAAAAGAAGGGGCAAAGGAGTGAGTTGAAACTGCAAAAGTTCAAACAGACCGGAATTTGGAGAGGAGTTGCGGAGACCTCTATAGACGTCTAGCAAAATGATTAAGATGCTGGACTTAGTAATGAGAAAGATCCATACATACTCAAACCGTGGCTCTGACATGTCCTCACTGTGTAACCCCGAGGCAGGTAATTTAACTCTTCTGGACTCCTTGTCTGTAAAGTGGGTTAGAGAATGTAAAGGGCCTTCTTTGTCTTGTTATACACCCTGTTTACAGCACGCATTCAACAAACATTAACTGAAGAAAGAATGCTTGGGGGAAAGGAAGGCTGAGCATACATAACCTCAAGGATCAGAAGGGGAGACCTAAAGGACTGAGGACGAGGGACAGTAGCGTAGTGAAAACCAGGCAGAAGGAGAGCGCCAAGGAAGCTTCCCGCAGGATGCTAAAGTCAGGGGTGGGTGGCAGGGCCTGGGGGCGGCCGGCCGGGGGGAAGGCAGGCCCAGGAGAGAGCAGAGCGAGCGAGGTCTGCGCGGGTCGGCGGCGAGCGGAGGCGGGAGCACCGGGCCCGGCCGAGGTCCGCAGGGCTGGGGTCGTACCTCGCGCCTGCAGCAGCCGCAGCGCGCGGTCGTAGAGCGCCGAGGCCTCGGCGTACTGGCCGTTGCGGAAGCTCTGGTTGCCGGCGGCGCGGAGCCCCTCCACAGAGTCTGGGGATTTGGGGGCCATCGTGGGGAACGGCCGTCAAGTGGGGAGGAAGAGGGCGCCTCCGTCTTCCCGGCGCGTCGGAACCGCTTCCGGGATGAAGTGCCGGCTGCGCGCGCTGGATCCGCCAACAGACTGGCCGGAAGGGGGCGGGGCGGGGCGGGGCCTCGCCGGCCGGCAGCACGTAACCCCGCCCCCTGCTCTTGATCAGTTCGGAGTTGAGGGGCCGAAGCTCTCTAGCGTTTAGGGTTTCGCTGGGTTAATTGTGCTGTCAGTCGCTGAACAGGAAACAGTGGAGGAAGCTGGGTTTCTGCTCTCTTGGAGCTTACAGTCTAGTAAGGCCTGACAATTAACTCAGCAACAGGTGAAAACAATAATTTCATAATGTGATTAGGGCTATGGGGAAAACAACGCAGGGTAAAGCAGTATGTAGTAACCACGTGGGGACTATTTGAGATAGGAGGAGGAAGATGGCTTCTCTAAAGGGGCAATAAGTGAGCCGAGCCGTAGAAAGATGTAGGGGATGCTGTCCCAGACAGAGGGAAAAGCAGGTGCAAGAGCACTGAGGCACCTAGTACTCTATAGATATTGATTAGATAAAATGAATGAAAGTACAGATAGATTCATGGATGAAGATCTTACAATATAATTTTTACCAAGGCATAAAAGGCCACCTAGCGTGACTTCAGCTTATCTCCAGCCACATCTGATTTCACTGTGCCCCACTTAATACTCCAATTCTTTTTGAAACTGCTTGTTGCCGCCTGCTGCACACTATCTCCCTCCGGGGCGGATTTCCTTTAGATACACTCTAAGGGGCTTCCAGGGAGAAAAACCTGGTGATCTGCTCCTGTAAGGATTTTAAAAAAGCAAAAACCTATTGCTGCAGAGTTGAGTCCAACCCGTAGTCGATTTTGATGCAGACTCATCACAACCTTATAGGACAGAGTAGAAATGTCCCATAGGGTTTCCAAGGCTGTACATCTTCATGGACGCAGACTGCCACATCTTTCTCCCTCAGAGCCGCTGGTGGATTCGAGCTGCCGACCTTTGGGTTAGCAGCCCAGCGCTTTAACCACTGTGCCACCAGGGCTCCTCCTGTAAAGAATACAGCCTAGAAAACACTACAGCAGTTCTACTCTGTCACATGGGGTCGCTATGAGTTGAAATCAACTGATGGCACCTAGCAACAACAACAATAACAATCCTGACTGAACCTGTAATACTCAACTCCCACATCATTTCCTCTGAAAAGTCTCAAACACATATTCTGTGCCTCCTCTGCTCCTATTGCTCCTTGGGCTTATCCTTCATTTGGCGTTTATCACTCTGTGATTATCACTTTATAGATTTTTCTCAAAGAGTGGGAGGTCTTTAAAGGCAGAAAGTAGGTCTTCTTCACCTTTGTCTCCCCAATATCTATAGTGAAAGAGAAAGTTTATTAGGTGGTAACATCGACAGGGAGTCCAGCAGCAATGCAGGCTGTCTTCATGAAGTCCCAAAAATCAATTTCTAGATCAGAGCATATACTTCATTTTTGCAAGGATTACACAATGTTTTCAAGCATGTGGCCCACAGATGGGCGGATGAGTATACATCACAACTACGAGAAACTATTAAACTAAAGATATGCATGTCGGACATCTGGACTCTAATCTGTATGTTTGTAACAGGCAAAAAAAAAAAAAACTTATATGAAAATCTCTCAGCTAGTGGAACTGGCCTGCCAAGTTTACTCTGACCGAGGAGGTGAGGAGCAAGAAGGAAAGTTACAGACCAAAAGCTCCAGGCAGCCTTCCTAGCTGCCATCTTGCAGGCTGAAGGCCATCTTCCAAGAGAATAAAGAAGAGGAGGGAGACCAAGGCTGCAATGAGCCCAGAAGACCCTGCACCCTTTTGGAAAGAGGCCAGTGCAGCTGGTGCAATAAAAAAAACTTATAGGTTACTTAGAGTATGGTTATGGCATTAGTTATGTCAAGCTCTCAGTCGCCCATTTTGAAAAGGAGAAAACATGTTGCGAAGTGTTAGGGTCACACACTGCCCTTTGGGAGTTTACAGTTCAAATTATTTGTGTAAATTCCTAAACTCACCAGACTATAAACTTGCTGAGTGTTGGGTGGCTGTTCCATCTGAATCCCCTCAGGCCAGAGAAAGTCCCACCCAAGAAGAAAGAATGACACCTTGGTGGGGAAACCAGATGAGGCATACTGTGTTAGTGGTCTACTCAATAGCCTCCATCTTTGCTTCCAGAGTCCCGATTTTTGCCTGGAATTCTCTCAGGTCCTGGAAAGGAATCAGGATTGCTTCAAACCAATCACAATAACCTCATTCTTTTTTGTCAGTGATTGGTCCAGAAGTGGGCATGTGACCCTGATCTGGCCAATGAGGTAAGAGGAAGGCTACTGGGTGCTTATGGGAAAGTTTGTCCTCCCTGAAGAAAAAGACAGGTACAAGATAGAATAATCTTTTTGGCTCTCTTTCTACTTTGGGTAGTGTTAGGTTAAGGATGTGATACCTGGAGGTGTGTGGTAGCCATTTTGCAACTGTGAGGCAATAAGTACAAGTATGAAGAGCCAACCTGCTGAGTAGGATGGGTGAGGAAAAATAAAATTAACATTGTTGAGCCACTGAATCAACCCTGGAACTGCTGACTTCAGGACTTCTTATTGATAAACAACAAATGTCATGGCGCTGAGACAGATAGGGTTAACTGTGCTGGCGGACTAAGAGCTGTTAAAAGATTACCATCTGAAGTTGGGTAAACAGGAAACACACCCTGTCAACATGGGAAAGGTTGAAACAACCCATGAATTACTATCTCTTCTTAGTGTTTTTCTAGTCCCTTCCCCCTGTACAGGCGCCACATGCACAGAAGCCAGATGCACATACAACCTAATTAACATGCACCACCATCCTGAGAAGTACCTGTCCCTTGAAAGAAGCCCACTAAGTATTCATTACTCTGTTGTCTCCGCCGAACCCATATAATCCCTAGCCTTGCTTCCCTTTTTGAGTCAGTCTTTTGGAGAGGCTTAGTCCCCTACTGACTCCTTTGACTTGACCCAAGGAAAATAAAGCTTGCTGAAGATAAAGTTTGCCTTTCACGTGTATTTTTACTAGGGAAAAGACAAGGACCCTTTGTGTCAGATTGGCGATTGGTAACAGTGCCTTAAGCTGTCTTTTAGATATTGTCAATTACTTGCAGCTGGATATGTCCTAATTAATACGCCAGACAAGTACACTTGTGGCAAATTGTGTTTTTGAAAAATAGCCACAACAATATTTCCAGACCCACACGCTCTTCCAGAACCTTACAGCTCCCCCATCAAGAGATGGAATCTATGTCTCCTGTCATTGAAAATGGGCAGGTCTTTGTGGGCCCCTCAACAGTGGAAGTGACTCTATGTAACTTGCAAAGGCAGGCCATTAAAATGCACCACAGCTTCTGGACATGTCATATGTATGGAATCATATAATATTTGGTGCTTTGTAACTGACTTTTTGCATGCCTCACATTTCAAGGTTCATCCATGTTGTAGCACGTATCAGTTCTCCATTTCTTTTTATTGTTAAACAATATTCCATTGAAGGGATATACCACATTTTGTTTATCCAACCACCCATTGATGGACATTTGTGTTGTTTTCATTTTTCAACAGGTGACTTTTTGACATTAAGATCTCTCTCAGAGTTAGCCATCTCGTCAAGGCCGCATTTAACATAACTGGGGAAAGAACAGATATTATAGATGAAGTCATTTTAATAGGGTAATATGCACACAGATTGTCATGGATTGAATTATGTCCCCCCAAAAATGAGTGTATCAATTTGGCTTGGCCGTGATTCCCACTATTGTGTGGTTGTCCTCCATTTTGTGATTGTAATTTTATGTTAAAGAGGATTAGGGCGGGATGTAACACCCTTGGTTAGGTCACCTCCCTGATCCAATGTAAAGGGAGTTTCCCTGGCGTGTGGCCTGTACCACCTTTTATCTTACAAGCAGCAAAAGGAAGTAAAGCATGCAGAGAGTGGGGGACCTGATACCACCAAGAAAGCAATGCCAGGAAGAACGCATGTCATTTGGACTTGGGGTCCCTGCACAGAGGAGCTCCTAGTCCAGGGGAACATTGTCGAGAAGGCCAACAGAGAGAGAAAGCCTCTCCCTGGAACTGATGCCCTGAGTTTGGACTGTTAGCCTATTTTACTGTGACGAAATAAACTTCTCTTTATTAAAGCCATGCGTTTGTGGTATTTCTGTTATAGCAGCACTAGATAACTAAGACAGACATTATTGGAGAAATATGTAAAACAAAAAAAATTTTTTTTTTTGCCTTTTAAATATTTCTCCCCTGAGTTAATTGATTTATAAACTGGGGATAATAATCCTTACTTCATAAGGTTATTTTGAGGGTTAAGTCAAAGATCAGAACAGTGCCTGGCACATAGTATATTCTCAGTAAACGGTCTTCCATATGACATCAGGAGAATGGTTCTATTATACCTTGTCATTTTTGGCACGTGGGGTGCCATAGATAGGTGGCCCTGGAGGGTGTTGTTTAAGTGCTAAGTTTTGTAGTCACAAAGTCTAATAAAGCAAAAAGGAAGTTTTATTTGGCATATATTCAAAAAGGCAAAAGTGGGAAGTGGACAACCATGCTGCCAGAGTCACGTCTGCCAGAGTCCAAGGAATATTACAGAATAGGCAAGAATGGGAAAACGGACAAGCATGTTGCCACAGCCATGTCTGCCGGAGTCCAAGGAAAGTTACAGATCATCAGTATATATTAACATTACAAAATGGGGAAAACCATCAAAAGCTTCATCTTTTCATAGATTGGGTAGAAACTGTGATCCTACATTTGGAATTGCCTTTCTTAACAATCATTGGTACAGGTTTCAGTAATGACAGTCAATAGGGTCTTCATTGGTCCAACAAATTTTCCATTCACTAAATGCTAATAGTAAGAGTGGAAAGTCTTTTGTGCACTGTTGATTGGCTTATGTGAAAGGTTCCCTGAAAGACATTTTCCAAGATTATCCTACCTATTGTCTTTATACTTCATGGCCTGGTTGATTTATTCTCGTGACTTCTTGTGAGTCCAGCTGCAGCTGGGTCACATTCTCTATGCTCAAGGACAGAGAATAATGATTCCAATATTATTTCCTAAAACAGTAGATGGCATACCTTTTGGAAAAACAGGACAATTGAAACTTCTGAGAGTTTGCTTTGGGTAAGCTTTCTCCTCTAACTCTTCTCTTCAGTAAATTGGGAAGAACACTGATGGTGGTAGCGACTGAGTATTTCTGAATTGTAATATCTGGAACTGGAACTCTGAGTTGGCAGGGGGAGGTCTGTCTCTCTTGCCCAACTAGAAGATACGCATAACCAGTTATCTAGTTTGGTGGGGCAGGCTCTGGAATCAGACCTAGATTTGAATCTCCAAACCTCTACTTTTAGCTGTGACCTTGAAGCAACACACTTCACCTCTAAGGGCTTATAAAATAACGTTAATGATAGTACTTATCTTGTAGGACTGGTAAACCAAAAAACCAAACCCACTGCCATTCAGTCAATTCTGACTCATAGAGACCCTATAGGACAGAGTAGAACTGCACCATAACGTTTCCAAGGAACGCCTGGTGAATTCAAACTGCAGACCACTTGGTTAGCAGCCGTAGCACTTAACCACTATGCCACCATGGTTTCCTGTAGGACTGGTAGGAGGATTAAATGAGTTAATGTTAGTACAGTGCTGAGAACAGAGCACTCTTTTTCAAATAGTTATAACCAATAGCCATCAAGTTGGTTTCAACTCATGGCTACTCCAGGTGTGTCTCAGTAGAACTGTGCTCCATAGGGTTTTCAGTGGCTGATTTTTTGGAAGTAGATCCCCAGGCCTTTCTTCCGAGGCACCTCTGGTGAACTGAAACCACCAAGCCTACTGCATTAACCGTTTGTATCACTCAAAACAAAAAACCAAACCCGTGGCTGGTGGAGTCGATTTGACTCATACACGGTTGCTATGAGTTGTATCACTAAGCGACTCCCAAAATAGTTATGCAAACACATAAAGACAGGGATAACCTTACAGACTTGATGTGAGGCTTAAATGAGATACTAAATGAATGCAAACACGTGGCAAATGCTATGTAAATGTTTGCTATTTCTATGTCCAAAACTGACTCAAAGGCGAGGCAGTTAGACAGGGTGGGGCAATTTGCAGATAGATGTTCTGTGACATCCAAGGGAAGGGTTTGCACTGGGACAAGAGTTCAAGCAGGTAAGAGTTCTCCAGGAGCCCCTGAAGCAGGGCTTCCCATAAACAGTGTAGAATTTAGATTGCTAAAAATCGACAGTTCTCAACAAGTCAGCGTTTCGCAAGAAGATTCAGTATCTCCATCTGAGAAAGGGAGGGCCAGAACCGGCACAGAAGTGGGTTCCCGACCAGGGACCGAGTGTCTCTGGCAAACGATGCCGCTAGGAGACTCCACCACCAACAGTCTGAAGCTCAGGCGAGGACACAGCAGGGAAAACACTCTTTCGCTGGGCGGTTCCGTGTTCCCTCCTTGCCGGGCCACGTGACTTAGATTTCTGACCACGTGATCCAGGTCCGCTTCCCCGCCCCCTGGCGGCTCCGCCCCGCTCCCGCCCTGCACGCCGCTTCCGGTAGGGGCGGAAAGCGGAAGTGTGGGAGGGTCTGTGGGGCGGGCTTGGGGAGGTCCAGAAGGAGGATGGAGCAGTGAGCGGGTACGGGCCGCTGCCGGCAGCGCCATGGAGACGGTGCAGCTGAGGAACCCACCGCGCCGGTGAGGGGGCAGTGGTTAAGAGGAAGGGTGCCGACGGGGCGTAGGAGAAAGGCGCGAGCTGGCTGCGGGGAGATACCTGTGTGGGAACCCCCGGGGAGGAGGGACCTGCGGGGCGGGCGACCTGGCTGCTGGGGGCACCTGCGGAGTGGAGATCTCTGGAAAGTGGTGGTTGAGGAGGATAAACCTGGGGACAAGTTAGGAGGAGCGCATGCTCAAGGCGAGGATCACTCGGGCGAAGGCTCTCCAAGAGGACTTACTGGGGTGGGGGCTGGTGGGCTCTGAAGCAGGATGAGAACCCATGAGGGGCCTGTCTAAGGGGTTGCTAGCCTTCCTAGCAGGAGGGAGGCTGGAGTGGACTTCTAAGGGAGGGAGTCCCACCTGAACGACCCAACGGGGGACGCTCTGCTGAGGGGAAAAGCTCTGCGCCTAAGGCTGAAGGCGTGGGAAGACAGGTGTGAGGGTCTAGCTAGGGAGCAGTCCGTGGAAGGTAGCATTTCGGGGGGATGCTCTTGGTAATATCCCCACTCTCTAGGTTGATGGTGGCATTTTCATTCCTGATGTCCAGAGTGCCTTCCTCTCGTCCTTATCCCTTCAAAACCTGATTTGGGGAGGTAGGTTAGGAAATAGGAGGATATTTTCAAGATGGGCAAACTGAGACCCAAAAGAGTTGAGACAGAGCCCTATTTGTTTCCTTCTTTGCTGTAGGTCTGGGTCACTGGACCCAGCTAGGCTGTGTCCTTTTCTGGCCTCCACTGGAGTTGTCTTTAGGCCAAGATCAGGGAGATGACTGACCTTAGAAAGTTTGGTCGCAGTTGTCTTTGATTTGCTCTGTGGTCACCAGAGTTTTTGTCACCTTGTTGCATCTAGAGAAAAGTGGGGAGTAGATGCTGAGAGAATCATACTTCTCTGAAGTGCAGTGTACTTCGCTTCTATTTCGCAGAGCCCTCTGACTTCCTGCAGCAGAAGGATCACTGAAGTAGGAAGTGTTCAGTGTGTGGGAGTTAGGGGCAAGGGAGAGATGAAGCCAAAGGATTAGGCAGCACACTTGGGGTTGTTTGAGGTGGGCAAACATTTCAGAAGGCAAATAGCTGGTTGGGAAGGACTCAGAATTCACTCTTGTGTAGTGTGCAGAGACTGTAATAGAAATGATTAGCACACATAGAGTGAGTGTATACTGTGCCAGGCATTGTTCAAGTGCTTTCCATGTCTTCTGTTGAACTGTATGAAATTGCTGATATTTGACTATTATTGACCTGTAAAAGGAGGCCTGGTGGCACAGTGGTTAAGAGCTCAGCTGTTAACCAAAAGGTTGGCAGTTCAAGACCACCAGCCTCTCCTTGGAAACCCTTATGGGGTACTTCTACTCTGTCCTATAGGATCGCTATCAGTTGGAATTGACTCAGCGGCAATGGGTTTGGTTTCTTCATTTTTTTGGACCTGTAAAAATTGTGATGTCATATGGTTCAATTTATTATTAACTCGTTTAGTCCTCAAAGGAAACCGTTGTGGCGTAGTGGTTAAGTGCTACGGCTGCCAACCAAAGGGTTGGCAGTTCGAATCTGCCAGGCGCTTCCTGGAAACTCTATGGGGCAATTCTACTCTGTCCTGTAGGGTCGCTATGGGTCGGAATCGACTCGACAGCACTGGCTTTGGTTTTGGTTTAGCCCTCAAAACAATCCTGTAAAGAGAATATCTCTATATCCTATTTTACAGATGATAAAATTGAGGCACAGAGAGGTTAGTGATTTGCTGGAGGTCCCGCAGCTAATAAGTGGCAAAAACCCATTGAGCCGATTCCGACTCATAGTGGCCCTTATAGGACAGAGTAGAACTACTCCAGTGGTTGGTAGATTCCAACTCCTGTGCCTTTGGTTAGCAGCCAGGCTCTCAACCACTGTGTCACCAGGGCTCCAGTAAGTGGCAAAACTGGGATTTTAATCCAGGCAGTCTGGACCAATGTTCATGCTCTCAACTCTTCATTCCACTGCTTCTCTGGAAGTACCCCCGTTTCGCAGGACCTTGTGTATATTAGCAGATATTTACCGTAGCACCATAGAGAACCAATTATAAATGTACACTGGTTGTTTCTATCTGATGTATGTGCATTCTTTCTCCTTGAGAACCAGGCCTTGGTTTAACTGAAAAGAGGATTAAGAATCTAAATTTTGTTTCTATGATTGCCTTGTGTTGTATAATCTTGGGCTAAGGAATAAGCCTTTTTCACTTTCTGACATGCTTGTTCCTGTATCTTTTGGATTTTTTTTTTTTAATTAAAACTGCAAGAGAAGAGCATTCAAGACCGAGTTCTTGGATGATTAGTGCTTTCATGATCATCATAACTAGTGGGACTACAGCCGATAAGTTTTTAAAAAACTCCATCGGTTTATCTTATATATTTATTGCAAACCCTATCAAATTCTGTGTGAAAGAGAAAAACAAAACTAAACCAGTTGCTCTCGAGTCGATTCTGACTCATGGAAAGAGGGGTAGGTGTATATCAATAAAATAAATCTTACAGGAGTTCTTTGGACGTGTCATTAGGAAAGACCAATCCTTAGAAAAAGACATCATGTTTTGTAAAGTAGAGGGTCAGCAAAAATGAGGGGAACCCTCAGTGAGCTGGATTGATAAGATAGCCACAACAGTGGGCTCTGATATATCAAAGATCATGACGATGGTGCAGGACCAGGCAGAGTTTCATTCTATTGTGTATAAGGTCGCCGTGAGTGACAACAACAGGAGTTCTAAGTTGGGAGAAAGAAGTTTGAGAAACCTGTGTGACCACTTCATAAGCACCCTTTTAAAAGATACCAATGTCTTTTCAGAGATGCAGTTGGTATGCCTTTCCAACAAGGGCTAGCAACTCCAAGGCAGGAAATGCTCTTTGTGTTCATGAGTTTGATTGTTGTGTGTGACTAAGTGAATGATGCTGGATTAAAGTTGGTATCTTATGTAGGACTTGATGATTTAAAAAAGTGAGTGCTGTTAAATAATGTCGGGGTGGTGGAACATGTAGATTGCATTCCTGGGATGCTGGCCACCTACCTGGTCATCTGACTGGAGAGGAGCATCCACCGGTATTAGGTCCACGGAGGCTGTGTTGGCCAGGCCTGTTTGCTCATGAGCAAGTGCCGAAACAACCTGGGACCTGGGTAAGTCCCAGCCAAGAGAGCTGCATCATCAAAGTTGGGCTGTTTTGGTCATCGTACTTGTTCCATGAAGACTCACGGTATGAAATATCATTAAGAGTCACTTATCAGAAGATTTTCCATAGAAATCTTACTCTTAGGTGAAATACTGTTTTATTTTGAAAACTCACAAAACTTGTTGACGATGGTTATGATTCCTATCATTATATTCATTAATGCATTTAGCAAATATTTATTGACCACTATTTTTTATCAGGCACCAGAGATGTAAAGGCCCCTGAAGTTCAGGTTGTTTTAAAATAACTCTGGACTCAACACAAACAAACAAGGAACCACTTAGATTTTTATAAAGGACTTTTTTTATCTGAGCAGCTGCATGAAGTTTGTCTGTCAAAGTATTATCAGAGGTTTGCAGCCGTTTCACTCATGGCATTGGCAGTTTCCTTTGTTATGCTGTGGTTTCTGTAGAAGTTGAAATAGTGAGTTTTGCTTTTTGTAAACGGTAGCAGTGAACACTTCGAAGGAATACATTTGATCTTCCTTTATATAAACTATTTATAAAACTTTAATTACACTTAAGAAATGAGGTATTGTCTATTGTTCATACAGTTAAAAAATTCAGGGCTTAAAAAGAAAAGCCAAACCAGAAACCCTGGTTTTTGAGATGTTCGCTCGAATTTCTGAATTCGTAGAAAATTTGCTTCTGAAGTTTAAGAGGAGTTTCACTTCAGCCCCTTGTGTTTAAAAAAAAAAAAATGTGTTTAGAAGCTGGGAGTTTTTATGATGTCATTGGAATTTAATTTTTAGGGCCTTTTGATTTCAAAGGTCAGTGTGGCATTTTATATTAATTTTCATGTTAAGGCAGTTATTGGCTTGGAGCAGTTCTTCATTTTGTTAGTACATACATGGTCCTTGATATTTATGATTCTGTAAGGTTGTCCTTTTGAGATCAGTCTTTGTTGGTAGATACACTTAATCTGTTCAGGTTTCTTCTCTTCTCTTCTGGTTTTGCCATTGTCTCAAGGAAGATACACATTTGTGTATGTGTGTGTATAATTTTTTTTTAATTCAAATCTTTTTTTTTTATTAAGAATTGGTATTGTCCACCTAGTTTAGACTTTTTTCTTTACAAAGAACTCCCTAGCTTGACTACTTCCATATTTCACCATTTCCTGAGCTCACTTTTCTTTTTTGTCCTTTGTAGTTTCAGGAAGCCATTGTGTAGAAGATACACACTCAGGGACACACACACTTATACACAGATTTCTTAGCAAGCTCCTTCTTTAAACCCATTAATAATATAAAGATAGAATCAATGAATGTAGTTATTTTGGGCTTTAGTTTTCAGAGATCCCAAAGTTTAAAAAAAAAAGTTGGTAATTTATAACATCCCCGGTTTGATATGGTTCTCTAGCATAAGTTGCCAGCAGCCATGGACCTTTGGTTTTGGGGTCTAGTCATGGGTGAGGCTTTGAGAGACTTTTTGAAAGTGCCAGCTGCCTAGTTGTTTCTCACTTGTGATCATTTCTAAAGGTGTACGTTACACTTTTTGTGTCTGCGATACCATAAGTCTACCTTTTTTTGTTTGTTTCTGAAAACAATAGAAATTTTTTCTCACACAGTTGTGGAGGCCAGAAGTTCAACACCTTTTTCACTGAGCCATAATCAAGATGTTGTCAGGGGCACCCTCCTTCTGGAGGCTGTAGGAGAGAATCCATTTCTTGCCCCTTCCAGCCCCTGGTGGCTGTCAGAATTCCTTTGCTTGTGGCTGCATCACTCCAATCTCTGCCTTCAAGGTCACTTTGCCACCTCCTCTTTTCTTCCTTGTATGTGTACCAAATCTCTCTGTGTCTCTTATTTTCCTTTTCTGAAATTTATAATCTATGTGCTTTGACAAAATTACCCAAACTTTGCTAATGGAGAGTGACGGTATCCTATATCTTCCTTGGTCTCCAGTCCAAGGCTGTGTTTTGATTCATAACTAGCCTTACATACACATCTTTTCCAAAGAGATAGTTATGCCACTGTAATTTTTAGAACTGAAAATTTAAATGGACATTAAAGGTTATATCTAATGCTTGAATCTATTCTACAGTATTTCAGGCACGGGATGATTCATTTTCTGTTTAAAATCTTCAACAATAGGGAACTAGGGACTATTAAAGGGTGTCTTATTCTTACACAAGTTGAACCTCTTGTGACTCTCCACCCTCTGGTCCTGATTTTACTCACCTTGATGACCCAGAACAAGTGTAATCCTTCTAGAAAACAGCCTTCAGCTTCCCTAAAAGTCTCTTAGCTTACCTCGTTGTTGTTTGCTAGTAAAAACTTTGTAGAGAAATTCCCAGGATGCTAATTGTAAAATAAATAATGTATTTCGTGTTCTAGTAGCTAGCAAGTAAAATACATTTTATGTTTATATTTCTCCATTCACAGGCAACTGAAAAAGCTGGATGAAGATAGTTTAACCAAACAACCAGAAGAAGTGTTTGATGTCCTAGAGAAACTTGGAGAAGGGTGAGTATACAGAAAATATTGGTAGACCAGTTGGTTCTAGCTTTTTTCCTACCCAACACCAGAAGGATATGAACCCTTCTTGTGACAATTCTCAAACCTGAGAAGAAGGAAGGGGAGTTTTGCATATCATCACAGCTCTGGTTAGGCGGGAGGTAAATTTACAGCTGGAAATGCCCTCTTTCCCATTACTGTTACACACAGATTTAGTGATTCCTGGTCTTCTTACACCAGGGACATCTGTGGTTTTCTCTCTTGTGGAATCCATGGTTTGAAAGATTTTGCCTATTTAATAGATTGCACTAATTATAATTCATTTTTCTATATTTATTAATCAGACATTCATATTTGTTGCTCATAGCTTCTGGTTGGTATACAGTGACTGTTGTTTCAGTAAAAAAAAAAAATGGAATTCAGTATTGTAGTTAATACAGCTTTGTGAACTAGAATAAATAAGTCAAAGACTGTTACCACCTTTATAGTTTTCTGTGAAATCCAAAATCCTTGATGGGAACAACATTTTGAAACAGATTTGTGAATGAGTTTATAAAATATTGATGAAATGATACTTAGTAATAGACAGTAGGCATCACTGACTTCCATGATGTAATAAAGGCTACAGCATAA